>NC_047514.1:3858017-4227033 GCF_902827115.2 Pseudochaenichthys georgianus | reverse complement strand
GGCTGCTTGGCGTTCAGATGCAGACGTGTCTGCTCTCACCTTGTCGTACCAGCAGCGCAGGCTGAGCTGTCCACACATGCAGATACTCGTTGAACAGTCTTCTTTACAAACACAGTACTGTTATCCACCGGAAAGAGAGAAAATAATACTGGTCATTTCACGCTGCCAATCACGGAGGGAATAAAAGCCTCTTTGTTTCAAATATCGGGCGGTGTGGTTTCTTACTGACCTGCAGGTGCGTTATGTTACGGTCGATGTTCATGGGCGAGGTGACGCAGTTTTCGGGGATGTATTTGTAGTCGTCTGGGTGAGGCTCGCTGTCCACAGAGTTGACACACGGGAGGGGAATTCTCTCCTGTCCCAGAGCTATGTCACTGTAAACAGAGCAGACGATAATAAGAGTAAGTAGGCAACATTTTGTTATCAAGCGCTTCTCACAGAAGTCACAAAGTGCTTGACAAAACATTAGAACATCATGGGAATCATAAAATAATGAATGACCACAAAAGGCCACGTGTTAATTAGTCAATGTCAAGCATATCTGATACAGGGGAGGTAACAAAAATGCTGGGGTCAAAAGGTTATGTTTGACCACCTAATAAGCCTAGAACACTTGATCGCATCCTTTCTTTCAACCTGTATCCAACGCCATATACCCACACCTATCTCCACAGAATAATTCTAACCTCTGAAGCACTTTTGTCCTGCGCTCGGTGGAGCGTGCTGCTCTTGGAGTCCCTCTCCTTCCGGTTGGCCCTGCAGCGCGGCCCAGGCTTTGGAGTTGTTGCTGCAGCAGTCTGGAGGAGTTTCTCCCTCGCGGTTCTTCAGAAACACAATCTGCTCCGTGAGTCAGGAACAGCCTGAGGAGAGCACAATCCGATCACCATTTGGAAACACCTATTTAGGGGCCGTGTCCACATAGCGACTTCTCGGCACAATGATGCTGGGGAGAGCTTTCTCTCAATGTCAAGATCGTGGTATCTGACAACATATCACAGTTTTTGTAGGACAAGCATTGCACCCTTTTCGTTTGTTTGACATTGTTTTTTAACCATTACAACCTCGCGGCAGAAGCTTGCTTTCAACCTTTGTACAAATTAGCTTTGGCGCCATTCTGATATTCTAATTAAGTCTCAAAGCAGCAACATGACCCCAGGTGAAGCACTTTTACTCGAGGCGACCACACTCAACAGCATTCCGCCAACTCCTCATTGGAACCAAAGGAAATAGATGCTGGCGCTCTGAAGCAATCCTCTTGTGTTTAAACTACAGGTACACAAAACTAACATTCGTTCTATTTTCTAAAGACATGAACTCACGTGACACATTCATAAGCGGTTCTCCCGAGCAGCGATGTGCAGAGGAGAGTCTCCGTGGATGTTGACGACCTGCAGGTCACAGCGAAGCGTTCAGGAGCAGCTCGGCGATCTCCACGCTGCCGGAGAACGCCGCCCAGTGCAGGCAGATGTTCTCCTCCTAGACAAAAAAAACCCATTAGACAACATTCTTTGTTCTGTAACGCATGTGAAACACAGAGTGCTCATTAGCCAACCTTGTCCCTGCTGCTGATGTCGGCTCCTTTGCACAGCAGCAGCTTCACCTGGTCCGCGTGCTTATACTCTGTCGCCCAGATCATGGCCGTCCAACCTCCATCATCCTGAGGAGAATAAGGACAAGCTCAGCTGACTGATCACTGATCAGCTGACAGAATCTGAAACACACCTATAAGTCATTTGTTTCTGTCCTGTGAATAATGTAACAGGTGTTGACATCTCGTTTACTTGAAACAAGTGCATTTGAAGGGAAGCCTACAGCGTATAGAAAAGACTGACACCCTCTCTAGTCAAAATATGTGTGTATTCCTTTTTCTTACGTGTTATTTCCAATTGGAGATCCTTCCTAAGAGCTAATTGTTCGGATAGTGATTTCACATCAACAAAGCTCATCTTTGAGAAGACGTGAAACTTTTTCGTAGGGCTGTACCAAATGTCTTTTGTAGCTTCAAAGCTTCTATTGAGGTTTTTGATTGAAGCGCCAAATGTCTATTGTTATATTTTATGACGTCATCATCCCAAAAAAATAAATATATCAAAGAGGGTTGAAAGGGAAATGTGAAACGGTACCAACCTGACAGTTGATGTTGATCACTCCGGTGTTCAGAAGGTACTCAACGATGTTGTAATGACCAGACTTTGCCGCTAGGTGGAAACACGTGAACCCCTCAACATCCTGAGAGCAGCAGAGGAGCCAATTATTGACAGTTCCTCAAGATACAAGTTATACAAATATTTAATCTTTATTTGTAGAATACTTTTCAAAACAAAGTGCTGTACCTGATAAACACACCAGACAACCAATGATAAACTGTTAAAATGTATTTAATGCATATGACAAAAAGTACAAGAGAATATTTTTTATAATATAAATACAAAGTAAATAACAATCCAAATAATAAAATACAAGAAAATGCTTTAAAAATATATATAAATAGGTTTTATGTGGATACTCAGCCCTCAAACCCTGTGAATAACACACTAATTGAATGTGTTTTTTAGTAGGGGTTTAAAATAGGATACAAAGCTTTCCAGTCTAATATCCTCAGAGAGGTGGGGGCCCGAACAGAAAAGGCCCTTGGTCACCGTTGGTATATGGATATGATGAAATCATTTATATATTTAGCAAGAAACCACTTAAATACATTTAATTTTTTTTATTTAATTTGGACAAAAAGTATAAAGCTAGAGCACCAGTCCAACAGCTACCAAAACAATGAAGATGAAGATGAACTTTTATTAATCCCTCGTGGGGAAATTATTTCTCTGCATTTGACCCATCCTAGTGTTAGGAGCAGTGTGCTGCCATTTTGAACGGCGCCCGGGGAGCAATGTGGGGAACGGTGCCTTGCTCAGGGACACCTCGGTAGCACTTGGTCTTGCCGGGACTTGAACTGGTGACCTTCCAGTTCCCAAGCCAAGTCCCTATCGACTTCGCCACCACCGCCGCCGACGGTCAAATACACCAGAGAGGCTTCTCAATACTCTAATTTCCCCTCCTCGACTCCTCGGTCCTCCGGTAGTGACCCGGAAATGGATTTCAGCGCGCCATGTTAAAGGACATCTCATTTCTCTAAATGCACATCGAGGACCGAGGATCGAGCGTCGAGGAGGCTCTCTGGAGGAGCTCTAACCGAGGAGACACTGATGGGTCCTCCACGGCTCCTCCACGGATGCATTTCCGGGAACAGTGGAGGCGTGACGCACGGCCGGACTTATCTCAGCCAATGACAGCTCTGCATGCATCCCCTGGATATTATTTTATTAACTGCTTTCATCGCAACGCGATGTTTCCAGAGAGAACAGCTGTGAGGTCCGTGCAGAAAGCAGAGCAGTGTGTAGTATAATATATATCACTCAGTATAACAGGCCTGCTCTCTTTATTTGCTGTAGTTTAGTAGATATCTACAAACAAAGAGTCCATATTTTTCTAAGACCATTTAGTGCTTCACAATAAAATACACAACGGCTGTAGCCTGATTATGCTTTAGGAGCTGTAGGTGTGTGTGTGGTACAGTGTGTAGGTGTGTGTGTGTGTGTGTGGTACAGTGTGTGCATAGATGCGGCAGACAGACGGGTCTCAGTTGGTTTGGTGTCCTATGCTTACTTTTAATACTTGTACAACTTTTGGCCAGTAATATCAATTCCCCATTTCAGCGACCAGAGAGAGGGGGGGGGGGGGCTCTCATACTTGTTTGATTCTGAAATTGTATATATTTATATAAATATATGTGTGTGTATATGTCCGCATCTGTAGCCTGTTATTGTCTCATTATACCGCACTGTGAATGAATCAAAGTAAATATATAAGTGGTCATGAACACATCTGTCCATCAGACAGAGGGCTGGCTGTGCCTCCTGTCATCATTAATGGACGTCTCTTTAAAATGACCGCTCAGAGGAGAGGAGTTCTCATTTCTCTAACCGCCTGCTGCTTCCACTCCTCTCTCCTCGGCTCCTCCGCTCGCATCTCCTGTGGGCGGGACTAAGTCTCGAGGATAGGAGTCGAGGAAAGGAGTCGAGGAGGGGAAATTAGAGTAATGAGAAACCTCTCAGGTAGAAACCTATCTGCAGGTGTACCTTTTGAGTGGCGCTGGCTCCGGCTCTCAGCAGGTACTGCACCACCTCTATGAAGTTGTTCTCACAGGCCTCCATCAGTGGCGTCCGCTGATCTTCATCACACATGTCCAGGTTCGCTCCGGCCTGAAGTGACATGTTTCATTTTAAAAACGTGACATTAGGATCCATCATCTATCTCTGGCAGGGCTGAATGATTATCAGTAAGAGAGTCTGACCTGTACGAGCATGTGGCAGATGTCTTTGAAGCCTCCCTCCGCTGCAGCGTGGAGCGGGGTGCGCTTGTTCTGAGAGTCCATCTTAAAGTTTGGGTCGATGCCGTCCACTGGAAGGTAAATGGAGAAGGAAACATCTTCATTAAAAGGATATGGATGAAAACAAACAGTAGATGCATTTAAAAGAAGCACAACACCAAATGGAGACTATGATGAGGAACAGGCGGGGTTAACATACCCAACATATGCAACACCTTCTTGAGCTCTCCCTGTTTGGCTGAGAGGTAAAGCTGTTTGGGGTGAAAACGCAGCTTCTTAGGCCTGAGGAAAAGATGAAGAAAAATAAATAAATAAGAGTGTTTCTTTATGTTTACCTCACAGGCTTGTTCTCAGCCTGATAAAACAGAAAGACACTGAAGGTGGAGCTTACTTCTCTGTATCTAGAGCCACGAGGATACTCTCCAGACTCTCTCTGGGAGCCCCCTGCTGGACTGTAGGGGGCAGCATGGTCCCCTCCTGCAGCGCTTCGCCCTGCGCTGCGCTGGGAACAGCCAGGGAGTCGAGGCCAGGGGAGAAACGAGCGGGAAGCGAGCTGTCGGCACGACCACTGACCTCAGAACCCACGGCCAGACGAGAGGAGCTGGAGAAGAAAATGGAAAAGTATTTTAGCAGTGCTATGAATGTTATAATACTTTCTTTTGTGCGTGGCAAGCAGGACGGCAAGCCGTTTTTTGAACACAGTGAAATAGTTGTTTTGGAAATGCTTAGTATCAACAAATAAGGATTAAAGAAATATTTGTTGGATAAAAACATGTTCTTCTATTTTCTTATTACTTTGGACAAATCAAAGCTCTGAAGTTTTTGGAATAGTTTGGATCACATGAGTTGGAAACAGACCAGTCTATAAATAGTATCTGATCACATAGTGTAGCTGTTAACTGGACAGCATCTAAAATGTTGATTCATTTCATTTCAAACCTTTATTTAGACAGATAGGTCCCTTGAGATCATGGATCTCTTTTACAAGGGAGACCTGCATCAATTTAGTTCCACATGAAACATAAAAACAACATAAAAACAAACAATAGAGGACATCATATTTACATATTCACCAACACTTACAAACACCCATAGTGTCAGAAAGCATCTCGTGCAGACGTGCCTTAAAAACATTCAGAGAAATAAAATTGCTCAATTTTAATTTTGACTGTCGGCTGTTCCAAGCAAGTGGAGCTGCGCACATAAAAGCCGTCTTACCTAAGACAGTCCTCACTCTTGGCACATCTAACAAGACTACATCATGTGACCTCAGACAATAGCTGCCCGCAACTTTCTGCTTTACCAGAGAACAGATGTAATACGGGAGTTTGCC
The DNA here is from genome assembly GCF_902827115.2 of Pseudochaenichthys georgianus. Lineage (NCBI taxonomy): Eukaryota > Metazoa > Chordata > Actinopteri > Perciformes > Channichthyidae > Pseudochaenichthys > Pseudochaenichthys georgianus. Next base: position 4,221,316 of record NC_047514.1, on the reverse strand, counting down.
CAACATACTTTATAAATAAAAGTGTACCAGTGACTGAGCCTCCGTACAGAGAGTGATGGTAAACCTGCCTTGGTATACAGTGTACAGTGATGTGTAAGCGCTTTACAATTTGTGACAAATCTCAGAGCACCGTGATACGCAGCATCCAATTTGCTCAAGTAATTGGCAGGTGCATTCATAGACCAGATCACCATAGTCCAGCACAGGTCAAAAGGTCACAGAGCCTTTTCCTGGCCTCAAGCGAGAAACAGGACTTGTTTCTGAAAAAGAACCCTAGCCTAACCCTCAGCTTTTTAAGCAGGTTATTGACATGAAGTTTAAAAGAGGATTAATAATTTGAATGTCAGCATTATAAAGGATTCAAATTCATTTGTAAAGCCTTACTTTGGTATTCCTTATTTTACACCTTTAAAATGTTAACATTTGTCTTTAAAAATCCTCTGTAGAGGAAACAAACAGTGAAATCGGCTGCCTTCACATTGTTTATGTTTATTCACTAATAGGTTACCAAGTCTCCCAACATGAGCATCATACACCTGTTGATCATCATGTGGTTCTTCACCTGCCAGTGGTGGTGTCTGCTCGGCCCTCGGGGGCCCCGGGTGTTGCAGGGCCGTGTGTGAGTGCGGGGGGGACTGTGGAGGTGGTGTCGGCGTTGGCGATGGTCACCTCCTTGGCCTTGCTGGCCTCCTCTCCGCAGTGCGGACAGAAGCTTTGACCTTTCAGCATGGAGGCGCAGGCGTGGTGGAAACGGTGAGAGATGCTGAGGTCCGGTTGGCACTCCATGAAGGTCCCCTAAAGGTGAAATGTACAAAGTCAAAACAACTAATGACTTGTGTGGAGCTTTGCTCAAGAGCACTTCAGCAGCAGGCCTGTATTCGCATCGCGTCCGGTGTGAACGCAGCATTAAGACTCATTATCTGGACCACACCCCCTTAGTTTATCCACTTATATAAATTGCTTGCGTGAGTGTGAGTGTGTGTCAGAGTTCCCGTTAGCCGGTAATTACCGGACTATGACCGGTAAAATATGCTGAAGACCGGCAAATCTAAATCTCTCCGGTCAAAGTGTCCGGTCAAAATAATTTTCCCTTAGCGCAATACCGCATCAGTTGCGCAACTTGTGCCACTTATGTGACAGACAAAGAGTATGTGACGGACAAGAATAGTCCATTCTAATGTCCAACACGTAATGTGGAGAAAGAGATGTCCTGGATGGGTTGATTGTGCGTTGATCTGTTGGTAATGCCTCGGGGTTTCGGTGGGCATGTAAACAAATGCATAATGCTGCGCTATACTTTGCGGCCTCGCCCGGTTGCATAGCGACGCTTAATGTTTAGGTGTCTTTTAATAAGCAGGTAGTCCTATCATTAGCTAGAACTAGCTGGATCTGATCGATATGGACATACACGCGAGTGAAGTCTAATCTGACGGGAGAGAGATCAGCTGCTGCTGACGAGTCGACACGCAGCTCTGCATGATCACAGAACAAAACACACACCAGGTTAGAATATCACACGTAGCTATTTTAATTACCTCTCAAACTACCTAAACTAGTTATAGATATGTTTAGTTTTACTGTCGGGTCACTCATTACTGATCCGCGAGCTGCATGATACTGACGGGCTGTCAGGAGAGGGAGAGAGCGCGTTTATTATTCCCTTGTTATTGTACATTACTGAACACTTTTGAATAATGTAGTTAATCTACTATAATTATTTTGTTTAATATCGAATCATATTCATTTGTTTTAAAGCTCAATAAATAACAAAGAAGACCTTGACCGGCACTTTTTACATGATGTCCGGAAGATTTCAACTTTAACGGACATGTTGACCGCCGAAAAAATATTCTAACGGGAACTCTGGTGTGTGTGTGTGTGTGTGTGTGTGTGTGTGTGTGTGTGTGTGTGTGTGTGTGTGTGTGTGGTGTGTGTGTGTGTGTGTGTGTGTGTGTGTGTGTGTGTGTGTGTGAGAGAGTGTGTACTCACAGCCCTGCAGAAGAAGCCACAGCCGGGGCAGCACTGGTGCTTCACCATGCCGTTGCGGTGATCCTCGCACAGTACGAGCAGCTGCACAGAGTTGGAGGGGCGCATCATTTCGTGTTTCAGGATGGCGCCCTGGCAGCGGCTCAGCTGTCCGTCCACGCTCTCCGTGGCCATGCACTTCCTGTCGGCCAGCGTGAGGATCTCTCGACTCTTAGGCGTCTCCATGCGGCAGCTGCAGAGAGGGAGCTCTTGAGCCTCCTCCATCGCTGACCCTGAAGCTTCTGCAAAGAAACGTCTGACTTTACTTACATGTACCTCAATATTTATATGTATTTATATTGTAAAAAACATGCTATACAAGTACAATTTGCAAATGTTTACAATAAATCTTTTGTTTATATAAATACTTTTGTTCTACCCTGTTTTTTTATCGGACGTATAACTTTAACTTCTTTTGTTTAAAAAAAAATATGACCAAGGAAGTCAAACTGTTCTTTGAGCATCTGCACAAGATTTCACTTAGTAACTTAGAAACATCGTCACAGCATTGAGATGTTAATCAAATCACAGGATAGGAAAACAAAATAACAAATCAGACCAGACATTCCACGGAAGTATTTGATACTTCAAATGTGTTTTTTGTTATGGTACCAAAACAAGAACTGAAGCTGGACTGACTAGAATAACAAACAACCAATCAGCTGCACTTAGTGTGCTGAGACTTTGGGAGGAAAACAAACACAAGAGTATGAGAATGATCTTTAAGACGTAGCAGTCAGGCAGGTGTCTGTAGCTACTGAAATGTGGGAGTTTTCTGGCACACACATGAACTCTATATGCTATATATCTATTATCTACCAGAACAAACCTGGTGGAACCATTAAAACACAGAAGCCGTTAGCGGTGGAATTGTCAAACCAATACTTTTTAAATCCATTGATCAAAGCATATCAAAGGAAATACACAATGTGCACAAGGTGGGTACAAGACGTGATGGATTATCCTAAACCAGTAAAGCCAGTGTCCTTATTAGTGTGAATGCTGTTTACAGCATTCCACTATAGTACTTCGATTCTTTACTCTTATTATTATTATTTCAGCCAATACTTTGGCTCTCCATAACTTCAGCTTATTTTCAGCTACAGAAACCATTCAAATATTAAACTGTTCAGCCTGTTCAGGAATCGATGGGACACCTTCAACTTCTTCAATATATTTCATACTTTTTTAAATATTCAGCTTTTTAAACTCTTTTTTTAACATTGAAGTCAATGGGAAGAGCCTTCAAATTAGCCAATACTTTAGCTCTCCATAACTTCGGCTTACTTTCAGCTGCAGAAACCATTCAAATAATAAACTATTCAGCCTTTTCAGCAATTGATGAGAAACTTTCAACTTTTTCACAATATTTCATACTTTTTGAAATATTCAGCTTTTTAAACTCTTTTTTTAACATTGAGGTCAATGGGAGATGCCTTCAAATCCACTTTTCCTAAACTCCAAATGCTTCTCCTTCCACATAATTTCAGCCAGACTCTTCATTCTAACTTTCAACATTAGAGTGGATGGGAGCAGCTCGTTAAGTCTAGAGTGCTTTGATCTCAAAACAGAGTGCAGGACAGCTCGAAATTCTCCCCCAAAAATGTGTTAAACTTGCCATAATTCCCAAACCCTACACTCCTCAGACATATTTTTTCATGAAAAACGTAGGAAAACCTCTCCTAGGTTGGAAAATTAAAAAAATATAAGAACAAATATTAAACAAAATGCCTCTTGAGGGCATGAAGAGAGAAAAAGTCCAGCTAGCTCCCAATTGATTCCCATGTTAAATGTTTCCAGATCTTTCTTCAGAGCAGAGAGAAGTACACTTTAGATAAACTGCTCCCATCTCCACATTTTACACACAAAACCCAAAAAAACAAACATATTTCAGTTCATTGGGGTTCCCTGATGCTCACGGTCTGGTAATTTTTTTATAAAACCCATAGTTTTTGAACAGGTGGCAAAATTGTCAGATATAATCCCCAATGCATTCTTATGGGACTCAGTGCTGCAGTTGGTTGTCATGGTGTTGCTGGGCAGATTGGAGCCACACACACGTGAGTGACATCATCAGGTTTATTCTTAAAAATCCTTACCCTTACCCACCCCCCATTTTCTCTCTGCTGGTCTATGGCCTTGTAGAGGGTAACGGGGTACAGAGTCGCTTAGATAAGCGGGGGAGTGCATCTGACGAAGAGATAGGTTGTTGTGCTCCCTATCTCTGTTTCTTATCTATATCTAATAGAACTGCTCGGGTCTTGATAGATTAAGTGGGGAAGTTCATGAGATCTTTCTAGAGGGTTATCAAGAATAACTTTTATCCAATGACCTTTTCCCTCTCTGTCTGTGTCTGTGTATTCTCTTGTTCCGATTAACCCAGCCAAATCTTTTTCTTGTTTTGTATCTATATCTACGCCGGGCTCCGGAGTCGAGGCTGATCCTCTTGCTGTAGTCTGTGTCTTGGATCCTCTATCCTGAGTTCTGGGTTAAGTCGGTGGACTTCGGGTCGTGGCTGAACCTGTCTCTGCGGTCCTGCCTTGGGTCTCGTCATGCTGCTTCCCTGATGGCTTCCACAGGATTGTAGCTGACATCCTCGTGGATTCATCTTCTTATTACAGACACATGCATTTCCTAACATTCGGTCTATATGCTGTAAAATGTATTATCTCTTCGATTTACACACGGCATCTATTGCACGTCTATCCGTCCTGGGAGAGGGATCCCTCCTCTGTTGCTCTCCCTGAGGTTTCTGCCATGTTCCACTTTAAAACTGTGGGTTTTCTCTGGAAGTTTTTCCTTGTACGATGTGAGGGTCTAAGGACAGAGGGTGTCGTTTTCTCATACTGATATTCTGAACAATCTGTGCTGTTGTATTTGCTGTAAAGTGTCTCTACTGTAGGCTTTTTTTATTTATGTACAGCACTTTGGCTCAACCAAAAATCGTGTCAGCCGTGAAGACATCTACAGGGCAGTTTTGAGATTTCTTCAAATGCCGTTGCCATGGCAACACAATGCTCACCATGAAACACGGTTTTCTCATAACTTCAGTGAAAATGCTCCAAATGGCCCAAAACGTCACAGGTTAGGTAACGATGCAGCCATCAACACATCTAAGCGTATTATGGGGTGTCATCAAATGCCATTGCCATGGCGACAGATCATTCACCACCAAGTTAGTTCAAAAGTTTGCAGTTCAAATATTCTTCTGCTTTCCCAAGCCGTTTTACTTTCTTTTCTCATCTTAATAGAAATTCATTCACTACTACTCACATCTGATATTTAACTCCTTCAGCCTATTTTCAGCTGCAGAAACCATTCAACTATTACATTATTCAGCTATTTCAGGACATCAAGGCTATACATGTTGTTTATACCTTTTTTAAACCTTTTCTTTTAAATATTAAGCTTTTTCTGCATTTTTGTAGCTAAAAGCAGCTACCATTCAGCTAATAACACATTCAGCTTTTTCTGCATTTTCAGCCATAAATGTTCACAGTTTACAGCATTCGCACGCTTTCTGCAGGAAATGCATTTTCTAGTTTCTTCTGAGCTCACCTTTATTCTGAGCGGGAGCCGCTGCCTCTCGGGGCTGCTGGAGGGGGAGGGAGTCGGGTGACGAGATCTGAGTGCGCTCCTTCACATCGTCAGTCTGAGCCGGAGCGGACGCTTGGAGCTGATCCACCGCCTCCATTTCTGAGGGATTCACAGAGATCAGTAAGAAAATGCTTCAATGTTTACGATCACGTTCATGCCGTCTTAAGCAACAAAGCCAAACGTGCTTTTGTATCGATTCTATTTTTACTTCTATTGTTATAACCTAAGCCATGGAGATCTTAAGCTGGTGCGTGTATGTGTGTGTGCGTGTGTGATCTCTGTCTGCAGCTAATTTCACATACAACTAGATCCATAAGCCTAATATTGTTTATGCTAATGTTCAAGGACCTGTCGTAATTCTCTCATATTCATCCACAGGGTGGCACAATCAATTCAATTGTATCAAAAGTAGTTCCACATCCAAATTGCAGTAACCACAATAGTTGGTAAAGGTAAAATATGTGGAAGATCTTTCTATGTAAAGTATTGTGGTGCTGACTCCTCACTACTAAAACATACACATTGGTAGGGTCTGCTGATGTTGTCTGCTGATGTGTATGTGTGTGTGTGTGTGTGTGTGTGTGTGTGTGTGTGTGTGTGTGTGTGTGTGTGTGTGTGTGTGTGTGTGTGTGTGTGTGTGTGTGCTCAACATTATGCAGTACAGGTGACTGAATGTATGACCGTGTACAGGTGAGAGTGTGACAGGCGATCACCTTTGGCCTTTATCCGCCTCTTCCGTTTCCTGGCCGGCCGGAGCCACGCAGCGTCTCGCTTTAACTTATTTTTCAGTTTCTTCTTCAGACTGGACTCTGTGCTCTGAGACAGACAAAAGCATGTTGTCTTCTGTAACAGAGTGCTTCAAGGATGACTGATTGTTGTATGCCAGCCCAGATATTAACACATTAGTGTCCTCATGCAGATTATAATGGAATTTATCAGCAAGATAATCTTCACAAATGAACACCACTTTAATGACTTTTGAAGCGTAAATGCAAAAGTAATAAGCTAATAATGTAGACAAAACATACAACAGTGGTGTGATTTTACGTCACTACCACTACGTTTTAAACTATATATTTGATTTCCACGCATAATTGCATGAAACAAAAGCCTTTCCCCTCTATTTTATGTCATATTTCAGGCATTTAACCAAGACAACTTCAAGACAACAGAACCTAAGGTGCAAAATGTGACTCTAATGTGGGTTTTCACTTCTGCACCACTATACAAGTGTTGATGTGAGAAGGTTGAGTCATTGAGTGAAGCAGGAACGAGACCTCAACCCACAAATGAGTCAGCATTTTAGAACTTCCAGTTGTCTCATCTCGAAGTGAACGTTTTTTGAACTGGTCTCAGAGCTGGTGGCGCAGTTATACGACCATAATGTAGCTTTTTACTTCTGGGGATTGCATTAACGCTTTAACTGTTGCACCCCCGCTGTCTCACGGAGAGATACCGCAGGTCTTTCCTTCCTGCAGCGGTCAGACTATACAACCAGCACAGCCCCTAGTTGACCCCCCCCACACACACATACCCCTTGCTGCTAAATACCAACAAACTATGTGCAATATATAAATGCCTTTAATAACTGTAATATATACCTGGCTGCTAAATCCTTAGAACTGTTACAAGGTGTGTATTTTGTATTTTGTAAATTGTGTAACTTACTGCTGTTAAATACCAACCACCTATGTGCAATATGTGCTAGATGTGCAATATATAGAGATGACGTTAATAACTGTGTAATATATACCTGGCTGCTAAATCCTAAGAACTGTTACAGGATGTGTATTCTTTTTTAAATGATGTAACTTTTTATTATATCATAACGTAGTACTTTTTTTTTGAATGCATGTCACATATTTAAAATATGTAACATTAAGCTGTCTGTGGCTGTAACTACGCACATAATAAAGGTATTCTGATTCTGAACTGTTGTAAACGTGGTGAGAACATTTGGAGATTTTCTTGATGAACAAAACACAAGTTACAATAAATGTGCGTTATTGCCGGATATCTAATTTTCTGCTAGATTCTGAAATCCCATTCGCTTTGTCAAGGCAGCCCTGATGCTAACTTCCAGGTCAGCCTAGAAAACTACGTCATCACTTTACCACCCAATGATGTTGGATCTTACCAGGTCTGACTCTGTGCCCTCCTCCTCTCCCTCTCCTTCTGCAGACTCTTCAAACTCCTGCTCATCTCCCCCCTTCACCACAAACACAAAACAGAGTTCATTACATGTTAACACGGAGCGTATGCAAACAGGCTTTCACTCTAATAGATTACTCATACATTTGGTTCAACAGAACTGTTCAACTGACTGAATCCTTGCACCTGTACGTTTTTTTAATGGATTCCAGCAACACTGATCATTTTTAAGACCTCACTTAAAAGGTGGGTAATAACACTTGTTATATTCCATGGAATGCTCTTAACATCCCGATAGCAATGAATATATGAAGTGCTTTGACAATAAATACATTAAAAAAATTCATCTGTGGAAGCCGTGGCGCTGTAAAAAGCACGACCAATCATCTGAGCCGGCCCGGCTAACATAACTGGATGGCACAAATTTATCTCGTGCCCTCATTGGTAGGGCTGTGCATCTTCACTGGTCTCACGATTCGATTACGATTATCCTGTCAACGATTCGATTCGGTTCGATATCCCGGTGCATCACGGTGCATCTCGATTCATACCAATGCGTTGCATCCTCAATTTTCTATATTACTGCACATGGCTTATTTTTCATCAATGCATACATGCAGTCAATACATATGAACTCTCTTTTTATTATTTAGAAAGTGCTTCAGAAATCAATAACATAAATGTCTTGACATTAATTTATAAACCAAAATAAATGAATTGTATAGGTCTAGCCTCCGTGTGTGAAGTTGTTCCATCCTCAAAAACAAAAAGCTAATGCTTCTGCAGTCTAGCTGCAGCTTCTAGCCACGGCCTTCTGTTAAGAAAGGACACTGAATGTCCTGAATGAGGCATCACACACAGGACATGAGTCTGAACACAGCAGACAACAGGAGTATTTACAACAGCATATACAAACTAAAATACTGCATGTGGGTGCACACTCACATTCTCTGTTTTACTGTTACATAAATCCAATGAATGAAAGATAAAATTAGCTTCATTATATCTCAGTGATTAAGTGAATAATAAAGTTTCTATCGGGTCACTATAAGCATGTCACTCATTATTTTCAGGGAGGGGGCGGGGCTTGGAGGAACGGAGAGGAGAGGTTTCTCCATTCTTACCTACCCTACCTTTAAGTACATATATCCCAAATACAGTTGTTTACTGCCTTTTAGATTCTACTTTCTGAAAACAATGACTACGTTTTCTTCTTTTTTATAAATGATGCACTTTGATAAAGTAGTAATGACCATAATGTAATGTCAGGATAAAAGAGGTGTTTCTGTTCCGACCTGAGAGGGTTCGGATGTTTCCTCCTGGGCCGCACCGGCAGCTTCTCCTGCTGGCTGCTGCCGCTCCTCTTCCTCAGACTCCACCTCCTCGGACTCTTCCTCCTCAGATGCATTTTCCACCTTCTCCCCGTTTATGTTAGGTATAACTTTACTCTGTGAGACAGGAGAGGACTACATGATGATCATAACAAAATATGCTGTCAAATATACTGTTATAAAACATCTGGTTTGGTCAGAATATTAAAATAATGAAGAGTGTTTTTAGTAACAGTTTCTGTACAGCCGCTTGTCTTTAAGGTTTTTAGGAATAACACGTTTATTTTTTTAATGTTTGGGCTTTCTTGGATTACGCTATGACAGATCTCAAATCTCAGTTATTGACACTAGTACCGGAAAACATCTTAATGACACTTAGTCCATCATAATACTCTTCCATTTGGAGATTTCCCATTTTACATATTATTAAAATAAATATCTTTGGGCTTTGGTCTGGCAAATCAAGACACTTAAAGACATCACCTTGGATTTTAGAGAAACTGACATTGACGTCTTTTAATATCGTATGAGATTTTATAAGACCGAACCAAAAATGTATGAATCTAAAACCTAAAATCGGCAAATTCTGCCTGCAATAGTAGAATGTGCTTAAAAATAAGGCGAGTATGAATCAAAGAAAAACGTTTAAACTCGTCACATGAAGGGATTTGTATTGTTTGTCAAACTGATGTCAGTGTTTAAATAAGGTCATCAATGAAACATAAATATTGTGTTGTTGTTTGTGATGAATGTCAGGAGCACATACCTGCAGGCTTTTTGCAGACTGTTCCATTCCCTTAAACATCTCCAGCATAGTTCTCTGCTTAAGCACTTTGGTTTTCTTCTTGGGAACCAGACTGTACATTCCCATCCGCCGCTTCTTCTTACGGGACGACAAGCCTCCTGTGAAAGGGCCTACAGCACCGAGAGAACACACAGACACATTTACAGCACAACTGTCGGCAGGTGGGCCGCTCAATAGCTCACCGGGTAGAGTTATTGTCATGTGTTGTTGCCGCCTGTCTGACCTAGGTGGAGTTTGACTGGAGCTGGACGAGCCGCAGGAGCAGCAGGTGGAGCAGGAGCTTCAGGAGCCGGAGAATCTCCAGGTGCCGAAGGATCAGAAGGAGCTGGAGGTGATGCAGGCGCTGGTGAAGCTGACGGAGCAGTTTGTGCTGAAGCTGGTGTATCCGGTGGACTCTGAGGTAGATGGTTCTGCACAGGGGGTTTCTGAGCAGCAGGTGAAACTTCAGTCTCCATTTTGGCAGTCTGAGCTTCTCTTAATTCCCTGTTAAGAAGCTGAAGGAAGAACCAAACAAAACAAAAGCATGCATGATCACCGTGTTACCGAGGGATTTACTTTAAGCCTGTTTGTTACTGGGAGCACTCAATGTTTTGTTTGCTTCGGACCAATCGACACCGCAAAATACCCTGATTAGTTGATTTTTAAAAAGGGAACAGATTCTATTCATCTTTTCACTTATATTTGTTTCCTGCTGCGAGGAACACTCACCATTGCGTGTTACATTTATAAAAGGTCCTCCTACAAGCACAGCTCAGTAAGTAGTTCTGGTCAATTAAATACTTCAGTTGTGTTTCATGTGAATTGTCACATTGCAACATATTGGGTCCTTTTGGACCAATCAAACCGTCATCAACGGAATCCAAATTGAGTCAAATGTCTACAGTAGCACCCCAAGTAAAGACACAATGAGAGAGGGGAGACTAGTGTGCTGCTCATCCCATGGTTTACCTTTTGAGCCGGGCTGACAGCCGGTCTGGACATGGTCTTGCGCGCTCTGTGTATGATGACGGGAGTCGGGGCCGGAAAGGAGGCTGTGTCATTTGTAGTGTCTGGTGTCTCCGGTCCTGACGTAGTCCCTGTACTGGGATCAGTCCTTAGTGCCCCTGAAGTCTGTGTGCACCCAGAGTCCAAGGCCGGGGGAGATTTGGCCCGGTTTCCCCCTGTCGGCGAGCCCGAAGGCAGCCAGTTAGTCCTGTGGGGGGAAACTCCCGAACCCAGCGTCGCTGAAGAGACACCTTCCTGCTGCTGCTGCTGCTTTGTCAGAATGAATCCGTTGCTTCCGGTAACAGAAGCGTGCGGTGGCTCCATATCTAACGTGCCGTTTTCATTCACCAGCGGTAAAGTCTTGTTGTTGAATGCAGAGCCGTGAGTCGGGCTCTTGTGCCTCGTGTCGTCACATTCAGTCCCGTTTAGCATGGTCTCTGCTGGAGGGGAAGAAGTCAGTCCGGCTGCTACTTCTTTCTCTCTATCTATAGCAGAAAACAGCAGAAAGATGCAAATTACAATGTAAACATATCATTTTCATAAATTAAGTGCCATCAGGTTTCATTTGAATAATACCTGGTTTCTCCTCTCCGTTGCTCGCTGCTTCGAGTTCCTCTTTCTTTGAGGATGCACCCTTCTCCAGGCTGCCCTTGGCTAGACCAGCGGGCTACAGGGAAAAGAAGAAGGGAAATCAAATAAAGAGCTCCAAAGCAATATTACTTTATCTTCATTATCAGTTAATATCTTTAGCAAATAACCGGTAGATCTAAAAACTGTCAAAAAGTCCCATCACGAGTTCCCAAAGCCCAGGGTCACCTCTTCAAAACATCTGCCCAACAGTTCAAAACCCAAAGATGTTACATTTATGATAAAAGAGCAGAAATATTTCCTTTAAAATGTGACGGACAGTAAATCGGGGGAAATGGCCTTTATCGATTTGTGTATGGCGTATACCGAGTAAAAACACCAAACAATTATCTGTTTTATAATAATTCAAAGGAAATTGATTGAATGATAAATTGACTATTTGAAAACACAGTAGACAGTCAGACAAATAACTGTCTGTACTGTACAGCTCTCGTTGCCTTAAGAAGGCAGTCAAAATCCTCAAGGACCCACACCACCCGGGTAACGAGCACTTCGTACAGCTGCGCTCAGGCAGGCGCTTCCGTACCATGTCTTCCCGGACAAACAGACTCAAGTTCAGTTTTTTTCCCAGGGCCATATGTGCACTAAACGCTGCTAATATTTAAATTATATAAGCCTTCCGTGCAATACGAGGGGAATCGTGCAATTTAATTTATCTATTATTTATGTACATATTCCCTTTTTTTAAGTCCCATTTATTGTTTTTATAGTGTCTTGTTGTTTTTATATTGTCTTGTTGTTGCGTGTTGGCACCTTGAGTCTATTGTAATTTCGTTGTACCTGTACAATGACAAATAAAGATCTATCTATCTGTCAAAGCCCTAAATTGTATAATTCGGTTAGAAAAGCAGCAGAATGTTTAGCCCCATTTATTTTAAATCCAACGAGAAACTAAATGATAACCCAATTAGTGATCTGTAAAGCAAAACTCCAAGCATGAGCACCTGAAAAAACGATCCCGTTTATACAATGAATTCAGAGTAGAGTCCTCTTTTCAGTGACGTGCTTTGTCCGAATCAAAGACTATAGAGAAGTCAAGAGAATGCAGCTCTTTTATTGTCTTCTTCTCTCTTTCTGTGCCACAGCCAGCCAGCAGATGCACAGCCGAGGCTTCAAAAGGTAATCTCAGCCGCCCACAGACCGTGTTTTACAACGCGCGGGAGGAAGCCGTTGAAGAGGCAGCACCAGGAAGCGCTACACTCTCTACTCCTCCTGAGCCGAGCGACCACCTCCTGCTCACTCTGGGATAAATGGGCCCAGAGGACACAAAAGAGGCCTCAGAGGAAACCATCAGGAATCTACACGTTGCCTCTTTGGGTGTAACTTGTCAAAGCCACCCTGTTCGTCTTCACACTCGGGCAATATCAAAGGGGCTAGGTCATTTTGAGAAGCATTCATTTAGAACAGAGCAGGGTAGTTTACAGTCTCCTCTACGCTATGTGAGGCTCATACCAAACAGACTACATGTAGACATGCTCTGCTGGGGGCATATCTAGTGACTAGTACGGGCAGAATCTGATTGTCACAAGAAAGCAGAGAAAACATATTCTCCCCAAAGTAAGGCAATCACAAGGCCTGCAGCAGACAGAGAGCACAGTCAGTCCCCCCTCAGATTTAACACAGTGTGTCCTGGAACCTGCAGACAAGCGAGACCCCAAGTCCGACTGAATGGGCCATCAGGACAGACTTCCCAAATCACTCCCAAACACGTGCTCCTGAACACTATCATGCACCTCGTCATTTAGCAACAGGGTCAGGCCAGGAGCACACAATCTGAGGGTGTCCCCCAAAGAACATCTAGTCTGGGACATGATCTGGAGGAGTCTAGTGAGCACATGTCAGGGTGAATGTGAGAAGGTGAACCCTTAAGTTCCTGTTTTCCATGGATTAAGGAGAGCCACTCACAAAAAGAACCCCACACCAGCCTCATCCCTCCCCCTAGTGGTGGAAAGTGGAACTTACACAGTGGAAACAGAAAGGAGAGGGGGGAGGGTAGACAGAGAAGCCTGTCTGCAGATCTCTCCGCCATTTCGCAAACCAGATTGTTTACTGACACAACGCGGCCATTGCAGCTTTTTTCCACTAGATGGGGAATGTAAGGGTCTGGAGGCACGTGGATTCAGGAAGCTGCTGAATGAAGCTCTACATGTGAAGTTAAGACCAGGTGACAAACCTTAGAACATATTAAAAAATAGAAATATGATAAAAAAAGCTGCAAAAATAAAAAGGACCAATGGTTGAGAGTTTGCTCTCCAGATTGGACCTTGTGTATTTTTTTAAACAAACAAGCTTAGTAATTACTCAGCTCTTGATAGATAATATATCTAATGCTATAAACATACATAGCATACTGGGTATGAGGCCTGGATGTTTGCACTGCTCCTAGACTCTACTGCAGGAGGCCTGAAACCCAGTCAGGGCCACCTAAACACAAGCACACAACCAGCTGTTTCACTGCCAAAGACACCACAAGGTGGCAACACCCAAATGAAATGCAATGATAAAAGAAAAGGTACACAACTGCATTTCACACAGCCAACCTGAAGCAGTGATGGCCACATGTGTGTCATATGAGCTCTTAAAATGCAGCATTGTCTTTGGGATGCCAGGTACTTGACAAAAGAGGGATTCTCCTCTTCTCAGATAGTCTTTTTTGAATCATTCAGAGAGGCCTGAAGAGGTGGTCTTACAAGAAAAAAACAGACGGGAGGCAGGCAGACATGGTTTCCTTATCTTTTGCATCTCCTTAACCATCTTGCAGTCTGTTTTGTACCACCTTAAACATTTCTGACTATTGTTCTAAAGAAATGTGGCTGAAAAAAAGATTGGTTTTGCATATTCTTTACCCAAAAGTGCCAATGTATTTTGATCTGACCACAATGATCCCAGTCTGCCATTTCCTTTCCCTCCTTTAATGTCCACTTTCTCAATAAAGGCAAACAAGCCCTAAAAGCTGTCTCTTTGAGTCAATACTGCATGAAATCTTGAATTAACTCCCGGAATACTTGTAAAAACTGATCCAACAGATGCGAAGTCCTCGGACAGAAAGCTGCTCAGAAGATTGAAGCCGGTAAACATTGAGGCTCACACTGCAGCCTAACATGCATCCCTTGGCTTGGTGAGCAGGCACTGCAGCTTTTATGTTCCAGTATATTCCTGATCAGAGCATAAGATGCACTACACATCCAGGCCCCTGGGACCTCATTATATACTGACCATGGGGGATCAAAGAAATGGTACGACAACAAGGAAGATTCTAAATCAACTCTCAGGACAGAGTCAAGTTCTTCTGACGTTCATTGTAATGAATCAAGTTACATCAGCCATGCTGCGACTGCTCTGAATACAGCTGTGCGATTACATGAGGAGCTTTCTCAAACAACAAGATCCATCAAGACACGCTGACATCTCTTTGATCCGGCAGCACCGACACCAAAACACTGCTCCTCGAGATTTAAGTCCTTGACTTCAAGAATCAAGAGCAATCAGTTGCTGATAAAGACGCTGCAACTATTTAGAGAAGCATCTCAAGGTGAAGGCAGAGAGACCTGAACAAAACTGTAACTTTTGTTTAAAAAAAGGACTAAATGGAGCTGAGAAACAAGACCATGCCCTTCTTACATTACTCAAAGCTAACAGAGGGTGAAGTGTAACAACAAGCTATCATGTCTTTCCCTAGTGCCTTGAGGAAGCATCATACCTGCTCTCTTCTCATAGCCTCCATTGAGAAGAAGAAGGCGTCAGAGAGAGGGTGAGGGAGAGTGCGTGCGTGAGAGAGAGGGAAAGGGGGAGAGCGGCAATGTGTCGAACAGATTGCTCGTCTTTTCCTTTTTCTTTCCCCGCATGCACATTCACTTCGCCGGTCATGTGACCTGGTGGCTCCCTCTGTCGGTCCTCCTCTTCAGAGGGTCTCCACAGAGCATGCTCAGTCAGCTTTCACTGTAACGCCACTCCATTTCTCTCAACTAGAGAACTGAAGAAATCCCACTAGGAGGGACACGCCATACGTATACTATCCAAATAATATCAATTATACTGGAGACATGTTGAAATACAACGCTAGTGTTTTCATCCGGTGAATCATTTTACCATTTGCTTTGCTGCTTTGTGAACAATGGACATATATTTTAGTCAATGAGTTTTTGAGAGGAAAAGGGCTTTTAAGAGTGTGTGTTTGTATGCATAGGCTCTTGAGGAGCTCCAACAGAAGAAGGAGGGGGGAAATGGAGGAGGTAATAAGAGTAAAGGCTCGAGAAGCAAACCGGATGTCAGTGAGGAACTTGATGAAGCCAAACATTCTCAATCGCGGACATCAGGCCACATATGAAGCCCTCAACAGGAGAGTCTTTTGTTTCCTCTGAGACTTGGGCCAGTGAAGCAGCAAAACCCCATGCCGCCATGCCATGAAAAAGATATTCACAGAAATGAAGTAACCGACTGAGGAAAATCCTGGAATAAGTTCCCAAATGAATCTTTGTCCGTCTAACAGCACAACATCCAATGACAAGAGAAGAAGCAGCAAGTTCTCCAACACAATGAGGCATTTTATTCAATTCATGGATAAGTAGAATAGTATTTTTGCAAACGGGTGTGCTTCCTTCTCGGGGGATGTTACAGCCACGTTGGAATGCAGATGTTGGCCGATTGAAAGAATGAGAAACAACCTTGACCAGGCAGACAGGCTCAGGTTTATCTACTTTCAGGGATCAATGCACAAAAATAAGGGAAATAAGTTATTCCCTTCAACAATGGCAGAGTTGCAATAAAGAAATCAGATACTGTGAATAAAAGAGAGGTAAAGAGCCAGTGAACAGTCTATGAACTACGCAACACACACAACACAACACAAAAGGAGGCCCCCATAAGCAAAGAAAACAACAGCTTATTGCTGACAGACACGATAAAGCCTTAACTTAAGCACAATATAACCCTGGAGCTTGCAATAACAAAATGTGAAAGTCATGGAGCCTAGAGAATTGTGCTTATTTTAGCTTCAATGTTTACGCATTGTAACAAAGATAAGCTTCAAGAACAGGTTTAAACTTAACCAATGAAGAGAAAGGTTAAGTAATGAAAACTGATGACTAATGCGAGGCCTTGCCAACAACCTTGTCAACAACCTTGCCCAAGTTCTTAGGAAAGGCAATGTTAAACTAGCTGTTGGTCCACACTGAAACATCTAAACTAATGGATTGATTTCCATGACAAAGTCGCTCATGTTTCACGGAGGATAAAGCCAACTGATTTGGTTAACGATGAGGTTAACCTTTTTCACTTGGAGTGAAATATCTTGACAACTATTGGATGGATTGCGATAGAATTTGGTAGAAATATTGAATGTCTTTAAACCCTTGGGTCTCAAGCTAAACACACCCACTGTCTGAGTGCACCACCCAAGCAATCTTAAAATACAAAGCCTGTCTCTTCAACCATAGGTCACTTCTTTGCTGTGTTTTCACCATTCCTATATTTAGCTATCAATCAATGTGTTTGGAAGGGTTTAAGATCCCCTAATAACGAAACAAAAACAATAGTTTTCGGTCATCCCATGACTTTTCTTCGGGCAACGCGCAAAAGTCCAACGCACATAACAATCTAAAGGCTTATAGCTTTTTTTTCTCAAAACTGAAATGTTAAACTATAACCTTAATTATGATGTATTGATTTAGAGTCATGGAAGATAATAATTGTGATTCCTAAGTGAACTGAATGTGCCCCTTTACCTCTTGTGTTCAAACAAAACGCATTGTATCACTTGTACCTGATGCACGTCTCTTAATTAAGTGGCCACCGACATACTATTCTAAGCATTGATCAGAACATTTGTGTGATTGTTCTTTGTTTATTACATACATAGTCATTTATCAGCCAGCACCATAATGCCCTTACAATTCTTCGGAGACACAAGGGGACATTTATTTCAGCTGATGACCAATACATCAAGACCAGACTTAATGTCCTTCTTAAAATGCGAAAAGATTGCCTTGCTTACAGAATAGCAATATCTAGAATGTTAACCCCTGTATGTGGATGAGTATCATGTCACCAAATTTTTCCCAATACACATCATTATAAAGGAGCCAAAAGCACATTCGACCAAGCTTTTTTCCTGCTGTGTTTTCTTTCCGAGTTCCTGAACACTGAGGGACCAGGAAATCAGAAACACCTGCTTGATGTTGTGCAGATAACAATGCCTTACCTCAAAGCTGAAATGCAAACCTTTTTTAGTTAAAATATGGTCATTTGTGGTATTGCAAATGACAAGTGGCAATGTAAATTCAGTGTGTATGAAATGGCTTGCCCTTATTTCAACTTTAGTAGAGGCTGATTGAAATAAAGAGCAGGCTTTGACACAATCTTCTGCACCAAATATAAAAAAAAGAAAATTGCCAGTGAGGGGAAGCAATAAAGTGACGCTCCAAGATGAGGGTTTATATTGGGTTATAGCAGTGGTTCTCAAACTTTTTCTGTCAGGCCCCCCCAACACAAATAGTCAGGCTCAGTGACGGCGCCAGAGATTTATTTTGGGGGTGCTTGACGTTTCATAGAGTGTGCTCAAACATTTAGGATTTCCCATTAATGCACCGGTCGCTACAGAGGAATGTTCTACTGCAACACTCCCCACGCATATACACGGTGTTCCCGCGACTGTTACAATGAAGGCTCGATATCAGCTCACGGCATATAGGTGTAAGAAGGGGTAAAGTGCTATTTTTACAGGTGGTGTGTGGACCTCACATAGGGGGGTCCGGGGGCATGCTCCCCCAGGAAGATTTTTAAATATTGAAGTTAAAAGCATCAATCTGGTGCACTTTGAGAGCAAAATGAAGAGATCTATGGATACCTCTCTCAACACCCATATGAAACAGAACTGTAAACAGATTTACTTTATGGATATTTTACAAATCACCCTTTTAAACTTTATTCTTTTTTTACTGTCATATAGTATTTCATACCTGTTTTTCATTTATTCTCTTATTTTTGTATAACTATAATGATCATATAAATGTGTGCCTCGGAAATAATTGTTTACATTAATCGTGACCAAAACATTTGAGACCCACTGAGATAACTTAGACTAAAGTTAACTATCTAAACACTCAGAGAGTCCTTTGTTCACTGAGCCTCTCAGTCTGACAGGAGAGGACTCTCCTCCATTTTGTTGTTGAAAAAACTCCTTATATCCGTTAGCGTAGCTCGCTAGCACCAGAAGCTAACAACAACGATCTCCAGTACCGGTGCTCTCTCTCGCTCAAAATGGCTCGTTCAACACACACACACACACACACACACACACACACACACACACACACACACACACACACACACACACACACACACACACACACACACACACACACACACACACACACACACACACACACACACACACACACACAGTCGAGCTTTAATGAAACAGAGACCCAAACGTAATAGTGCTGTACTGCATCATATTATTTTGAATCAATAATTTTTCAAATTATGATTTTTTTTTTTTTATAACCATTTTCCCTCCTGGTTTCTCACGCCTCCCCTGACATGCCTCTGCGCCCCCCAGGGGGTGCGCGGGCCCCACTTTGAGAACCACTGGGTTATAGGCATAGACCTAGCCATAATAGCTGCACATAACAGTTATTTGCTTTGTCTTGTTATCAACTATGGAAACGTTTTCAATCAAACAATAAGTCATTTAATTGTGCATTTCAAAAACTAAAACTGTACATGTTTTCTCAATAAATAACTTGGTTATTAACATTGTGGGCAATAATATTCAGTCAATACATGTATCTATTAATTGATCAATTAATGAAGTAGGATCCTGCCACTTTAATGACAACGGATTTCATTGGGACTAATTTTTGGGAGAAAGTAGTTCCAGTGAAAACAGACAATGGGGAGGTGATTTCAAGGTTTATAAAAGCCTGTTAGTTCTAAGCTTTAGTCTAAATCAATGCTCCCCTTATATCAGGTTGCATTATTTGTAAACAAATATAACTAATTGTGATTGTTTAGACTTGTATTGCAATTGCAATATGATCCACGAAAAAGGAGGGATTGATCACTTGTCAAATATAATTTGTATCATAATTGAAACACATATACATTCATTATTATAATTTTTAGGAGTATCTGTACCAAACAAATATGTTCTGTTAAATCTGTAAAATAATATTCAAAGGCCCAGACATCTCTGCAGCCCTACACTACCTGTTTAAGTAGGTATGTTAACATATTTAGCCTATGCTTCCTGCCCTTTGGATATTGCACTTATCAATATTGTGATTTTATACAATTTCAATTAATTGTGCAGCCCTACTCTATTGTATTTGGAAGGAGGCAGAATATTAACAGACATATATCTACATATATCAAAAGATACAATAAAACGGGGCCAGATCAAACCAAAGATACCTGGAGAACTGTTGTGATAATTTGAGGAACTAACTTTTACGACAGGCCATCCATTGATCTACGTGTCAAATGCATCACCAGATCACACAACACTTAGTTTTGAGTGCAAACGGAAGTGGCTGCATAACTCAGTGTCCCACACCTTCCTTCACCTCAACATACTGCCTTCTCTTTTGAGGAGATATCTGAATGTTGCTCGAGCGACCTCTGCTGAACGAAACCGTATCTTATCTCTCGAAAAAGAATAAAGAAACAAAGACTGTAGCAGTGATACATTTCTGTGGTTATGCAACTAAGTAAATTAGTTAATCTTTACTGATAAAACCTTCATACAAACAACAATTCAACCTGTTACAGCCAGCCCTAGACTGCGTTATGCCGACTGTAAACCAGCACCTAGCTAACAAAGGCAACCATAAGAGTCGTTTCTTATAAAAGTGTAATGTGGAAAAATAATAATGCAAAAAGCCTCATAGCAGGTTCAAAAGCTGGCGCCATATGTTTACATTGGGAGGCAGCACTGCCATGGTTCATTTGACTGCATCAATTATCATGTAGCTAACAGACTGCAAAGCATAACGGGGGATAACATTATCAGCCGACCATTTAGACATATTGTCTACAAACTACACAGAGACTACTCTCTATCGTTTAAGTAAACATGTTAAACCCAATTATCAGTTTTTGTGTGGATTTGAGAAAGTGTGCACTGTCTGCTAACTAGCACGGCGGCTAGCAGCTAGCTAAACATCAGTGTACACATTAGCATCAAGTGAGCCGGTGACAGACGATACAGCTAAAGCCGTGAATAACGTCGGCTAAATACGCTTGCATATACATTTTCAGTTTGATTTTGAACCGCTAAAACTGGACAGAAGCAGGACACTGACTTGAGCCTGGAACATGTATAAATAAACCCCGACACAAAGCTAACAACGCGCCTACTTGGAGTATTCATGTTCCCGGGTTCAGCATCTTCCTGCTCATTCAGTTGCCCTCCGGTCCAGCACAAAAGCAAGAGACTGCGGGCTGCCAGCGGCCAATTCACGACAAAACGACACCTCTGCACCGACAATTCGCTCTGTTTACAAGCGGGGTTTTCGTTCCCGGGGAGCAACACATTTTCCAAAGCCATGGATACAGTGTAAAAGTAAAACAAGCTTAGAGTAACGCTCACACACTCACCTCGGGTCCAACCGAAGCCATGGTGCCTGGACGTTAACTCCGCCCACTCGCGATTACGTCACACATATTGAATTTACAGACGGTGTTATACCACCTGGTGATACGACTGTCAGTCATATTCTTGTTTTAATAGTAAAGACTATATTATCCAGAATATATTCATATCTGTCATGACAACAACACATAGTATTGAAACATGCTGAAATCAAAAACATAAAGGTGCCATAATCATCTTGTAAATATTGAAAGATACAACCCATTATCCATTAATACAATAAATTACACTCGAATAGAACAAATATGTGTTAATGTTATAATGTATAATAATAATAACTAGAGAATGCAATTCCTGAAGAAATTGCTAGTGGGAATGCTTTATGCTGAAAAGCTGACCCTGAATTGCTATGCTGAAATGTAATGTGTAAGAAGAATGTGAAGAATTTAGATTGAAATGATACATGAACACTGTTTGTGTGATGAGAAAAGAAAAAAAAGTAAAAAGGCTTGGAAAAGCAGCAGAATATTTGAACTGCAAACTTTTGAACTAACTTGAAGCCATAATACGTTTAGATGCGTTGATGGCTGCATTGTTACCTAACCTGTGAAGTTTTGGGCCGTTTGGAGCATTTTTTCTGAAGTTATGAGAAAACCGTGTTTCATGGCGAGCATTGTGTTGCCATGGCAACGGCATTTGAAGAAATCTCAAAACTGTCCAGTAGATGTCTTCACGGCTGGACTGTTAGCACACATGTGAAGTTTGAGCACTTTTTGAACATTTTCATAGGAGTTAATGTATAGCGACATCGTCTTTTATGGCGAGGGATGCGTTTCCATGGAAACGGCATATGATGACACCCCATAATTGACGTAGAGCTGTTGAGGGCAGGACCATTAAGCATTATCTGAAGTCTGCTGCCCTGAGCATGTCAGTTGGAGTTATGACATCATCGTGTTCCATGACCCAGGTGTTTATATTTGAGCTAACGAGGTGTCCAGAGATCAAATGTTTCCATTGTTCTGAATGACGGCTCGTCTACACTACAGTCATCGAAAAATGCTTTCAACGCTTCGCCCATTCATTTGAATGGGGTGACGTAGAATATTTTAAAACTTCGGCGAACTGCATTGTGGGGAGCATGGCATGGCTTTGCAAGCATCACGAGCATCTATCGGCATCAAAAGTTGAACAATGTTCAACTTTTGAGGCTCGATGCTTGGCATCAGCCAATCAAATCCCGCGTATGCAAATCTGACAGTACAAGCGCTAGCCAATCAAACCGCATGTATGCTGGAAGAGACTATGCAGGTCATTTCCTCATATTCAAAAAAATGGAGCGGTAGTGAATCACCCGGTGCTGTATGATCAGTCTCTGTTGTGTTCATCTACCGGGATACAAACCGGAGGAGCCAGGCATGGAGGGAGGTGGCAGAGACAGTGGATGAAACTGGTAGGTTTTCGCCTGTTTGGGGATTTTATATCCAGTTTACTTCGTTTTAACATTGCTATTGCTTTGTATGCCGGGGGCGGGCGGGAGATTCCTGATTGGTTGTTGATCGCGAGAAATCGCCAAGCCTCAGACACGCCCAGATTCAAGATTTTTTGATGCCTGGAGTGTAGACGGGCCGTGAGAGATAAACCTCGTAAATGTGAACGTTTTGTTGAAGAACCGACAGATATCGGTGACATTTCAAAGCGTGAAGCATGTCAAGGACCTTGATTATCTGAAGTGTGCTTTTTGTGTACTTTCGGGTCAATAATGTGGCCTTTTTGGCAGATTAACTAAAGGTGTGCGGCTGCTGCTGTGAGGAAATATCAGCCTGAAATTACAATGGGCTTTAATGGAGACATGTTGAACATTTTTGTCACTTCATGCCCTCAAGAGGTATTTTGTTTAATTATTGTTTGCTTAATTATCTGTCATTTTTCAAGCTACGAGATGTTTTCCTACGTTTGTCATGAAAAATTATGTCTCAGGAATGTAGGGTTTGGGAATTATGGCAGTTTTAAAAAAAAATATGAAGGCAAATTTCAAGATTTCCTATACTCTAGCTGTGACATCACCCACTCTAGTTAAAGGGATAGTGGAAATTGAACCCCAAATTGTTTCGTTTTAACTTATATACAAGCATAATTACGTACCAAAACAATCACACCTGATTAAAAAAATATAATAATTGCCTTACGCATGTTAGAAGCACTTTATTGCAGCTTCTCCAAACTTTTTTAGAAACAAAATTATCGATTCAGCCAAACCGGAAGTGACGAAAATTCAGGAAGACGAAACGATAAACAATGCAGAATTAACGTGGAAGGGCAAATATACCAGACAAAGAAGAAGGATTGTACGAGGTATCCAGTGATGATAGCGAGTCAGAAACATCCTCTCGGCTTTCCTACGAAAATGTAGTTTTAGGAACTGAATCTGAATCCAGTTCAGTAAGCGACGATGGTGAGAATATTGAGCCAGACGATGGACCATTACGTCCTTATTTCTTCGAGCCCGAGGTGATGGAGTTAGTTCACGGCATGGGCAATGGCGAGGATGACCAGGACCAGGCGCCAGATGATGCACCCCTACGCACAAATAATCTTGACTGGTAGGTCCCTAAGCATAGCTCACGCATCTTAAGATCACCTGTAGCCTTTACAAATATTAATCATTGTTAATTAGCCTATAGTATATGTTTTAATTGGGACGTCCATCCATCCTATTTACAGACGTTTTTCAATGGCCTTTTCCTTTTCAATATGTCCGATCATGCGATAATGTCAACTTGTAGCATCCAGGAGCTGAAAAATCATAGGATGAGAATAAATAATTTGGTAACACTTTCACACTGTCCCACTTTGATCAGGCACAGATTGGGTAGCCAACTCCCAATTAAACTTTCATCTCGAGCTCCTACAATAGCATACAGGCGTCACATAGGCCATGTAGGCCTACATCTTTTGTTTACAATGTTGTAGGTCTAAAAGTAAAACAAAAAGCATCAATTTAAACTCACTCTTTTTCGTTCTCTTTTTTGGAATCCTGATCTGGGAGTGGGAGTGCGACGGCTGATGCTCGCAGCCTGTGCATCGGGCGTTTCGGGCCCCTGTTTCTCTTGAACTCCTTTGGTGGTTGGTATAGCATCTTTCTTCAGGCGTCGACACCTGCAAAAATATTTGTTAATTTAAATTAATTGTATTGACTATTTAAACCTACATCAATGAATTACAGTAGTCATACAATATACTAGAAAATAAGTGTACATAACTATAAAAAAAGTTGATGGTGTTAACATGGAGTATGGTGAATGGTACTACATGTATTTGGTATAGTATTCCTAGTGACTAGACTTTGAAGTGTTAGCTATTAATTATCATGATTATTGGACAGTTGAATGCAGCATGGATTTGAGCCTTGGATTGGAATCATTTGTAGGCGCAGGCCTAATGCTGAACTCCTCATGACATTTTGAAGGCCACCATCCAAGCCCTAGACAGTTAGACTGAGTAGTAGTAGTAGTACTGGTCCCACAAAAAAAAGCACAGTAACGAGGAGTAGGCTCTGGGCCAGGGGTCTTCAACTAAAATTCAACGAGGTCCAGTTAGAGAAAATCTCCCCATGCAAAGGTCCGGAACATCAAACTGTCTAACTTGCTTCATGAATTAGTGTGATATATATTGAAGTGACCTGTAGCTTTATCAACGTCTGCATGTAATCAACAACTGACAGCCAATCAAATAAAGAAAGTACAATTCAAAAACAACTATTTATTGTCAATTAACATTGAACTATACAGATATACAGTAAATACTGTGGATATGTGTAATGTTCCTCTCGGGCTGCATTTACAAATAAAATAGAGAAAATAAATAAAATAGCTTTTGAAAATATGTGTATCTTAAAAGTGCTTAATTTTAGATAAATAAAATAAAGTGTAGCAGCAGCTTGAGAGTCCCTTTTTCTTTGTTAACCGTTTCACATCATGACTTAACAGTTTCAGACGAGTATAGAACAATATCAGTTTTTACACATCATAACAATTTAACAGTTCCAAAGTTTCTCTTTCTTTCCCTCTTATATTGCAGTCCCTCACTCACTTTTTTTAAAATCAGTGTAAGAATTGAGCTCGAGCTTGTCCTGCCAGGAGTTTGTAAATCTGGGCCGACATGGAGTCAGGGCTATTCTCATACACATGCAGGTGCTCATTGGTTACAGTGATGCAAACACAGGTATGGTGAAAAAAGAGAGAACTATTCGAAGCAGAAAAAAAACAGCGTAATATACCATCTGACAAAGGCCTGTGCTATAATGCTTCAATTAACTGGCTATTCTTTATAATATACTCAGACCAATAGGAGACAGAGATGTTAAGTTAAAAATCAAGGGTTTTTATTATTATTTACAGCAGGGGTGGGGAACCTTTTTCCTTTCAATTTTTACAACATCCTCCGAGGGTCGTACAAATTATTGAACTCAACCTCTGCTTAAAAAAAAAATCACAGCCCATTAATCTGGCCTTTCTTTCATGCTGTGCAAAGAAAAAGCAACCTCTTAATCCTCATCATATCTCACCATGACTCACGTATGCATGCATGTGCACGGTGTGGCATGACCACCAAAACAGAAAGATATGGACACAAGATGTGTGCAAATGTATTTAGTATCCTATCCATGTGAACATGATTTAAGTGGGGGGGGACCTAACCTCCTCTAGGGGGGTCCGGGGGCATGCTCCCCCGGGAAGATTTGTTTTTTGTTTTAAATATTGAAGTTAAAAGCATCAATCTGGTGCACTTTGAGAGCAACATTAAGAGATCTATGGATACATCTCTCAACACCCATATGAAACAGAACTGTAAGCATATTTTTATTTTTGGATATTTTACAAATCACTCTCATTTTAAACTCTATTCTTGTTATTTTTAACAACTTTTTTGTTGCTGTCATATAGTATTTTATACCTGTTTTTAATTTAGTCTCATTAATAACTATATTGATCATATCAAGGTGTGCCTTAACCTCACTGAGCTGAGGTTATTTGAGCCTCTCAGGAGAGAGCTCTCTTCCTCCTGGTTGTAGAAAAGCGCTTTAAATTCGTTAGCATACCTAGCTAACCAGATGCTAATAACAACAGATCGCCACTGTGCTTACAACTAAAGATAGCAATGGCAATAAATGGCGTTGTACACAATGGTACAGGCTAATGATGCATTAAATCAGCCAGAAAACATAATAAAATACTCACTTATTATGTATTCCACTTTCAATTTGAGCTAGAGACAGAGGAATCTCGAAACAATGGTCAGTAAAATGACGGGAGCACACGACTGCCGAAGTACTCGTCAGCTTCGGCTCCGTGAAGTTTGACCGTGTTATCTGAACAAATTGCACCCACTGACGACGAATGGCTGGGTTTCTTGGAAACGCATGCGTCGAAACGCCATTCTCTGCATTTGCTGTCGCACTACAGCCATACAAAACACATCTATTCACCATAATAAAGGTCGGCTATTCACATGAACATTCTATTGAATGTTCGCCATTGTTTGTGCCCGTCTTCCTTTGTTTTCGTCATCACCCGAAGATTCCCGACGATTCCCGAAGTATTTCGTTTCATTGAGAGGGCGTGGTCGGGAGCAGTAAAATTGAAAATAGAATGAAACTAGGCGCATGAAATTAAAAAAAATTGTTTATTATGCTTATTTTTTAATAAAAAGACATAAGTTAAACCCAAAATTCGCGGATTTCCACTATCCCTTTAATGTTAAAATCTGAATAAGGCCTCTGTACCAAGGTCTGAATGTTTATTATCTCTAAAAGTAAGAATCAGATTTAAAAGTTGTGTTACACGAATAATGTGAGAAAGATGTGTAACATTTTAAAGTTGGAATGAGGTTTCTGAGTGAAAGTATGAATGAGCAGTTAGCAGTTGAAGTCGCATGAAGATTTATTGAAGTCTGAAGAATTTCTCCATTGACTTCCATGTTAAAAATGTGATGAATTATGGGATGTATCTCTGGAATTATGAAAGTTATGAATGATACAAGTAATAGCAATAGATTCCCGACCGAGCTGAACGTTTTGATGTTTGAGCAGAGTTTCTGCGATGTTCAATGCGGGAGGAGAAGACCGGAAAAATAACGGGTGGAATAATAAGAATAAAGAATTTTGTGGAATGGAATGGAATGGAATGCTGTTAACAGCATTCCCACTAAATAATAATAAGTCTTCACTGAATAAACAATTTCAGATGTTTGGCTTCCTCTCCTCACCTGTAGTTAGGCCTGATGCCGGTTTCATTTCCTCTGTTTCTTCAGTTCTTCAAGACTGCAATGAATGTATCTTTGTAAAATACATTTGTAAACATATTGGAGTCATTTTTCTCAGTTATTTGAGATTATATATCCATATATGAACAAACACGTAGTTGCCATTTCTAAGGTAACCTCAAATACATTGAATGCAGTCTCGGACATATTAATTCACATACATGTTCATATTGAAAAGAAAAAGGGAGAATAACTGGCTTCTGACCATGCAGAAGGAATTATTATCTGTAGCCTATACACACAGTAATGAGCTATGGGCAGTAGCCTTATAGAAAGTTATTAATGACTCACCTCGATCAGATGCAACATTTAGGTTAGATATACATTAATGCATCATTAATAAACATACAAAATACAATTATTTTTCAAAAATGTGTATTTGTACTTTTACAAAAATAGACATTGTAATGCATAGTAACCTATGACCCTATGTATACACCCTGTGCCGAGAACAAACACAAACGGCTCCTACATACAGAATAATAATAACTATCCATAGACTGTACATAAAGGAATTATTTTACTACTAGACAATATTCACAGAATGGTCAGAAGGGGGCGCTAGGGACGAAAATTAGACATGTAGCACCTAAATATAATAAGACGAAGAAGAACGAAGAGGAATCATGAAGTGAGGAAGAAGCAGAAGAAGAAGAACTGCCGGCTACTTCAGTTGTCCGGGAAACCCGCCTCGTAACCCGCCTTTGAAAGCTTTTCTGCGGATAGGCGCTTTTTCTATGCGGATACATGTGTGAACCCGGGCGGATTTCACTCAGCGAAACATATGATAACCTTTAGGACACGAGAAATAAGATATAAAGTGTTTAACATTAGCATAATAAGCGGTGTGTAGCCGCGGTTGAAGCTTATAGTCAGGCGGTCTTCAGCTGAAATCCAACATGAGCCAACAAGCTGCGGCTCTGCAGAACTACAACAATGAACTGGTCAAGTGTAAGTGACTTATTCATCTTTTTAATAACTCTAAATACTTATGTGTGGGATATACACTAGTCGTTTTTTAAACAACGTGATGCTCGTGACAGTTTTGACGTTGTGCAGAATTCGGAAATGCATCTCAGAGCAGGTTTCACATAAATGTAAATGTCACTTTAGGTCCAAATAACTCACTTTGTAGTTTCACACGTGTTCAGTTATCTCTTCTCCTTGAACTGTTCTTGAAGTTTCTTTGACTGGATAGTGCTGTCCAATCTGATTAACCGTTCCAGATTATGTTCTCCAAGACCTGGAGATCAACCTTTAACCTCTTGCAAGCCCAATAGTGCAACTGAGGGCTTAAAGATGTCATTTTATGACGTGGAGCAGCTTTTAAAAGGGTGTTATGTGTCGATCACCCACCTAAAAACACAAACAAATGTGTTGTTAGTTGAGAAAAACTCATGGCTGAAGTAAAACGGGCTACCTGTCAGATGCTGGTTGCAAAACACAACACACTTTCTGATTGGTTCAAATCTTGCATTGTTATGCATTGAATATAATATGAGATATCAATAAAATATGTAATTGAACGTGATTCAAACAGGGGACATCCGTTAACTTAATGATATAAAATGGGTAAATAAAGGAAAAACACTCAAGGTAACTCTAAAAGAAAAAGAAAACCATGTTGTTGATGAACCTGCTACTATATAATAAACCATTATTCTAAAAATCTTTGTCTGATTTAGCATTAAAAACCTCGTAATCATGCAGGATGGTTTGTCACTAAGCTGATCCATTGAGTCTCTGGTGTAATAACCCTTCTTTTGTCTCCGTCAGGTATGGAGGACCTGTGCTCCAAGCGGGAGGAGTTGAACCGTCAGATCACGCAGGAGGAGGTGGAGAAGGATCGTCTGCAGCACGACATCCGCGTCCTCACAGAGAAGCTGAGCCGAGTCAACGAGAGCCTGGCTCACAGACTCGCCGCACGCGCCAACTTCGACCAGACCATCGCAGAGACCCAGGCAGCGTACACTAAGGTGTGTGTGGGGACCAAATACTCTATCGTGGTGACAGATCTACATATGTTTCTTGTTGAGCAGCACTGAAAATACAGAAACAATCAGTATGTCAATATCTATATATTTGTTTTTAAGATAGACGAATATATTAGTTCTTTTAGCTACTTGTGTCCATGAAATGTGTAATAGATAAGTAATAATTGACCAAAACATTGTTATAAAAGGTTGATATTCCCTTGGGTTTTACCTTTTCTTCTAGCTCAGTCTTTAAAAAAAATGACATTTGAAGTTGAAGGGAAATATGTTCTTTAAAGACGAATCGTCAGGTTTTTTTTCCCACTTCATAGAAAAACCAGTCCACAAAGTATGCGTTTGGTTATATCAGAAATGAAATAAATACTTTCATATAGTATAATGCACATCTGTGGAGCTTGTCTTGTCGGTTTTAGAGCTGTAATGATGATACATTGATGATTTAATCATAAACAATCATCAAATAAATGAATTTAAAGCAACAATCCCACATACTTCCAAATATGGACATTTTCTGCTTATCCATGTTTCCTTTTATTGTAAATTGGACATATTTTGATGTCCTGTTCAGATGACGTCACATCCAACGGGATGCCATAAATAAACTACACAGAATCACACTACACACCTACGCCATGACTACATTCAGGCAGACTGTAGAATACAACCTCTTTGGATAATTTATATACTTATTGAAAACCAGCTACAAAATGTAATACCTTGGAAAATGCCGTTTAACACTTTTTAATAGCATTAATTTTCGCTAAATTGATTGATCAACTTTCAATACTTGTTAAGACCCCGCGGACACCCTGCATAGAAACCCTCACGATGTTCACATGTTTATTGCTTACAGGCTTATACCGACTGCTGTCTTTCAGTACGCAATTATTTTTCCCGTGACGCACCATGATGTTGTCCTTGAGCAGCAGTTTCATCTCCCCACTTACTGACGCTGAACTCCCGGCGCTCTCCCACTAATCACCGCAAAGAAACACAGAGCTGCTCTTATTAAAGAACAACAAGCAGTGCCTGGGCCCCTTCGTAATGACTTTTACAGTATGTAGCACACTACCTGTACGTATCTACAGTATATTTAATGTTCTTTCTTCCACCTATAGATCTTGGAGAGCTCCCACTCTCTCCTGAGCGTCCTGAAGCAGGAGACAGGAAACCTGAGTAAAGCCACAGAGCCTCGGAGGAAGGATCACTAATGGCCAGGAAAGGTCAACAAACTCTCTTTTGGACTTTTAACTTTATACTCCTCTTCGGACCCTTCATGAAACATCAAATTGATTTATTGTCGTACTTATTCTAATAAATGTTTCTTATCACTCCCATGACTCTTCCTTATTGGCAAAACCCAACTCACGTTGAGAAGCAAATCTGTTGTTCCCCAGGAAGGAAAAGGACACGTATTTACATTTGTTTAAGTGTTCTATTTATTGAGCTTTCATTTGTACAAGTATGACATCACTTTTGTTTTATTTGCCCAAATCGTTGACAATAATTACAGTAAGCACATCTGCTGCGATGGAGATTTACAGACGAGGGGGGAAAGTAAACGAGAAGATGGAGAAGCTTCTTCCACAGAGGCGCTACAGTGTGACCAA
This sequence comes from Pseudochaenichthys georgianus, assembly GCF_902827115.2. Classification (NCBI taxonomy): domain Eukaryota; kingdom Metazoa; phylum Chordata; class Actinopteri; order Perciformes; family Channichthyidae; genus Pseudochaenichthys; species Pseudochaenichthys georgianus. Next base: position 4,190,255 of record NC_047514.1, on the reverse strand, counting down.
CAAGCTGCTCAGGAGGCAGATAGCAAACACATGTACACTTCAGAAGTTCCAATAGTGGTCAAAAGAAAAGTCCTCGCCGGGATTATTTTAGACGATCAGTGGGGATTCCCAAAATTCACTTCCTTCAGTCCAAGGAAAGTTTCCCACAATAAGTGGACGTCCTCTTTTGGGTGTTGGACATTGAAGGCAGCAGTCAGCACAGATGGATCCACAGGTGTGTCGTCATGTGACGGTTAGCACCACAGCAGGTCCAAGTGAGGCCAAATTCAATTTAAAGAACCATACCAGTGTGTTTACAGAGCATGTGACCACTTTGGCTGATTGCCTTTCCTCTCTTGATTCAAGCAGCCATTGGTTTCCATTAATTTCCTCGTGGTATGAACATGTATTAGTACACTTCTGAGTTGTGGAATCCATCAACTAGAACATCAAGTCTGCATTGAGTTTTGACAGTTACACTTAGGTGACCCTACATTATGCTAATGAATGATAGTAATAGTTTAAGGGCAGGATATTGAACGTTAACATCATTTTGTGAGGGATTGGAATATGTCTTTGGCGTTGAGCAAAGAGAACAGAATGCTTTTTCAGATTCAAGATCATTTGTTATTCTTGCATGACCAAGGGCGAAACAAAATGGAGAACATTCTTGATGAATGGAAGCCACTTTCACAACAGCGAAACTATATCAAAACACTTTTTTTCACACTCAAAAAACTTGATTTTAAAAACATTTGCCCCAAAACAGTCCTCGCACAAACAAAGACAATGAGACAATGCTCACCGTCACATGTTAAGAGACAGTTGTTTATGAGGCAGTGGCCGTTTCTCAATCGCGAGGATGCTTGCTTGGTAGCACATGTCTTCCGAGTCACTTCCTTCAGAAGCTAGGCAAGAATCCTTCCTGGCATTCGGAAAATGAAGAGTGGAACAGGCTAGCAAGTGTGCAGGTGTGCGTCATATGAGAGGCCCCGCCTTACATTTTCCGCCACAGATTTGGGGAAATTGGTCCGTGCGCAAAGCATTGTGGGGATTTGAAGGACGTGAAGTCTACCCATGTGCAGCCTCGAAATTACCCCCAAACCAAGGACGCGGCCTCGGTGGAATTCCAAGTATGCTGGAGATTGGAACAGTCCTTCGGCGGCACTCGATGACGTAGTATCCTTGAAATATTGGCTTGGAAGCCAAAATCCTCGCGATTGAGAAACGGCCAGTGTCTTTAATCTGACGTTTTGATATAGTCACCTTTTGTTGAACACGGCCCGTTTACTTTAATTCATTAAGATTTTCTCACGTTTTGGACTTTTTGTCATCAAGAATTCAATTTTAAACAAGTTGATATTTTGTTGGTCATTATGGGGGTATACTTTTAAGCTTCTAGTAGATTTTCATACCGTACACAAATGGAAATCAATGGACACCTTTTTCGGTTAAGAAATACATTCAAACTCTGAAACCACAGTGCACGGTTTGCTCAATAGTAAAGTATATGGGATTTGTAATAAAATGGGCTAAAACTTGCAAAATCACTGGTATGGTCTTTGAATGATCAGCTCAACTGACCAAAAAACAGATTTTAGGCCAAACACGAGGCCCTCATCTGTGTGGATCGCTACAGTTTGTGGTCCGAGAGACGAGGACGACAATCATAAGACTTGATGTTGCAAGGCTGCCGCAAACAGAGTAAAACGAGTGGTCATGGCATTCATCGGCAGTGCATTCATCGCATCCAATTGAAGAGTTGTATTTCAATTCTATTCTAAAAATGTTTTCTGCCTTACCCATGTACTGTATCTCACATACAATCACTGGGTGCAGAATAACAGGTGTAAAAAGTGGCTTTTGTTTGGAAACAAAACTCTTCAACTAGACTTCTTTTAAGTGCACATATCCTCTGTCGCCTTCTCATGAGGTGCAAAACAAGGCTAAAAGCAAGACAGTGCAAAGACATTAAACATCCAAGACTCCAGACAGAACAGAGAATTCCTACAATTCCTCAGACAAAGACGAAACGTCTCCTAACAGCACAAACCTTCGAGGACTGAACAAATGTCATCTGATTGGAGAAATTAAAGAAAAAGGACGAGAGTAAGAAATAAATCTTATGAAAACTGTACAACAATACTGGCCGAGGGACGGGAGCAGAACGAATGTGAGGCCGTTACGGCGACACTTTAATCACTTGGCATTATGCGTTAAAAAAATCTGGAAACATGGTGCATTCTTATATATAAAAAACAATCTTAATTAAAAAAAAAATCATTTCATATCCTTTCAAAAACACACTCGCTCTCACAAACATGCCATATTATGAATGATCATAAGGACCGATTTCTTCCTCCGTGGAATGTGAAAGTACATGAGGTCCGACTGGAAAACAAGAAAAAAAACGTCCGTCCGCACCGGCAGATATCTTTACAAAAGTGGTTTTGTACATGAGCAGGTCTCTGACATGCAAACTTCAACTGTAAGCGGGGAATAAATACACGAGAAGCCAGGATAAAAAGTTGGCCAACAACTTTTTTTAAACGGGACGCAGACACCTTGATATACGGAAACACTCTACAGTATGAGGATCTTCATTTCGTCACCGGACGTACCGACATTATTGGCCAAGGTCACTTTTTTTCAAGCGTGTAATCGTGGGGTGCATAATTCCCGAATGGGGGAAAATGTGTTGAAGTTTGCTTGCTGTTAAGACTCTTCTGCTGCAGCTTCAATACAGCATAGTTTGCCAGAAGACATACAAAAACTAAAAAGGCATACGGAAGCTTTACAGTACAACCAAGCTTGTTGGCTGAAATCAACACATGCAGGTACAAAAACAAAATAATTGTGGCACCCTTTTGCAATTTTTTTGTGTGTTTTTGTGTGTTTGAGTGTGCCGGCGATCTACACAAGCAGACGCGTCCTCCACGTCCTAACTGACATGTTTCCATGCTAACACTGTTCCCGTGGCGACACCTACATGTGGGCACTGGCGGCCTCCTGTTCTCTGTAAGGAGTTTGGTCCCTTGCTTTTAAGCTCCTTTAAGCAGGGGGGGGGGGGTTTGGAGAGGCCAGTCTAGATAGATTTCAAGCAATTTTGTGAGGGACGACGAGGACAGATCAACCGTCCGGGATCGCAGGGTAAAGACAGTCCAGCTGCTTTGTTTTTTCAATGTGTTTGGTCAGGAGGAAGGTGGGAATCGAAACCTGGCAAATCTGCTCTGATATGCGGTTGATAACGTAGCATGTGGCGGTTCCGCGGCAGGAAGTCAGCCCAAAAACAGAATAACGAAATACTGTGTTGCCTGTGAGATCAGGACGATGTGCTTAGAGGCTGGTCCCACAGCTGTGATGCTACTGGACAGCTGATCAGAAGTAAAGAGCCGGCTCGCTGCTGTAGTCCGACAGAGAGGAGCTGTCTGCGGGGGTCAGCTGAGGAGGAGAGATATCATGTTGTTATTATTTTAAACCTTTTAATATTCCTTTTTTATGGCAATATACTTATACAACTCTCTGCTATATAACATGTGCAATATTATTATTATTAATAATGTTCTATAATAACGTGCCATTACGTACCTGCCACTGCGTTTTTTTACTGCTCGTCACTGTACAGTTTGACAACAATTTCCTTCGGGATAAATAAAGTCCCATCTTATCTTATCTCTTATCTTACATAGAAATGTATTGAAGTGGTCGTATTACAATATACTTGACTGTTAAGTGAGATACCGTTTATTTAGTCAGAGGCTTTGAGTTTTGTGTGTTTTAATTAACCTCAGAACTTAATATAAGATTACCTGTAAAATGATTGAAAGGCCAAAATAGAGACCCTTAAGGAGGGAAATGTCCCCAGTGAAACACATGTTCTATTGTCTTAATGATTCATTTGTTATATTGAAACCCCTCTCTCACCATCACTTCCTCCGTCATCGGAGTCGTCTGGGAGCCGTTCTCCTCCTGGTAAACACTGTCTTCATGTTTGTGCTCCTGCCAGGCGCTGAAGTCCACAGAGTGCTTGGGAATGTAGCTCGAAAGGTCTGCACACAACAATAAGACATGATGTGTTACTGACACGTTGTCGTTGCCTCTGTTAAAACTTCATTTATATTAATGTTTAGCGAAATGACCATTTAATGAGATATTAGAGTCATTTTTGACGGATAGTGAATGAAAATGGAAACAGAAATAGCTCTGAAACTGTATCACACACTTTTTATTAAATGCTGTTCACACTTTGTCCACTAGAGGTCTCTGTCATCATATCCGATGTTGTGTGTACTCTTTCACCAGGAGGGGAGGGATGCTGCTATAATAAAGAAGCAATGTCCTCATCAGGCTACTTCCTGTTTCCCTGTTTCTATTACTTTACTCAGAAGCAAACATTTATTTCACAACATCTCCTTATAACACCTTTGCAATGCAGGTGCTAAGGGGCGGGCTGCTTCATGTGAACTCAGTACAAATACTATAATAAAGTAAAACAGTGTCTGTGTTTACTTATTGCAAGATCCAACATATCTATCATTAAACCATTTAGGAGTGGTGTCATTTAAGTTTCCAATGCCGGCTTGCGTATCTTTTTATTTGGTCATTATTGGCCATAACTGGTAGTTAGGGGGTAAATAATAAATCTTGATTTCATCCTCTGGTAAACACAACATGTCCCCAACTGACCTTCTATCATATTACTATTATTATTCGTATGTCTCTGGGTCATAATAAAGGTACAATATAATGTTGTTTTGCTGCACATTTCTCCTTCAGATGTTGTTGATCGTGCCGTCTATGGTTATTTTGGTTCTTCTTTATCTATTTTTACCACTGTATAAAATTGTCCTATCCATATTTTGTCTTGCTAGTGCTTCTGATTTTATATTTCCTAACTACTACATCCTGCGCTCAGGCAGGCGCTTCTGTGCCATGTCTTCCCGGACAAACAGACTCAAATTCAGTTTTTTTCCCATATGTGCACTAAACGCTGCTAATATTTAAATTATATAAGCCTTCCGTGCAATACGAGGGGAATCGTGCAATTTAATTTATTATTATTTATGTACATATTCCCTATCATGTCTATTTAAGTCCCATTTGTTGTTTTTTATAGTGTCGTTTTTATATTGTCTTGTTGTTTTCATATTGTCTTGCTGTTGCGTGTTGGCACCTTGAGTTCATTGTAATTTCGTTGTACCCGTACAATGACAAATTAAAGATCTATCTATCCGAGGTTATGTTTTTAGCTTGTTTCTCAGCGGGATTATGTAAAAAACACTGGCCTGATTTTCACGAAACTTGGGCGTAAGCCTAGAAATAACCTATAAGATTTCGGAGCCTATACAAATCACGATGCAGATAGACAATTATTCTTCCTTTTCATTAACATAGCGTTATATGCCGTTTGGTCTTAGTGGAGGTTTGAGCTCTCCGAGTGCCTCTTCTGTTTTAGTTGTTTTTACTTGATCTAATCTGTCCTAGAAAAAACACAATTTGTATTTATATACCCATAGAAAGATGAAAGCTGGTGGGATGTTGTCAACAAGGGAAATTGTTAATCCTCTGAGGAGCATGAATGTGCTTAAATATAATAACAATGATGCCAGCAAATGTAGTATATAACAAGTAGAACTTTCAGAGAGTTACCAGTTAAAACTTGCTATAGGGTTCACCCTCTGTGGACCATGACAATCAGCAGGGACATTAAAGAGTCACTTAGCCATGGGACTTCAAGATACCTTGCTGTGGTCTAGCTTTAGACTACTAGAATATAGAAATAGAGAGTTTTGCTTCAGAGGTAAATTGAGAGGGCTGCCAAATTCATTAGGGATCATCCTATGGGGACCATGAATATTTACATTTGCAGGGAATTTCCCAGCAACATTTTTATTCTGCTAAAACTGGACATCTGACCTACATGGCTACCACAAAGACATCAAATGACCCACACATTTCATTTTTTCTCACCATTACTGTTGTTGGTGTGCGTTGGGGAGATGGAGAAGCTGGGTCGGGGGATGTGGATGCGTCCCACCATGCTCGGCTGCTCGTCAGACAGCTTCTCATCGTGCATCTCGTCCTCGTCTTCGTCCTCGTCCCCACTGTCCCATGCGCCGTTCTCCGACGGATACTCATACGTACTCTGGAGACTCGACTCATTGAATGAGATCTTGAGCTGCAGAAGACACAATCAGAGAAAGGAGAATTAGCGATTATCTATCAAAGTCAACACCACTTTGATTTGGCAATATTTTTTCTTTGTAGTGATAAATGTTTTGTCCTAATGATGAAAAACAACATTGAGAGAAACAAATAAAAATAGGTTAATAACATATTTTTTTGTGTTGGAGACACATGGCGACACTAATATCCCCTGCCGCATTTTATTTTCTCTTCATTGGCACCTTGATAAAGAAAATAAAAACTGTGACTGGCACAACTAAACTTGGGCTGGTGCCTCTTCATGTTGTGGAGCGAGTATTTCATTTTCTCTTAAAATGTGGTTGGCTGAAAATAACAAAATGAGACAATAAGGTTCAGTTTTTCCTGATGAGAAAAACAGTTTTCACTAAATTATTATCCCCCCCAAACTTTGGTTAGTTTACACAGGAGACCAATGCAATCCTCAAACTTGGTATAGTGACCTTAACATTTAAATTATTTGTCTGAAAAAAACTTAAATTTGCCCTATTATTCTTATTGGAGTTTTCTATTTCCTGTATTGTGTAAGAATAGGGTTTTGTCTCAAAGTTCACGCCAGAACTTCATAACATAATGACATCACTATGTCACAATCACGCTTTTATTGGCTGGCATCCAACACATTGTGTAACAGGCAAAGGGGCGGGACATTTCTAAGAGGTTGACCAATCACAACAGAGCCTGCCTGTTACGGTAGAGCGAAGGAAGCAGGTAGGACCCAAATGCAGATTAAAGTCAAAATAATTCCTTTATTTCAAGGCTATATATATATATATATATATATATACACAGGCAGAACAGAACACTCACCGAGGACAAGCCAATACACAAGACAACCCGACAAAGAGAGACAGAAAACACAGAACTTAAATACACCCAGGACTAATCACATAAACACGAGACAGGTGAGGAGGGAGGAGAAAACACATAGGTACCAGGTGAACACAATTGGGTAATCAGAGAGGGAAACCGACAGAAAGCAAACAGGCAGGAAACGGGGGTGAACACTTTACAAAATAAAATATGAAACCCAAAGATAGAAAAGGACACGAAAAATACTAACACAGACAAATCCTAACACTGCCAGCTAACCAATCAGAGCAGACTGGGCTCTGGTTTCAGACAGAGCGGGAAAAGAGGGCAGTATGAAACAAATAAAGACATGTTGACCATTAAAGCATGGAAACATGTCACAGTAAAGGCATAGAATACAATAATGAACCTGAACGTGAGCAGAATATGTCCTCTTAATTCACCAGCGTTTTCTAGGGCTATCAACAATCTTTTGGTCTTCATCAGCAGCTGGCATTAGCTCAATTGTACATTCATTATATAAAAATATAATACAAGCACGGTTATCACTTGACTAAAGCTCAATACCCATGTCATGTGAGGACTACTCCATCCACTGAAGATGTAGGTGAAAACTCCAGGAAGTTGTGATGTGGACTTTTCAAAGAATAGTTTATACAACACAGACATCACTCCTCTGCATTATACAGCGCAGTAAACATTAACAGGTTATGACTTCCTTATTGCTCTGTAATGAAACCCTTGATACTGAACTCTATCACATGTCCCAGACTTTTGCTAACGCTGCAGTAACACCAATTTATCTCAACACCAACTATTAGCTCATAACTTATTCAACAGTGTTTTTAAAATGAGGGCTTTTGGAGAGCCAGCTGCAGTTTGTTTAGGCTGCATGTTCTGAACTGTACGTGTCCTCGAAAAGGACAGGTGGTGGCCTTGCAGGAGCTCAGACCTGTGATTGGTTGTCTTAGAGGGCTCTCTGTTTGGCAACGCTTCAGTGGTTTGCAAACATGGCTCCGTGTGGCGAGAAGGGCCCTTGCACTTTGCTTCACCGTGTAATCCGACGTGAACATGGCTACTCTGGCACCAGGGACTTCGTGGTGTTAGCCAGTGAGCACGCTGACTGGCAGTTATTCTCAAAGGGCACATCTTTAGAAGAACAATTTGACAGGTTTTCCGAGAGGTTGGTGCACCAACTGACCTTTTTAAGGATCATTTCTGTAACACTCAAAGAGAAGATGGTCCAAGAAACGTAGATTTTTTAGCATCTTTGCTCGATTTTGTTCATTGTTCTTAAAGTCAATGGGTGTTTTTAAAGTTTTATTTGTTTGGGGCTTGAAATAAGATCTGCGGCTAACACAGGCGGAAAATATTTTTTTACGTTTTACTTTAAAAGAAAACTAAATACCCCTATCGTGAATTCTTACCCTTTTACGTGCTGGGTAAACATGTGGTTGAATCATTTATTGATTGAAAAGCAGTTCCTAAATTAGACTGCAGGTCTTTCGAGGACACTAAAGAAAATCACGCCTTCAGAGCTTTGTTGAGTTTAAACATGCACATTTGCAAATATTTACGATCCATCTTAAATGACGCTAAGAAGAAAGGCTTCAATATAAAAAAGAAAGCGTAGAGAATCATTGTTTGGTCATGCAACTGTGGTGTAGTTTGCCTTTAGCTTTTTACTTCTGGCTTTTTACTTGAAAACCCATCAAAGCGGGGTTCATTTCTTGCTGAAAGAAATGCATAAGTATCAGAAACATGTGTTTGCCACGGAGATTATTTTGTGCAATAATCCAAAACCCTAAGGAAAAATTCCATTGACTTTTCATTAAGGTAACCAGGGCAATGCTCATTTAAAAAAGTCATCCCTACACCCTTCCATTCTGAATCATAAAAATTATTCCATTAATAGAGCTCTATTTTATTTGTGTGTGATTTAATTTGGTTGTGCAGTCATGACTCTCTAGTGGCCCACACAAATCTGATGGATAGTTTCAGAATGACCGCAGATGGTTTCTAATAAGCAAACGCAGCACGACAGCTCATAAAAGCTTTTATTTTTCTCCGCCGAGTTTCCATGGAGATGACAGCCCACACACACACACACACACACACACACACACACACACACACACACACACACACACACACACACACACACACACACACACACACACACACACACACACACACACACACACACACACACACACACACACACACACACACACACACACACACACACACACACACACACACACACACACACACACACACACACACACACACACACACACACACACACACACACACACACACACACACACACACACACACACACACACACACACACACACACACACACACACACACACACACACACACACACACACACACACACACACCTCCATGTCTTCTCAGCTGATTGCTCTTAACATATAGTACCTGGCTCCCTCTACTCTGAAGTCCATGATCTAAATCTGCAGTAATCTCCATCACAAGGCCACAGCCAGCAACAGCTCCTCCGACTCTACACCAGTCAGGGTTCACCTTAAACTCGCAATTTAAAGGTCACCTATTATGCAAAATCCACTTTTTCCATGTCTTTTCTACATCTCTGTGTAAAGAGATTCTGAAAGGTTCAGGAAAAAAGATTTGCTCACTTTTTGTCCTGATCCATTGATATAAAAACCTGCCTGAAAATGAGCTGATCAGATTTTGGTCACTTTATGATGTCATAACCCTAACCAAGGTAACCTAGGTAACCTAGGTAACCCCCCCCCCCCCACCTTATCACCTGAATCGCCTCCTAGAGCACCATTAGGTCCTTTCATGGGAGAAAAAAGTTTAAATGTCTGATTGGCTGGGCGAATTACAAACCACGCCCCGTAAAACTCGGAAACGTTTTTTGAAGCCGCCATTGTATTTGCTGGCATTAGCATTATTAGCATTAGCATTAGCATTAGCCCCGCGCACCAACGGAGAGAGACTAACTTATGGCAACACAAAAAAAAACAACGGTGGAGTGATGGGGAGGTGTCGGCGTTCTGGCGATTTACTCGGAAGGCTTCAGTGGAAGCTGCTGGGAGTCCCAGCAGCTTCCACTGAAGCCAGTCCCCAACTCCGGGGACTTCTGGCCGGGGACTTCGGCTGGCAGTATACGCCGTGAAGTTGTTTGCGGCCAGCCAGTAAACCCAAATCAGAAGAAGTGACGTCAGTGGCTTCATTTGTGTAATCTTCCCTCAGGGACTTATTCCGGTGTGAACGCGATCGGCTCTTCGTTCCATGGGGGAACTAAGTGCTGGGAACTAAGTGCGGCAAAGTACTTGGTGTGAAAGCGGCTAGTGTTCGTTTCAACCAAATATCTCTCAGAGGGGCGTGGGGAGTGGCTCCTTATTTTCATCGAAAGTAACAGACAGAGAATCAGCACTTTTAAAACAGGGCTAAAACAGAGGGTATTATGGGTAATGCTGCAATGATCCGTTTGGTGTTTCAAGCTAAACATTTCAGAGACATGTTTTATATATATCTGAGACCTGTAATATATTGATGAAAAAAGTATAATACGGGACCTTTAAAAACGACATGCTTGTTTCCGTATCCTTTCTGACTTTCTAACTGGTCAAACGGTGCATGGGGAAATGGTTCTTTCATCATATTATGTGGGTCAGTGGGTCGACATGTCAGAAAGATGTGAGAACACATGGAAGCGCAATACTTCTTACTCTAACTTGGGAATTTATCACATCTCCTTGTCCCTCTGAAGTCTTTCAAAGTGGCTCAAGATACAGACTGTACCACTCAAGTCTCATTAATATTATTGGATTGGTTTAATATTGGTTTAATATTGATTTCACACATTCAAATTAACTGAATATAGTTCAAATACTTTACTATACGAGATAAGCCCTTTATATTAATTCATTATACAATAAACTTCCATCTATTTAAAAAAAGAAAGGAAGTGTTTTGACCATATTGAATTCACAGATTCAAAAGTGAGGGGTTTAGAGATGAAGGTCTGGAGTAAGTAAAATACCAGCGCCTATAGATTATAGACAAGGATCGCTTCATTGAATAGAAAAACACCACCCAATGGCATAGTCAACCACTCAAATAGATCTAAGCATGTGGCTATAGCGGTTTTCCACCGAGGGTTATACCAGGCTATTTCATTACTATGAAGGCATTATAATTGTTAAAAAACGGATCAGATGCCAAGGCATTTTCTTGTCATATGAAAGAGAAATCGATTCCCAAGGATTAAGGTCTATAGACGAGTGTCTATATTCAGAGGACCTATAGCTTAAAGACGGGAGTCTTGAGATGATGGACTCGGGTCTATAGATTCCAAATGAATGATGGTAGAGTGAAGACCAGATTTACTGATGAGGGTCTGTTTCAGAACAATCTCTATAGATTAAAGACAAGGGTATTTAGACTCTTTGTGAGAGTTTTAAGGCTAACGCAGCGTCCACACGGCGGCGTGCGTTGAAGCTTGCCGCGGGCATGTCTGAAACTCGACCAACAACCAATCACATGAATCTCCCGCCCCGGACACACAAGCACGCGGTTTCATTGGCTAGAGCGTGTACTGACTGATGATTTGATTGGCTGACGCTTCCGCCGAAGCTTCAAAAGTTGAACATTGCTCAACTTTTGAAGCGAGCAACGCAGGCAAAGCGAAGCAACGCTCCCACAATGCAGTTCGGCAAAGCGTGACGTCAACGCACGCCGCCGTGTGGACGGGCCGTCAGGACTAAGACTTGTGATAGCAGAAGTCTTTAAGATGGTGGAGAGTCTACAGTTGCCAGATAAGCGTCTATAGATTCAGAATGAGCTTCTATAGATTTATAAAACATGATATGGTCTAAGGACAGGTGCCTATGCTTCAGGATTAGGGTAGTTACTATACTAAGGACAAGGGTCCATAGACGACTGATTAAGGATCTATCGATTATGCACAAAGATCTTTGATCGATCCCCAATTTCTCTACCAACTTTTATGGAATCATTTCCTCCACTGGACCTTCCTTATTGTGCTTTGATGATGTAATAGCTGCCTAATATCTGATTAAGGTTAATAAAAAGTCATTAAAATCCAAACGCAGATAATGATATCAGTAATAAGGCCGTGTTGTTTTGCTTTCAAATGGGTCTTCGTGTCATGTCAGAGGGTAAACTACACATCACCAGGAAGGAGCTGCCATCCAAGGAGGAACTTTACACCCACCGATCCACGAAGAAGGAATTATGAGGGGGTTTTTGTATGCCTTGATTTCTTGTTACATATTTAATAAGCTTTATGTGAGCCAGAGATCCAAGATTTCCATTTCCAAAGACTGCTGCTCTGTAATTGTTGGGTACATGACAATGAATAACCTGAAACTTGAGGCGGCAGTGTGGTGTAGGACGAGGGTTTAGAGAACAGTCTGTAAACCCTGTGAACTAAACAAGGGGCCTTTACAAGAGTAACCTTTCAACCAATTACTCACTAATGTTACCTAATGATAAGTACTACTCAGTGTGGGTTTTCCGAGTTACTACACATGTCACAATGCCTACAAACAGTAGTCATTTTACGTTTCGTCCTCTAGTTTCTCAAGGTTTGGAAAGGAGGTATTTTAAATAAATACCATCAACCTTTTTTGTACGATAACAAAGATGTCTCGTTATTTGAGAAGATGGAGTAGAAATAAATGCGATGATTTGAGAAAGGAAATCATCAAAGTTCCCTCCAATGAAACTAAATTCACTTTTAGTTTTCGTTACAAAATATTCCAGATGTAGGTTTCTTTCAATACTGACCAAACTATGAGTAGCAATTCCTGACAGATCTCACTCTCCACAGCCAGACTAGCTTCCCACATAAATATGCAGCCATAGTAACAGATACATGCTATACTATCCAAACAAAGAGCCTTCAGTCCCAGTAGTGCTTATTTTTAGCCCCAAAACCTGTGTTGAATCTTACACCACAGAAAACGCATTTCCTTGCTAAACTGCCATCCTGTCTTAGAGGAAGTATCTGGATGACAGAAGCGAGTCTATCAATAAATCACGCTAGCCGCTGGGCTCGTTTCCTCTTCAACTGTCTTTCACTTTTCTGTTTTGTCTCGTCTAGCAGCACTCTTCTCCCAATAGACTCCTTTGAAATGCCTTAGTGCATGTCCTCTCTCTTAGTTAGCGGCAGCAAGGATACGACTTATAGAAGGAGAAACAAAAAAATGGGGTTAATAGAACTGGGATCTTTGTGTATCCCAGCCTGCTGCTTCTCGTGCTTGAGCGTCGGTGGTGGGTCTTTTTCATGTCAGTGATAAAAGCCTGCATCATGGAGGCAGAAGTGATTGGTCTTCTGTCCTCGGGCTGTGGGACGAGCCAACAGGGGCCCGAATCAGGCCCACTGTCCTTCTCATTCATCACCACAGGGTACTCAGACCGAACTGCGCCAATGACAGGCCACCGACTGGCTCATTATTCTGGTATTGTTTTATTTGTATCAAAGACTGACTGTGTATATCACAGAATGTGTGAGTGTGCTTGCTTTAAAGTAAATGTAAATCCTTAACATTTAAGAAAACACTATTATCTATCCGATGCAACTTCAGGTTGGAACATTTCTGGCAAATGTTCTGGCTGATTTGTTTTAAGACGTTTTGTAATCAATAAAGCCCTATTTAATATACATTTATTAAATGTCATTGGTCTAGACTCTAGTGTTAAAGCAGCATAAGTAAATTAAAGTAAATATTTGTATTTAGTTGTTTTTCATTCGGTAATGGAGCAACTGTCACAAAACCCAATTTCCTCCGAGATAAATAAAGTATCTGATTGTGATTATCACCCAAAAAAGAAACCCATAATGAACTCCTTTAAAAATATGTAATCGATTTTTTATTTTAATACCAATACACCACTATCAATACATATACATGTAATATAATGTAGAACAATATGCCCATTTTCATTTTCATTATATTTTAAGACATTCACTTCTTACGTCTATATAATTATTTGTATTTAATTTATTCCTATTTTCATTAGTTTTCATTCGGAAATGGAGCAACTGTCACAAAACTCTAATTCCTCCGAGATAAATAAAGTATCCGATTGTGATGATAACCCAAAAAGGAAACCCTAATGATAAAATATTATTAGTAATGATCCACATGAAGCCTGAAGGTAAGAAGGACATGAAATAAATAAGAGAAAAGTGTCCACACTAAATGAAAGAAAGAAACAAATACTCTTAACAGTTACACCTTTTAGGAAGCTAGAATAATCATTTCTTATTTGCTTTCTCTAGAAATAGGGGTGGAATACAAAAGGTGAAGCGCACTTGTTGTTAGGCCTGCGGTTTGCTGCCGAGTCAGAAACTTCTGCAGCAAACCAGACTGAGACATCCGACAGAGGAAGACGCTGAGTTGAGTAAATAACACTGCGTTTCCTTTTAGCTGTTTGCATGCTGTGAATGAGGCACGGGGGAGTCAGACAAAAGGAGAAGTGAGAGAGAGAGGAAGTCAACAGATGAGATTATGTCTCCATGAATGGACCTCGGCCAACAGGCGAACATCGGAGCAGCGCCAGGAATGTTTTCCAGGCCACCCGGCATGGTGTGTCCTCGTTTGGTGAAAAGTGGTTCCTACTGAATGGACACACACACACACACACACACACACACACACACACACACACACACACACACACACACACACACACACACACACACACACACACACACACACACACACACACACACACACACACACACACACCACACACACACACACACACACACACACACACACACACACACACACACACACACACACACACACACACACACACACACACACACACACACACACACACACACACACACACACACACACACACACACACACACACACACACACACACACACACACACACACACACACACACACACACACACACACACACACACACACACAGAGAGATAACTCCCTGGTCGTACAGCTGATCGTGTTGGACTCTAAACCTGCTGAGGTATAGTAGTAGTAGGTATACAGTAGCTCTTGGTAACAACTGAAGGTGCAGCATCAAGTGAGCGTTTGTGAACATGATGTGTGTATCTCTTCAAATGTGTTTCTACATTCATCTCAGTGGGGCCAGATGGCTTAGGGCGTTGTGTGGATGGTCATGTTGGTAATGCGCGTGCACCTGCTCATATCCAGCATATAGGCAGGGTTAATGGTTGGTCAATTTGTACTTGTCTCTATACAATAACTGTTATTTATTAGCAGCCATCAGTTCCACATTGTTACAGTGCATATGTAACTCTCTCAGATATAGAAGTAAGTAAGCCATTCTACATCCGTCAGCATCAAAGAAAAACCCAATGCGTCTAAGACTGAGTCGCCCCAATCATATTTAGTTTTGCCGTAGATACCCATTTCCGATTATTTCGTCCCAAAGTCAGTTTAAACAATCAACAACTGACCCTGTTGTCGTCATCTAAAGTGTTAATTTGCATAACAACGCACACTTGAAATGACAAGGAAATAAATGATTGCATTTGGATTAAAATATTTGCTTCAATAGTAAAAACAAATAGACCTTGATTTAAAAATACAACAAACATCATGTAAGAAAGAATAGACTCACACAATGTTGCTATCGATTCATCCTTAATTTAGACTATGATTTATAATCTATCTGTGATGCAATACAAATATTAGATTTAAAACTAAATATATCTTGTCTGTTTCTGTGGGTGCTATTTTAAGAGCTTTTGACATATTTTGATGATTATATAGATAATAGAGTGCCCAAAGGACATCTAAACAGTCTGTACCTATGATAAGAGTTCACCTCCAGCAAGGTAGATAATACTAGATCAGCATTACGATGAATCTGCTGAGTGGTTTAGCTGCAGCTGCATTAGCAGGAGGGATAATAAAGCCTACATGTATCCAAACAAAGCACGTGGTGTACCTCTCCACTGTGCTGGTCAATTAGGATAACTAGTCTGAACCGGAGGACCTCATTGGAGGCTTAGTGTGTCGGGTGGATGATTAGTGATCAGAAGGAGAGGATGTCATTACATTACATTACGTTGCATTTAGCTAACGCTTTTATCCAAAGCGACTTACAATAAGTGCGTTCGACCAACAAAATACAAACTTGAAGAAAACAGAATCATATAAGTACATCAGGCTTCATAGAGCACAAAGATTTCAAGTGCTACTCAACTAGCTTTCGATAAGACAGCCCTTTATTAGTATATAAGTGCTTTGTTAATAGTTCTATCGCTCGAAGTGGAGTCGAAAGAGATGAGTTTTCAGTCTGCGCCGGAAGGTGTGTAAGCTTTCTGCTGTCCTGATGTCAATGAGGAGCTCATTCCACCATCTTGGAGCCAGGATAGCAAACCCACGTGTTTCTGCTGATGGGAACTTGGGTCCCCCTCGCAGCGAGGGTGCAGCGAGTCGTTTGGCTGATGCAGAGCGGAGTGCACGTGCTGGGGTGTACAGTTTAACCATGTCCTGGATGTAGGAAGGGCCAGATCCATTCGCAGCATGGTACGCAAGTGAAGTGGATTCTAGCAGTTACCGGAAGCCAGTGGAGGGAGCGGAGGAGCGGCGTGGTGTGGGAACATTTAGGAAGGTTGAAGACCAGGCGAGCCGCTGCATTCTGGATGAGCTGCAGAGGTCGGATGGCACATGCAGGTAGACCAGCCAGGAGGGAGTTGCAGTAGTCTAGGCGTGAGGTGGCGAGAGCCTGGACCAGAACCTGCGTGGCTTTCTGGGTCAGCTGGGGACGCATCCTCCTGATGTTGTAAAGCGTGTATCTGCAGCAGCGGGTTGTCGCAGCGATGTTTGCAGACGTCACATTTCAAAAGTCTTCTCTCTTTTGATCCATTTTTTATTTTGACCTACATTTAAGACATGACGGAAACTCTTCCAATGAACTTGCTAAACCATTAGAATAAAATAGAAAATCAGACATGTTGGGTACTCACTGTTTGCTTATACTTAGAGAAAATCAGTATCAATTTGATCTCTATGATAAAATATAGCCAACATGTGTTTTGCCTAGTTTAGCATTAACCACAGGTGGAAAGTGCTAGAATAGCTTCGTCAGAGATTAACAAATAAGATATTAAAGGCAGGGTAGGTAAGAATGGAGAAACCAGCTCGAGTGCGCTATAATTTGAAACTACGCAGCCGAATAAAATCTGCCCCTTCCTTCAGACTTCCTGACAGAGCCCCTCCTCCAACACACACGACCAATGAGGGCACAAGATAAGTTTGTGCACAAGATGTAAGGCTGACAGGCAGGTAGGCCATCCAGTTACTTTAGCCGGGCCGGCTCAGATGATTGGTCGTGCTTTTTACAGCGCCACGGCTTCCACAGATGACATTTTTTAATGTATTTATTGTCAAAGCATTTAATGTATTCATTGCTATCGGGATGTTAAGAGCATTCCATGGAATATAACAAAAAATGTTTCTGAAGTGAATTACCTACTGCACCTTTAAGTCTGGGCCAAAAGTGTCCGGGGCCATGCCCTTTACCCACAAACAGTCACTCAAAGAGACACTAGATCTTAACATGACCACAAAGAAACTTCAAACAACTATAAAGAGAGACAAACAACAAAGAAAGCATCTTGGAAAAGTGACAAGAGTGCAAAGGCAACATCTTATATTTTACAACAAACCAGCATGGTAAATACATCTTCATCAATAAAACAAATTCCAAGTCATTGCCTTTTGTCTTCAACTCAGATACAGAGGTGAATGGGATTTCTACTTGGAAAAGTGACAGTCTTAGGGACTATTTCTTTGGTAAAACAGACAAAGATGCAATTTCAATGATAATGTGCCATTCAGCAGGAATGTATGAATACTTTTTAAATGTATTATATAGTTATTTCATTCTGAAATGGAGAACTGTCATAACACCCAATTTCCACCAAGATAAATAAAGTATTCTGTTTCTGAAGTGCTGATGTTTCCGTTTAAGACCATTTCAGGGCTATTTGCAACCAGTTTTAAAAATTGATAACCAAATAAGTGCTTTGGTTTCCGTCAATGGAAACTACTTTTTAACATAGAACTGAAACCAGACCACGCTGCAGGTGTGTGTGTGTGTGTGTGTGTGTGTGTGTGTGTGTGTGTGTGTGTGTGTGTGTGTGTGTGTGTTTGTGTGTGTGTGTGTGTTGAGTTGCATGCTCAGTCACAGGCATCTGTTTTTAATGGTGAAGCAAAATCACAAACAAATGGATACAACAAACAGATGAACTTCGATATTATCAGACTGACGTGCAACTCCATAGTGTCATAATTACGGAACTAAAAATAGCAACCGTTTTCAGTTTCTGTGCCTGGTTGCCTGGTAACCACTTGTTGATCATAGGGCATGGTTATAAGTACAGATGACTCATCTGGTCTATATAGTGGGAAAGAGTCCTGACACCCAGATTTACAATTACCTTGTCTTAACGTTTCTTTGTAATCGTGCTTTTGGTTTGATTCCTGATATAAAGTCTGTGGCGCAAGCTTGAGAGATGTTTAAGTTTTGTTTTATGACATAATATAAAATAAATACTTTTCCATGTGTCATACAAACGGCAATTGCTCTCAAGTGACAAAATAAACGACTAAGCGTCATCACGCTAAGTATTTTAACAGTCACTTTAGCACTTTGTCAATTGGATTGACTATGTTGTAATTTTATAAATATAGTATATAAATATATTTTGATTTGATTTGGATGATGTTCTAGTAAGGTAAATGTGGTTTCTAGGAAATATATATATATAAAGAATTGTCAACTATTCTTGGTATTTCTTTAAATAAACACCCACTTTCTTCCTACTAAAAACACTAGAGGAAATCAAAAAGAAAATGTCCTAACTCCTACATTCCTAGTACCAAGAGTAGCAATTCATTAAATTAAATTATATCTTTGACAACATACAAAGCAATAATAACTCTCCGGTTAAATATGACATTGAGTATACTTATGAGAATGAATGATGTATCTGTTATGTGTTAACTGTGACCTATGAGTATTCCCTTTTGTTTTGTAGGCCCCGTTACCATTATTTATTTCAATCCCAAATATATAAAAATAGGAAATCAAAAAAATAAGAATATAGGTTTAGCCAATGTTATTTAAATAATTAGCTTTCGTTGGTGTAAAAAAGGACACTTAAAATCGTATACTTTACAGTTATGAGTCATTACTCATTTGTGGAATGTATGCATGGATTCAAGCCTACGAGGTCCATCAAATAGCAGTCCTTCAGGCTGTCAGTGAACAAAAGTGTGTCAGAGAAAGGTCAGTGCACTAGCTAAAACCACAGCACACCTACTGAAACCCCTGCAGCGTTAAAGTCAAAAACGTAGCCGACATGCTCTTGTGTAGGTGTGGTTCCTCATCACGTGGGATAAAATCATTCCAGCGTTTATGTTGAAACGCTTCCAACTCTCCATGATCCCATCGCTGATACAAGCGTGGACAACTCACCGAGCGTAGGTGGGGCAAGCGAGTGGTGCAACATGTGAAAATCTGTGTTTACACTGCCATGTCTCAAGACTGTGGGAGTCGTAATTGTTGTAATAGTTTGCCCTTTGTAGCCACGTGTGTGTGTTTAAGCCCCTCTGTGTTATCAGGGCTGGATTATCTGACCGATAAGAAACCATGTGGGACGAGACACATTTCCAAAACTTGTCAAAGAGCCCAAAAAAAACCGCATCAGCCTTAGACCAGTGGAGACATTTGAATCCATATTTCATCCTATTTTGCTGATAAGAAGGATCTGGCACCGACTTATATGACACATTGTATATGTAAGGTGATACCGGCAGGGCGGAGATCGGAACATATCAGTAATACACACACTCTCATTGTGTCTAGGGCTTTTAATATGGAAAAACTAGCTTATGGACTGTCAAATAAAAAGGTGTGTCTGAAAGGCCAGTATCAGGACAGAATCCTACACTGGGTCAGGATCAGGGATATTCAAACCTCATTGGTAATATAAGGGTTTGTCCATCTTATCTACAATGTATTAACCTTAAGTGAGGGAAGAAGAGCCAATGGGTGTGTCTAACAATGATCCTAAAAGGGAGGCGTGTGGTGCAGTGGGTTGTGCGTTTGTTTGGGTTAATTAATCAATTAATCGTATTTTAATCACAATTACGATGTTGGCTTGCAACGATTATGAAAACAACATAATCGAAATAAAATGATTATTTATTTTATTTTTTTATTTTGTATTAGTTTTTCAGTTGAATTATACTTAAAGGTCCGGGTAATCAACTGTTCAAAACATTTTTTTCAATAAATGGATGCTTTCAACTAAATGGATAATCGTTTTTAATAATCGTGATATCAATTATTGACCCAAATAATCGAGATTATGATTTTTTCCATAATCGAGCAGCCCTAGGTTCAAACCCCACTGCAGTCAGCATGTCGTTGTGTCCCTGAGACCCTTCACCCCAAAGTGCTCCTGTGGGGATTGCCCACAGCACTGAGTATGTAAGTCGCTTTGGATAAAAGCGTCTAACAAGTAACATGTAATGCAAAAAATCCTTAGTTCAACTGGTCATGAAAGGCTGTCCACTCATTTGGATGTGAACTTTGGGACGGAGATGAGTCAATGATCTACACAGTTACAAGGCACCACAAGCTAAAGATCCCAAATATGGTGGATGGTGTGCACAGCAGCATGAGGACGTCCTCAAAATTATGCAACAATAAAGATTTCTTGAGTTGTACTTGCAATATTCAGAGTGCGGACAATTGATCTATTTAATTTGAATTATGTCACATAGGCAATATGTCCTTTCAGACGCCCTCGAAGTTGCCTAAAATAAGGTCTGTGGTTAACACAAGCTTGAAACATAAAACATGAAGTCTGCCTTCAGCTTAGCGCCGTGACATGATGTGGTTTGTTCATAGCCTAATGTTAGCCTTTTACTTCTGTCCTTCGCATTTCAACTATTATAAAAGTGGTGTCAATGGGCGGAGATTATGCAATATATCCCGAAATATGTTCTGAATTTATTTGATACGAGCTAAAGGGCAGAAAATAAATGTTTATTTCCAAATAAAGCTGTATGCTATTTTAAGATATGTTTACCTTGCTTTGTTGATATTGTGTGGTCGATCGTGAAATCCTATTCAATCCACATTGATGTTTCGCTACACTCCTTATGGAGAACATGGTAAACACTCAGTGATAAATATCGTCATATGAGCATGCTGCTATGCTAGCATTAGCAATTAACGTAGGTAACCCTGTGCTCTTGCCTTGGAAGTACAGCCTTATAGGATAACTGGCTAGGCTCTAAATTCTAAGTTTGATTTGTCAAATGATGGTGTTGGTATCAATCACAAAAAACTGTATCCATCGGGTTCTAATAACAACATCCTGCTTTGAGACTTTTTCAACCTTGCACTGAAATAACTGACCTTGGCTGGGGCTCATGAAAACATACCAGTCCCCTCTAAAGCATAGAGAGCTGTTTGGGTCTCCACCCACAGTAATATTCATTTAGGTTTACTGATTACAGAACATGGCCTCCAAGAAACCCTTTCAAGCATCTCTACATGACGACATTTCAATTTGACACAGATTTTTCGTCAACTGCAAATCCACCAGTGACAGAATCTACAATGTCAGCACTGATGTAACAGTGTGTGTGTGTGTGTGTGTGTGTGTGTGTGTGTGTGTGTGTGTGTGTGTGTGTGTGTGTGTGTGTGTGTGTGTGTGTGTGTGCGTGTGTGTGTGTGTGAGACAGAAGCAGTGTGTGTCTGTGTGTGTGTGTCCTTATCCTGAAATCCTAATGACAGGATAGAATGGCGACGAGTGGTGTTGCCCTGGCGACAGGCGCCATGGATATGCGACAAAGGGGAAACGGGAGAGTGGAAGTAGAGACAGACAGTCAGAGAGAGAAGACTGTAGGCAGTAAGATAGGCAGAGTGTCATCGTTTGAACAGGAAAAAACAAATTATTGAAAGGGCATTCATGATTCAAAAATAGAATTATGATTTACATGCCGCACATCTCACGGCTGGGAAGAGGACTTGTTAAGCACCAACAGTCAAGTACTGTAAATACACACAGTGTCCATAGAGAGAGTATTTGAATACGATTTACATTATACACAAGAACAGCACCAGTTACAGCCCTAGACTACTAACAGAATGTGCATGTGTAACCGAGGAAAGAGAACAGGATGAAGTTATCAGGAATAAAGGCTTTACTAAAGATTATTTTATAAAAAAAGAATGCAGCCCTCAGAAAATGGGGTAAAAACACACTATAGCTATAAAAAGTCAGTGGCTTCTACCTGCCTCCGTCATCTACCCACTCTCTTTCCTTTTATAAACTTTAAAAAAGCCCCTTCTGTTAACATCCTCCGCTTTTAGTCTCCTCATCTTCTTACTCGTGCACTCTGCAAGACACTCTCACACACACATACACACAACGACACCCACCCACCCACCCACACACACACACACACACACACTGAATTAAACATGACTATGATAGTGGGGCTTTGCTGGCTGAATACTAATTACACTGACTTTGCAGGGTTGCACATGTGCCTGAGGCCTGTGTGTGTGTGTGTGTGTGTGTGTGTGTGTGTGTGTGTGTGTGTGTGTGTGTGTGTGTGTGTGTGTGTGTGTGTGTGTGTGTGTGTGTGTGTGTGTGTGTGTGTGTGTGTGTGTGTGTGTGTGTGTGTGTCCGTGTGTGTGTTTATGCAGAAATGAACCATGGTTGTGAGAGTGTGTGAGAGTGTGTGTTCACATCCTGCAGCCACAGAGCCCTCGGAAGAAACGACAAGCTTGTGAAGAGGAAACCGCTCGTGACATCAGTCTCGCAAGTTTGAAATACAAATGAAAGCAACGTTTTTAAGTGTAACCAGAAGAGCCATTTCTCGTCAAAGTTGTTTCATCTCTTTGAAGAGTAATGTTGGACACTAATGACTCGGTTGTTGTCAGATAGTAACTTGGCCCAAAAGCAAACCATTTTTTTTTTCTATTTCTTATTGTTGATGTACTTGCATGACTCTTGCCCTTTTGGGTTTTCAGGCACGTGGTTGAATGCACTTAGTTTCAGTCGCTTTGGAAAAAAGCTCAATATAAATGGATGAGTGTCTTACTGCTCTTACTGGTCACAACAGCTCTATTAAACCCACTTTAAAAGGCTCAGATATCAAATGGACAAAGTTAGAGAGTAGCCGGGGAACATAGGGGGAGTAGATTAAGAGCCCATATCTTCCTCTGGAGTTGTTGAGACCAAAACAACGTGTATAGGACAGTGAGTAAACCCTTTTAGTCATGATAACGTTTGTACCGTCTGGTGTGGGTACGTGTCTGCAGTTCAATCACCCTCCAACTAGAATCTCTCTTGCAACTCTTATTAGCACATTAGCTATTAGCTAACTGTGTCAGGGATAGCTGTAAATATGTGGTAACATCTTATCAGATTGTCCATGCTGCAACCTACAAAAATGAGCACTCGCCGATAAGGGGGCTAAACTTGACTTACATTCATCATGAAGACAGAAACACGATAACAAATTAAAGTTATGCTCGATGTGTATATAGGCACCCGTTTGATTACACGTGGTAATAAGGTCAATGTTCAATGTTTAAGATTGTTGTGCTGCACTAAGTTGAAATGCCATATTCATTAATGCAGCCGTAAAACTATACATTAACAGAATGCAAATTCAATTTCAAACCTCATAAAACATGACTCCCCCTCCCTTCTGGATATATTTACAAACGTCTAAATTATCAGGAGAGTTTATTTCTGCTTTCTTATGTCTTTGGAGGGAAACATTTAAGATCTTAAAACAGATTTAGTTGTACAATTATTAACTAACTGAAAAGAGGGCTGGTTGTTAGTTCACTACGGTCACAGTTACTGTATACAAACGCACTGTCCCAAGGCTATGAGAAACAACTCAACTTCCACACACTCCTAATCTGAAGCATGTCTCCTGTCTCTTCCCTTCAGCCTCAATAAAGAAAGAACAAAAAGCACTCAGGGTAGTGGGTCGGTATTTACTTTGTGGGCTGGCTTAGCTTTTCTGGAAGTATGAGGGACTGAGATGGGGAATGTCTGCTCGGTGGTAAATAATTAAACACAATGGATTTTCCCACCTGTAGCCCAGGCGCACAATGTAAATGTAGGAGTGTGCCCTTTCATTGGCCTTCCTGCGTTACACAGAGCTTTGACCTGTTTTAGGCTTGAGTATTTTTAACCTGCTGCATGCATGACATTTAAGCTCAAGTGTGTTTCTAAATGCAGATTAAGATAATGACCTTCACATGCATGCAGTAGAGGAACGTACTCAATGCTGCAAAAGCAACACTTTGATGTGTCTGGTGCAGAGGGAGAGAGGTAGGCCTTTCTCATAGAGCCCTTTTTAAAGAAATCTTCCATGTGTACCGTTTTTAAACTGCAGGTTTATTCAATCACGGCCATTGGGCTGACAACATTAAACTAGAGAGGCAGAGGATTCATACGAGAAGATATATCCACATATCCACATTTTAAAGAAAAAAGTAAAACATTTTGAAAACTCAAATATTCTCTGAGCTTATGTCAAAAGTTTGTGTTGATTTTTTGTGGAAATTGACCATATTTGCACGGTTAGATTCGGTTCATCCAACCATGCAAAGGCGCCACTGTTTGCCATGTATTACGCCTGCAGTGGTTGATCTAATCAAATGATACTTTGCACTTGCAATAAGGAAACCCCATATCTAAGACATCTGTACTTTGAAGACTTGTGCTATGAATTGGGTCTATTCGGATGATAACAATGCACTGATTTCAATGACGTGATATCTTTAGTACATCAGGAGCAATAAAGCAATTTACAGATGAAGGATACCACCGTGTTTCAAACAGTCGCACCTCCTAACTAATGTGTGTCGCCTACCCTGTCTACAAGATGGGTTGTGGGGTGTTGATACAATCTTTCTTCTTCAACCGGTTTCTTGTATTATTTACGTTTGTCTCGTAATTTACCACCTCAATCGTAGAAATTATCACAGGTTTTTCTTTTTTACTAAAGTGAGTACTATTGCTCAGTATATTTTAAATAGACATGCTTTCACATAGTTCGCTTCCTTTAGTCCACAGAAAACCCCCAAAACAAGCATTAGGGAACACGCCTGTAACAAGTAACGTGCTGACGTGCACATGTGTTACCATGGTTACTAAATTACCTTGCATAGTATAAACAACTCGGACCACTTAGGACGACGGCTCCCACTAATTCTGTCCAACATACTCCTACTGCCTTATGAGATAGCTTCACGTAGCCATTAGCTAGGATGGCCTTCATGGTGCAATAGCACTTAGCAGGAAGAAAACACTAAAAAAATACAAATTAAGAGATTGATACAAAACCAAATCCCATAATTCCATTACACTAACAGCATCTGAATAATTATCCCTTTCAGTTTAACAATCCTCCGCCAAAACGAATCATTATCCTGACAGAACGGTCATAAATTACACATAAAATGCTGCAGCAGTTTAAACCATTCGAGTGGTTGGTCTGTGTGAATGAGAACAGTGGAAAAGACGGCAAAGCTCATCAAATCTCTCCCTCTGGATGTTGTGCTGACAAACACATGTCTGTCTCCCTTTCCCCATAATAACCAGTCAGAGGGAGCAGGCACTTCAAAAACAAACTACTCCACCCCCTCCTGGTTGTTGCACTCTTTTGAAGGAGAGTGGCAGTGTCTACCACAAGGACATTTTAAAACTGGTCAAGTCAAGAGAGCCCATTCCAATCAAATCAGACCAAGAAAAGTGAGTCGATCCTGGCCTGTGCATTACACTCGGAAGCCTGAGTCGATTTTATGCAAATTGCGGGAATGATGCGGTACGAGAAGCTGCACTTGACCTACATAACGCTTCCACAATTCTTTCCTCAATAGAGAGGAGGGGATCACAGGAAGCTGGGAGCGAGGGGACAGGCCTTATTAACCACCACCTCACAGGAATAAAGCAGTGCACCGTGGGTAGAGGAAATAGACAAACAAAGCAGTGGTGCTTGTGGAGCGAGAGTACATGAGACTGTGCTGGATGTGGTCCAGCTTTCAGCAACAGCCTTGAAAGAGTTCAAAAATAAGAACATGCATCAAGAGAGCGTGGATAGTGTGAAATATTTTTGGGGAGGAAGAGTTGATGATCTGCTTTGGTTAAGTTCTCAAGTACTGACGTGCATGTGGAACATTCTTTTACGGCCAAGTTATCTCATAAAAAATGGTTTGCTGGAAAAAGAAAGCAGAACAAAAAAAAACCCAATCTCCAGAGTAGGACGCTGAGCGGAGGCCATTCTCGGAGGCTGCTCTCACACAGAAGCACACAAATTCCGCACAAATTATACAGGCCAGGCCAGGCCAAGCCTCGATGCTTTTGTAATTGCCAGTGCAGCCCTACCCGGAAAAAGAAAAGAAGTAGAAAAAAAGATCTGGTCCTTGATGATGACGGAGAAAGAGTGGACGGTAGGGCTGAGCGATGAATCGATTTTAAATCGAAATCGCGATTTTAAATGATGCGATTATCAAATCGCGAAGCCTGCGATTTTTTTAACATATTTATTTTTTTACAATCTTTTTTTTTACAATTTTTTTTTTCTTTTCTTGTGTGTCAGACATCCACACCAATCAGAAGTGCTGTGCTCCACATGTACCAGCCATTTTTAATCAATCAGAAGCGGCCCATGATAGAAGGTGATAGACAGATTGATCCAATCACCTGCCAAGTGAATTTGAAAGTGCCTGCCCTTTCCAAATGGCTTCCAATGGAGCTTTCCTAGATGGTTTGGTGAAACAAAGCATCTGAGTCAGGTTAGTAATGCTCCATCACATGTTTCTATTACAGGGAGAATCTTAAACTGAAGCTTGACTTTAAAGCAACCCAACGGAAGTTTCATGTAAGTTTAGTTCTTTCACTCGTAGCTCGGGCTGCGAGGGTGCTAGAGACGGGAGTACGTTCATACGACCTTCCTAGCCGGAGTTATGGCCGCATTTTACAATAAACTTACGATGGGTCGCTTAAAAACAAATATCGCAATTCGAATCGCAATCGCAATATTTGTCAGAAAAATCGCAATTCAATTTTTTCACAAAATCGTGCAGCCCGGACGGACAACAAAAGCAGAACGTGTTTGGTGTGTGAGAGACATGGACAAAAGACAGGATGTGGTCATGTCTTATGGCCCTGGTGTTCTGCATGCAACACATGCACTAACACCAGGTTGCATGGGTGAGGCTCGACACAAGTCAGCAGCTGAAATATCCGTCATTATAAAGTCATGATTTGCAGGCGAAACCCGCGGAACTTTGTTTTAAATTCTTGTCACGTACCTAGAGTTTATCCTGCCAAAAAGCAAAGCTCAATTACAAGGAAGTGAGTGAGGAGAAACTGCTTCACAAACTCCCATTTAAAGCAATTCTGTGACAATAAAAAAGCATTTTGGGTTTGAGTGTTTACCGAGTACTAAGGATGTTTGAGGGGTTTCCAGGCAATATGATAGCTAACAGACTTTCAGTCCTAATACTAAAGCTATCAAGCTAGCACAGCAAGCCTCAGTAAAGCCTTTTGATTTGATCAAATAAACCAAAGTAAAAGGTTTCAATTCAAGACATTTGTGTAATTATAATAACCTAGAGTCAAACTCAATTTCATCGCGGGCCACATCAGCATTATGGTTGCACTCAAAGGGCCATATATCATATCATACATCATATATATAAAATAATGTATTATATTACGTCATTGCCTCTGCATTGGATTATCATCGGATAGGGTAATAACTTCATAATTAACTACGTCTGAAAGCAGAAGTCTAGGGGAAATAATTGCAAGTCTTTTCAGTGCGTATGTCCCAAAATGATTTAAAAAGAAAAGCCAAATTCTGGAGAAAAAATAAATAGAAGTGACATTTTGAAATAAAAATCTAATTCTGAAAAAAAGGAATTCTATGAAAAAATGCATATTTTGAAGAAAAAAAGGCAAATTCTGAGAAAAAAAGGCAAATTCTGAGAAAAAAGTCATATTTGAGATGCATTGTGGGACATGTAGTTTATGGGCAACGTGCTTCTGTAGCATGTAACCGTATAATACATATTATACATATTCTTTGCAAGCTCTTGTGGGGGCCACATAAAATGAAGTCGCGGGCCGAATGTGGCCCCCGGACCTTGTGTTTGACACCCCTGGAGGAATTAAAGAGTACCGTCCAGACCTGGTCAGAAAAAATATTTCATTCATGCCTCATTCCATTTGGTCACTGTGTGCACCGTATACAATCTTGAGTAGTTTTGTGCCAGAGTTGTAAGAGGTGTTTGGATATATTTAGAGGGCAGAGGATTACAGCAGACCAGGTCCAGGAAACAGGACTGCAGGCCAACGTCTGAGAGGCTACTGACACACCGGCCTACATTTTAAAGCTGCCAAAAGGCTCTAAATATTTGGCATTAGAGGTGATGTGGTGCTTTTAACTCACACGTTGTGATGTAACTGGTGCTGAAAACATTTCCTCCTTGGCTGACAGAGTATGACATGCTTAGAGGAAGGGCGAGGGATGATACGAGGCTGGACCCTAACCCAGGATGCTGTGGTTCCCTGCACCACACCCGGAACTATCGCGATGCTTCAAAGATGTTTTTTATTGGGTTGAAAAAGGCTGAGATCTTTCTTTGGCATTCAATAATTACGTAAACATGCTGAAAATAATGTTTGCCACTCAGGCTGATTCCGAGCTGAACGCAGCCTGCAGCCACCTTTGAAACATTCTGTGGTATCTAATTAATCCCTAATGAAAAAGGAGCCATTTGCAGCCAGACCTTCGCCGAGCAAGCACCAGCTATCTGATTATGACTGTAAGAAAACCGTGATGCCCCAAACACAAACTTTGTTATCATTTTATTATGATTTATAATATCTCAGCTTTGGGCCAAAACACAGATGAATTCAACCGAAAAATAACTAATAAATATGTTCCTCGTCGGGTGTGAGACAGGTACAAGCTGGCTCCAAACCCCGAGCCGAATCCTCAGAAATGAATACAGTCTTGGGGAGATTGTTCAGTCAATAGGCTTGGAGGGGCACCTAACACAATAATGCACTCTTTGACAAATAACATGCCTTTGTGGGACGGCAATCGGCAGCAGAAAGCGATGTGTGGCCCTCCGAGTGGCTGTGTCAACACACCCTTTTAATCCACTTAGGCGTCAGGCCTGAGAGCAAGTCAAGTGATGGGCAGGGAGATTTAGAGCAGCAGACAGACTCACTCGCCACCTCGCATGCAAATAAGTGTGAGGATTTACCAGCGTGGCTTGACTCCTTAAAAAAAGCACAGGTTACTGGTGTGCTTGGTTTGAGAATAATTAAAAACCGCAAGACAACCAGAGCCTTTACTTCCCTGTGACGTTTGGTTACTAAATTTAGATCAGAGAAAGCTTTCATGATCCCCCAGGGGAGACTTGGCACATGCTACGCATTAGAGTGGAAGGACACAATAATATTCCTACTGTTTGCTGCAGTGATGTCGTGCTGCTTATTTCCATTAAGAACAATACTCTATCAATTATGGCAGCGAATAACGATTATTTTCATAATGACTGAATCTGTTGTGTGTTTTTGATGAACTGATTTACGGAAAGTGTTACAACACACCCATCACAAACTCCCAGAAGCGAATGTGATGTCTTTGCATGTCTTGTCTGCCAGATGGCCTAAAACCCAAATATATTCAGTTTACAGTTATTTAATTAAGAGCCGCAAATAACTTGTGGAAGAAAACAACAGTTTGGTTCCGTTAATGCTCTCACCTTCTTCCCCGTGGAGCCCGTCTTGGAGATGCAGGACTTTGCGAGGGAAAGGTACCCACCGATGACCTCGATCTCCTCCACAGCAGGGTAGCGTTTCTTCAGCAGGGAGCCCAGCTGAGCGTAAGGGGCCTGTGGGGGTGTGGACGCCAGGGGAGCCTCACTCGAGGCCCCCTGCTGGGGCTCAGGGGAGCTGGGCTGGCCCTCGGCCTCCACCCTACGCTTAGGGACCACAGTGAAGGTGTTCCCCTTTCTCCTCTGCCCCATGGGGCTGGGAGCAGGGACATGCTGCTTCTGGGGCTCCACTTCAATGTCATCTATGTTCGTTACAGGCAACTGATCCACAGGAGGTTGTTCTGGAGCTGGGGAGGGGGTAGAAGGGACAGGTGATGGGGCTGGGGAGTCTGACCGATCCGGGAGAGAGGTGGGTGAAGACGGGACAGGGGGAGAAGAGGAGGGGGATGACGGGGCAGGAGGAGAGAAGGGAGCTGGTGTTGGAGCAGGAGATGAAGGTACGGAGGTGGGAGGAGGACTTGTGGCAACAGAAGGAGACGAAGGCTTTGAAAGCCTCTTCAGCCTCTCTGCTTCCTTCTCCTCCAGCAGTTTCTCCTCAGTCCTCTTCGAGGGTGACGAGGTTGGCACTCCTGGTGTGGACACCTCTGCCACTCTGAGGGAAGGGGAAGACT
The DNA here is from genome assembly GCF_902827115.2 of Pseudochaenichthys georgianus. Classification (NCBI taxonomy): domain Eukaryota; kingdom Metazoa; phylum Chordata; class Actinopteri; order Perciformes; family Channichthyidae; genus Pseudochaenichthys; species Pseudochaenichthys georgianus. Next base: position 4,159,701 of record NC_047514.1, on the reverse strand, counting down.
TGAAAGGGCTGGACGTTGCAGGGCTGTCTGTTGCATTTGAGGCAGCAGGACGCCGCTTGGGAATGACTGTGAAGGAGTTACGGGACTGCAGGCGCAGGTTAGCGAGGGCCCGTGCCTGGGTGTCCCCATCAGGAATGCGATCGAGGTCTGGCTTTGGAGAGGGGCGGATTTCGAAGTCAGATGAGGAGCGAGACACCTTGAATGAGATTGGGCTTGAGGGGGGCTCAGCACGGACACGGCGGGTCTCTGGGGAGCATGGCACCTTGGGTTTTGGTGGCACCTCAGAGCCTTCCCAGTCCCTCTCTCTGATGGGCTTGGTTTGGGCCCTGTCTGGCTCATCTCCAGGGCCTCCACTCTCCGCAAACCGCTGACGGAAAGGAGACACAGGTAGAGTTGTCCCAGCAAGGCGCTGGAGGCTGCCCAGTTCAGAGAAAGCCGGCTGTGGCTTTGGTCTGGAAGACGAGGGACTCTGGAAGACAGGCGATGATGGCTGGCTGCTGACCGACGGTCCTTGCCTGACCTTTGGCACCAGATCTGGCTGTGGCCTGGACCAGAGTCGTGGCCTGCTACTGGCACTACAATCCAGGTCCAGCAGGTTCTCTGTGCTGCGGGACTTCTTTTGCAGCTTCCCGTAGTTGCAGTCAAACTTCTGCAGCATCCGGCTAACCCTGCCCTGACCCTCACCTGTCTCATATGATGCAGACTCATGATCAGCGCGGCCCAGGGTGCTCAAGTTCTCCTCACTCTTGCTTAACGTGGTGTCATAAATGACCACTTCCTTGGCCCTTATCTCAGTAATAGCACTCCCTCTCCGGTCCAGGAGGTCGTTCAGGGAGCTGAAACTACTGATACCGTAACTACTGACACCGTTTTGCTGCCATTTGGACCCGCTTTGTGCCCCTCCAGCTTCCGGAAAGTAATCCGGGTCCGACTCAATTATGATAATATTGTCTGCACGTATAGTCCGTATGCCGGGTACACTGCCATACAGCTCAAGGATGTGCTGGACCGGACGGGCGGTGTTTTCTCGGTCCTGTCGCCTCCTCCGCTCCTTCTCCAGCTTAATGAAGGGGTTCTCCTCCAGGGGGCCCAAGCTCTCTTGCAGCACCAGGCTCTCCTGTCTGGTGTACTCCCTCGGTGTCGTCCTCTCCGTGTCCGTCGGCTCTTTGTTGTTGCCGAAGTGTTGACTGGCTGTGGTGATGGTGTAGCTCCGCCCGGACCCGCCGCTCGGTCCGCTGCCGGTGTTACCGTTCACATTTCCCGTCTGCTCACCGTTAACTCGCTGCGAGCCTGCACTGACGGGGCTGGTCTCCGCGGCACCGGCTCCTCCAGACCCGCCACCCTTCGCCTTCCTCCTCTCCAGGATTTCACGCTTCCAGGCCGGCATTCTAGGGCTCTCTTGCCCGGGCTCTTGGCGGACGACGCGTACCTCTCCTCCGCCAGACATTGCGGAGTAAGGGGGAGACGAAGAGGAGAGAGGCAGGCTCTGAGGAGGTTTTGCCGCGGTCCGGTGCGGCTACAAAACCTGAATCCGGCTCTGACTGTACCTGCACCACCTTTCACCGCACTCTCACACACATCCCTACCGTCTATTATTTCTCCCCTCTCCCTCTGCTTTTTCACTCACTCTCCTCTCTCCACACAGCCCCTGAACGCGGCCCCGCCCATCTGCAGAAGCACGAGCGGCTTCGGCAGTCCCATCCGCTTCCTGATTGGTCGTTATTGCTGAGGGACACGCCCCTCCCTCTCCATATACAGCTCCGTGCAGAACGTCACACGTTGACGTAACCACTCCCGTTTCTATTGTTGACTGGGCAAGGAAGGCCTGTCAATCAGAAATGCTGCGTTCAGGTTCAATCCGCCACTCCCTTTTTTGTGTTACTATATTTGTGCTATCACTGTGTCATGTGTCGTTTATTGAGGGATTACATATAGATTGGTCGTCAATTGTGTGTATTACTCATACTCATTCATTAAAGGTTTAATTTTAGTGAGTATTAGTTGTTTGATTACAATCCTCACAACGCCGTTCATTCACCTAGCACATTGGAAACGTAGCCTACTAAATAGTATTACTCCTCAAATCTGTATCCAGTTTGTGGTTGTCCTATGACCACTGAATTGTGACCTTTCGTGATTCCTCCTCTTTTTGTCCCTAATCTATGATATCCCCAAAATGTTCCAAATGCATTGGGGTATGTTGGTAATTGTAGAGTTTTCCCTGTAGCCAGTATTGTAGTTTAGGTATCCTATAGCTATCAATTGTTATTCGGCTGTGATAAATTGGGAGTATCCAGTGTAGGGTGGTGGCTGACGATTGTTCAGTCAGCATTGCTGGTGATGCCACCTGTCGATAATCCGGCTGCAGTAAACACATGAGCTGAGAGGTAGCATATGAATCAGCACTTAGAGGTCTATTATTGGGAACTACAAGCGATCACTGTCCTTCATCAAACATTTATCACCGAGCCATAATTAACAACAGCAAGACGGGGGGAGAACTTAATCAAATGCATAAAAGAAATAGGTAAACATTTACCTTTGTCTGCTCCTCCAATTTGTTTTACAGAAAACCAAGGAGAACGTTTAAAGGTGCATCAAATGGGTTTTAATTATATCACACTGATACACGTGTTTACCTTATTAGCACTGCATTTGGAACAAAGCTCAGGAATTATAATTACATGAAATACACGCGTTATTCGTCCCCAATGTTGTTTAAAGACATTGGTATTTCATTTGATTTAAACCTGAAAGCACTTTTTACTTTATTTGTAGTATTTATTCTTATAAATGTAATTGGCTTTCAATATTTCATATGTATTTATATCACTTGCATTGGTTATGTATGCTGATATTGTTTACCTTAATATCTTTTGCACATTTCCTTTGTCTTTAAAAAATAAAACACATACATGTGTCTGAATAGGATATTTCCTTTGGGCTGTAACGTAACAGTTTGAATCTGTATATACATTGGCAAGACATTCCAATCCACTGATCTGAATCTATCACTCAAATGTCTACAAGCAAATACAATGCTGATTATATTTGACAGAACCAAGATAGAAGTATGGCATATGCAGTGATGTATTTTCTTGAAGTAATTACGACAAAACACGAAGAGGAAATACTTATATAAAGGTAAATACAACCTCTTTTTTTAAGTATGCTTTGAAAACAGTATGTGTTATACATGCCGCAGTGGCGCCTCCTGGTGGACAGGTGGAACATCATAATTGGAACACATTGGATAAATGTTGATGGTTTATTTACATGTATATACAGAAGACAATAAAAGGTGCAATAACAAGAACATAAATAAGATTTGGTGAAGTTCCTTCAAAAATCAACATGTACATATGACACAATATTTCACATAGGGAATTACTTTTAAAATGAGGCCTTGAACACATGCAGTACATACACAGCAGGGTCGAACTCACATCACATACATTACATATAGTACAAATAAACAGCAATATTCAGGGAAGACGTGTGCACACAGTGGACTTCTTGTGGAAATCATATTCAGTTCTTGTACAATGAGACTGACAACAAGCTTCAGAAGCAGCTTCCTGCCTTTCAGACCATTCCCACTGATGGAAGTGACACGCTAGGCAACTCTGGGGTGGGACTCCCTAAAAACAGGCCACAAAGTGAGACGCATGATAATAAACCAAATTTAGCTGGCAAGCAATTTCTTCTTGTGGGTGAAAAAGCAAAACAGCTGTCGCAACTCCTTGAGCTCTGTTACCCATCACAGGTGCCCAAAAGGGGCCCGGGGCATTACAGCCTTTCGGTTCTTAGATGTTCATTACATTTACATGTGTTGTGTGCACATGTGCATTAAAACATATCTATGGTATATATTTTCCTTATGGCTCATTGTCTATCATTGATTGCGCAATGTAAAAGGCACAGCATGTCCCAAATACACATTTACTACTATAGGACCCCTTTGTATCCCTACAAGTATCAAAAATGCAAAGTCAGATTTGACCCTGATGAAAAAAGGACTGACGTACAATATTTTACTTCCATTCAGTCTTCAGAATCAACTAAAGGTTCCCTAAAGGAATTGTTACTTTTAAGTATGTTTACATGGCCGAAATAATTATTCATTTATTTACATTCACCAAGTTTTAGTATGAGGCTGTGTTCGACACCAGGATTACAGAAAAGCTATTGACCCGATTTTTTTAAAACCAAGGGACGGATCTTTTTTCTTTTCACTTATGGCAACGGCTTTTTTTTTTATTACCATGGTGCAGCTGCAACAGCTTTCACTTATGCTAGTAAGATGTTTTGCTCATGTTTAAGCAATTAGGAGCACAAATGTAATAAAACTGTATTTTGGACCCGTTTTGGGATTGTTTTTATAGGAGAAAATAAAGATAGCGATGAGCCAAAAGCAAAAAGACACCATTGTAATGCTTAAATCTCTAATGGCAGAAAAAGATTGCTCTCTCTTCCCGTTTGGTTGTTGATGTGAACCACTAATTTCTTCTCTTCAGTTGACACGGCACGCTCGAATCATCAGCAGCTGCAGCAGGATGAACAGCGGCGAGACGATGAGGCCGAACCACAGGTCTCTGGCCTGCTCCTGCTCCGCCAGCTTCTGACAGAGCAGCACCTCGCACACCAGCTTCAGGCTGAGCACCGTCAGCACCCAGAGGAGCCGCAGCACTGCCAGGCGCTTCTCGTTCTCCTGGTAAAGACGGATGGACACAATGGCCGTGAAGTAGGTGCTGAGGCCGTCGGCGGCGAACAGCGGGACGAACACAAGCCACCAGCTCAGCGAGGGGGTGAACATGTCAAATCGCAGAGCAACCAGCATGCTGAACACCAGCAGAGCTAGCAGGTGGAGGAAGAGTTCAAAGGTGGCAAAGCCCAGCCACTGGACCAGTTCCCTCAGGGAGAACAGCATGGCTGAGGACAGAAGGGTCTTCAACCAGGGACGGACTGACTGAGGACGGCCGAGTCACGCACTAGGCAGCCCTGGTTAGGGGCCAGATATTCCAGAGTTAGGGTGGAGGTCAGAAGTCACTGCTTATGCCTGGAAATGGAGAGGTGCTGCAGAGATGACCCACTTCACTCTTAGCTACATCTTCAAATCCAAAACTGAGGAGGATGATGATCTGGGAGGTGTCTGCAGAAGGTCCTCTGGAAACCCTTCCTTATGTAAAAGAAATAACACATAACATTAGAAAATCGGATAGAGTGTGTCACATCTCAAAGAAAGAATGAATCAAAAACACCCCGCATTGTCTGTAACGTAGTGTAGACAGGGCCCATGTCACATCTTACTGAATTAGTAAACAGCTAGTGAAGATAGGCAGTGATTACACCTTTCTCCCTTATGTCATCCCATTGTCAGCTCAATTTTCAGAAGGACTAACCTCACGTAGAAACCAATTGACTATCTGAATTAGAAATGATACATTAACATTACGTATTAGCGTTACAGATCGAGCTCCTGTACATCGATGATACAGCCAGTAGCCGACCCTTTCACTACAATGCTAGCTAACGACAGTCAGAGATGATACAGTCCATGTCCATTACCAGCACAACACACATAAAGCCTTATACAACATCTGTTTCATTGTGACCACACTTTACTTTACCTTAATAACAGTCGGAAGTGTTTTCCTCCATCCAGCTGAAAGCGAAATTGTTTAGTACATAAGGCTAACAAACGACTACTATCGTAGCTTCTTCTCTTGTCTCGCCTACTGAGAAAACATCGCGAGAAGAGAAACTCGGATTGTACGGTGGCCGGAAGGGACGGATTTTGGTTTATGAGCAAATATTTGCAATATCACCACTTATTTTACAGCGTTATGCGAGTATAACAAGTAGAAATTCCACCTGTTTTTTGGGGGGGATACTAATAGATATAAAACAAATGTAAATATATCAATTTTGGTTGGTTTCTTTATATTAGGCTCAATATATAGATACATCTCCGGTCTCTAGGTGGCAGTAGTGAGGTGACACTTCAACCGCAAACAAGTCGGGTCAAAACCGAAGAAGAAACACTGTTCGTGTGAAAAAGTGTGGAGGAGTCATTCTGATTCACAGGTAATTACAATGTCTTAATGTTGTATTTGTGTCGTCTTTATTTATATGTGTGTATTGTAGTATTACATATTGAATACATACGTTGCTCTGGGTTATTGCTTTAACACCCGCCGTACATTGCAATGTTATTTTCCCGACCAAGGTGACAAATGAAATGTTGTAAAAGTAACTCAACCTGTTCTGGTTAAAAAGCACACTGGCGGTGAAAATGTTAAAATAACACCCATTAAAGTTAAATGGCAATTACACAACCGTCATTACTGTTGTGTTTCATGCTAAAAAAAAAGTAAACTGCTCCTTAAGAATAATGTTTTTCATCTTAAAATTACAGTTTGCCATGTAAATCTATCACTTTGCTCGGGAAGATATTCGTTATTGTGAATTAAAGCATTGCTGCAAGGTTAAGACAAAGCATGTGCATGGAGAACAAAGTGCTAAACATTGCCTTTGGGACTAAAAGCTTTCTATTTAATATCATTTGAAAACCTGCAGCCTGCTTTGTGTGCAGTGAGGTGGGTCTAAGCTGGGGTTTAGAGAAGCAGCATCACGCATGCCTGCTCACATTTAACGGTGAATTAGTTGTGTTGAAGCAAAAGAGTGTGCGAGTGGTATTCTGACTGAAGTCCAAACAGGACCTGTTCCCTGTTCCCACGTTCCGTGTTGTTTCACTAATAATCCCTCTGTCTCAGGGTAAACATGCAGACACCAGCAGAGTCCATCATCCACAGTGGCTATTTCCACCCAACGCTCCGATACTGGCAGACCTGTGCTGCTGATATAAGACCTGACAACCTCATCTACCCCATCTTCGTCACGTAATTGCAATTTGTTCTCCTTATTTGACATGAAAAGGCTGAAATAAACAAGTTTACATAGTCAACAACAATGGACTTTTCACCACAAGGAGTGAAATATAATGCAACATTTTGTAATGTTACGCTTAACTAGTTTTAATCTTGGTCCTTTGTCTCTTTCTCCTACAGAGACAGTGCAGATGCAGTGGAGCCCATTGGCAGCCTGCCGGGACAGGCCAGGTAAGATTCATTCATTTATAGCCATCCCATAACTGAATGAACACAACACCCATTTTTCTAAACACATGTAACAAATGTTTCTGTTTATAAGGCTAATGTATGTGTTGTTGCCTTGCTTTAACTGTATGAGTTACATTTAAACATAATTCAAAAGACACACACAGTTAACCCTGCAGCTGTGAACAAACTCAGGGTGTTGTCTTCAGATAAAATCAGTCAGGCAGGGCGGACCCAGAGCCAAACACTGGAGCTGGACTGAGATAAGGAGACAATCCGTTAGAGCTTTTTATTCCTCACAACAAAACCGAACTGCAAACCCTCCTTTGTGTTAACCTCTTAAGCCCGAAGGTCCCCCCAGTGGACCCCTCCCACCGTTTTTTTTACGAGACTATGTTTCAGGGCTTCTTAACATTTATGAAACTATTAATGTTTCATACCCTTTTAAAGGTAAGAAACTCCGCTAACTGACAATAAGAACAATTGTTAGCTAAAAAAAAACACAAGAGTAATACCAAATGCCTTTGAATTAGCATTGAGCGAAAAAATGCTAACTAATGCTAATGCTTTTTTACACAGAACTCACGGTAGAAATGCCCTTATTACTATCTTAACTGCACAAACAAGATATACAATTTAAAGCTGAGACTCCACAGATTCCACACATGTAATGTCATCACTGTACGACCTCGAATTCCTGGAGCTATCAGCCAGAAAAGAGAAAATGAACAACATCCGGTTTCAAAAATATTACAATAATTACGTCTTACCTTTTTTGATTTGTGATCAAAAGTTGTGTTCAACGGAATAAAAACGCCGCTCAAAGTTAATCCAGGTTAGTCCTTCTGAATTACATCAACTGTTCCTGTTTGAAATGTAACATTACGTGTCAATAGTTCAGTTTCTAGTTCCTTGAATATATATATTTTCAATTTGTTGTTTTAGGCATTCCCTGTTTTGATACAAGGTTCATAAGAGCTGGGCGATAATTCAATATCATATTTGTTTGTCTTTAATTTGAAAGTATCGAGAGAAATTAATTATTGAGATATCATGATACACAATTGAGTTGTCTAAATTGATAATAACAAGCACAAACTAACTCCAATTTCTCAGATAATCTCATCCGAAATATTTTGATGGAATACAATTTGAAGATTGCGATTTTGTTTTAACATCATACTTTACTTTACCACTTGGTTTGAGGCAAATGTAACAACCAGTGTAAAGTTCATTTTGCATTAACGTTATTTTCATTATTTATATGTTTAATTCACACAGAAGTAAAAATAAAAAAAGATAAGTATTTGGATTAATTTCCTCAAAAGATATGAAATGAGCTATATTGGGATTTACGCCTAACCCTAAAATGAATATGATCTGTATTTCCATCCACAGATATGGGGTGAACAAGCTGGAGGGAATGCTGCGGCCTCTCGTGGAGAACGGCTTGAAATGTGTGCTGATATTTGGTGTCCCTGCAAACATAGAAAAGGTATGGAAGACTAAAAGATGTCCCAAAGACATGCTAAACAACTTGAATGAAATGCATGTCTTTTTTTGTGTCAACATTCATCTTAAGGAAGTGGTTAGTAGAAATGTAATATTGCCAAGTCAATCTATATCTGATAATGGTTTTCATATGTGTATTACACTGGTAAATGAGAAACCCAGCCCCTGTACCTTGACCTGGGTGCAAAGGTACAAGGCCTTAATAAGGAATTAGCCAGTTATAAAAATGCATGATATGGACAAAGATACAAAGGTTTTATTATCATACACATAAAAGCTACACAGGCCCCACCAACAGTACAATATGCTTGACACATAAACAAAGGAAATAATAATAGTGCAATAAAGAAGTTGAGCCTTATCATTAAATATAGTTGGACCTCACTCACATCTTGTGTTTGTATTGAAAGAAATCCCTGCACAGATGTTCCACAATCTGGAGGAAATCCCCCTTAGAGGGTGTTGCTTTTGCAATACGGATGTGAAGGGGCATCAAACCTGCTTCTTCACCATCTCTGTAGAGAAGCAGGTCTTCTTAACACACTCTGTGATCTTCCCTCAGGACGACAGAGGCTCAGGCGCGGACACGGACGACACGCCGGCGGTCCTGGCGGTGAAGAAGATCCGCTCTTTGTTCCCCGAGCTGCTGGTGGCGTGTGACGTCTGCTTGTGTCCTTACACATCACACGGACACTGCGGTTAGATTATCTCTATTTCATTTGACTTAAAGAGCAGAGAGAAATAACGGCATGTATTTACATTTTCTTACTACGTTTATTTTCTGTTATTTTCCTGCAGGTATCCTGAACGATGACGGTACTCTGAACAATGACGCCAGCGCTCTGCGTCTGGGAGAAGTGTCGCTGGCGTACGCTCAAGCTGGTAAACATGTTTCCACACGTTTTTATTTATTGATCAAGACTTTATCATCGCCTATGATCATTCACAACTATTTTTAGAGTAGGTCTACAACTTTCAAACATTCTTTATGTAATTATGGGGATTTTAATGAAAGGAAAACATGTTTAATTGTGTTCACCTTTGAAGGAGCCAGAACTACCATCATGTTTGTATTCTGGGATTTATTGGGGGTAAGCATTAAAGGTGGGGTAGGTCATTTTGGAGAAACCAGCTCGAGTGCGCTAGAATTTGAAAATACACAGCCGGAGAAAATCTGCCACTTCCTCACAGAGCCCCTCCTCCAACACACACGAACGTACACATGACCAATGAGGGCACGAGAGAAGTTTGTGCAGATGGAAGGCTGACAGGCAGGTAGGCCATCCAGTTACTTTAGCGGCGGCTAAAATGATTGGTCGTGCTTTTTACAGCGCTACGGCTTCCACAGATGACATTTCTTTATGGATTTTCTGTTAAAGCACTTCAGATATTCATTGCTATCGGGATGTTAAGAGCATTCCATGGAATATAACAAAAAGTGTATCTCGAGCCGCTTTCTCAAACGTACCTACCCCACTTTAAGTAGAATTTACTTTCCAATTGTTTTTTTTTTTTTAAATAAGGGACAAAAGCTTGATACCGGTTTTGCTTTTTTAGACTAAATATTTTAAATTTGACGAATTCAACTCTGTGTCAGTTTGGTCAGTCATGACAGTATATTGGTGTGTTCCCTAATCATGTTGTCATGTTGCTCTGCAGGATGTCACATCATCGCTCCCTCTGATATGATGGATGGAAGAGTCAGAGCCATTAAACGAGCCCTGATATCCAACGGGCTGGGAAACAAGGTACATTACTTTGAATCCCTGGAGAAGAAAGAAACATGTACAAACTAGGAAATCAAGAAGCCCTCACAATAAGTAATCACGGTCTAACAAGTTCTTACTATATAAATGATTCTTCTAAAACAGCTGGCAATATACTCACCCAGGAGTAAACTGTGACTTTGTTGGGGACTATTTTTAGTGGCTGATTAATACACATTACATTACATGTTCGACATTTTTATCTAAAGCGACTTCCATACCCAATACTGTGGACAATCCCCACAGGAGCAATTTGGGGTGAAGTGTCCCAGGGACACAACGACATGCTGACTGCAGTGGGGTTTGAACCTGTGACCCACTGATCCCAACACCAAGGCGCTATCCACTACACCACATGCCCCCATACACATTTTGTACAACTGTCTGTGTGGGATTGAGTCCAAATAAATTGCAACGTGTGTTCATTACCAAGTACAACAGTGTCGCTCACTGATGTTTCTATTTTCAGCAACAATGGAGCTTTACGGCACAGAAAGAAGAAATATCGGGCTCTAATATTCACATTTCCCTCTTCTCCAGGTTTCAGTGCTGAGCTACAGTGCAAAGTTTGCCTCCTGTTATTATGGTCCCTTCAGGTGAGGAAGCGCGAGATCAGGCGTAAACACATCATTGAAATATCACCATAAAGAGGGATGAACGTCAGCTCTCCACTCTGTTGCTTACAGAGACGCTGCTCAGTCCAAACCTGCCTTTGGAGACAGACGCTGCTACCAGCTGCCTCCTGGAGCCAGAGGCCTCGCACTGAGAGCTGTGGTCAGTTTATGTGTGTGTGCTTTGAAGATTCAGGGTTACAGGTGCAGCTGCAGGAGATCTCACTGTTGTTATATTTCTACAGGAGCGAGACGTGAAAGAAGGAGCTGATATGCTGATGGTGAAGCCGGGTCTGCCTTATCTGGACATCGTGAGAGAAGTCAAGGACAAGGTCTGTAACTACATCCAATCAGAATCAGAACACTTGTCCAGCATGATAACAAATAAGGTCAATAAAGAAAAAATGAGAATGTCCCAGAAGCATATTTAGCAAAATGTCAAGAGATACTTCCTTTAAAAGTGTCATTGTGCCTTGTTGAGGAAGTGTCCTCCTTGTAAAGCAAGGCAAGGCAAGGCAAGTTTATTTATATAGCACTTTTCAACACAAGGCAATTCAAAGTGCTTTACAAAAAATGAAAGACATTAAGAAAATGGCATTTAAAAGCAGTCATTAAAAAGAAAAGATAATAAAATAAACAAATACATGGATAAAAGTTAAAGTGCAGTCTAAGATGTGAATAGTTCAATTAAAAGCAGCGACAAAAAGAAAAGTCTTGAGCCTGGATTTAAAAGTAGTCAGAGTTGCAGCGGAGCTGCAGGTTTCTGGGAGTTTGTTCCAGATATTTGGAGCATAATAACTGAACGCTGCTTTACCATGTTTAGTTCTGACTGGGGACAGAAAGCTGACCAGTCCCTGAAGACCTGAGAGATCTGGATGGTTCATAATTTAGCAGGAAGTCAGAAATGTATTTTGGGCCTAAACCATTCAGTGCTTTATAAACCAGCAGCAGTATTTTGAAATCTATTCTTTGACACACAGGAAGCCAGTGTAGAGACTTCAGAACAGGAGTGATGTGATCCACTTTCTTAGTGTTAGTGAGGACTCGAGCAGCAGCGTTCTGAATCAGCTGCAGCTTTCTAATAGATTTTTTAGTGAGACCTGTGAAGACACCTTTGCAGTAGTCCAGTCTACTGAAGATACAAGCATGGACAAGTTTTTCCAAATCCTGCTGTGACATTAGTCTTTTAATCCTAGATATATTCTTTAGGTGATAGTAGGCTGATTTAGTAACTGTTGAAACTCAGGTCAGAGTCCATGACTACACCTAGATTTCTGGCTTTATCTGTTGTTTTAACATTGCAGACTGAAGCTCAGCGCTAACTTTTATACGTTCTGCCTTGGCTCCAAAGACCATTACCTCAGTTTTATCTTTGTTTAATTAGAGAAAGTTCTGACACATCCAGTCATTGATTTGTTCAATGCACTTACTCAATGTTTTAACTGGAGAATAGTCTCCTGGTGAAATTGTTACGTAAATTGGTGTGTCATCTGCATAGCTATGGTAACTTATTTTGTTGTTTTTCATTATCTGAGCCAGTGGTAGCATGTAGACGTTAAAGAGAAGAGGCCCCAAGATGGAGCCTTGAGGTACCCCACATGTCATATTTGTCAACTCAGATGTGTATTTACCTATAGAAACAAAGTTGTTTCTGTCCTTTAAGTAGGATTCAAACCAATTTAGAACTGTTTCCGAAAGTCCCATCCAGTTTTCCAGTCGGTCTAGTAATATGCTGTGGTCAACAGTGTCAAACGCAGCACTGAGATCTAATAATACTAACACTGAAGTTCTGCCACTGTCTGTGTTTAAGTGGATGTCATTGAAGACCTTTACAAGAGCAGTCTCAGTGCTGTGGTTTGGACGAAAGCCTGACTGGAACACATCAAAACAGTAATTTAAATGCTAGAAATTACTCAACTGTTGAAAAACAACTTTTTCAATGATTTTACCTAGAAATGGGAGGTTTGATATGGGCCTGTAATTGTTCATTACTGAAGCATCAAGATTATTCTTTTTTAAGAGCGGTTTAATGACTGCAGTTTCCAGGGCCTGTGGAAAAATACCTGAGTGAAGAGATTTGTTTACTATATGAAGTAGATCTGAGGCCATGCAAGGCAAAACATCTTTGAAAAATCCTGTTGGAATAATATCAAGGCAGCAGGAGGAGGATTTCAGAAGTTGAATAATGTCCTCTAGGTTTTTATCATTAATCTGATGGAATTGTGTCATGGTGTTTGAATTGATATTAGGTGGACACAGAGACAACACATTTGCTGTACCTGATGCAGAGGCACTGACTGCTTGTCTGATTTTCTGAATTTTGTCAGTGAAGAAGGAGGCAAAATCATTGCACGCCCTGGTGGATAGAAATTCAGAGGCTACTGACACTGGGGGGTTAGTTAGTCTGTCGACGGTAGCAAACAAGGCACGTGCGTTGTTTTTGTTTTTGGTAATGATGTCAGAGAAGAAAGACTGTCGTGCGTTTTTCAATTCCAAATTATAAAGGCCAAGTCTCTCTTTATAGATTTCAAAGTGAACCTGGAGATTTGTTTTTCGCCACCTGCGTTCCGCTTTTCGACATTCTCTTTTTTCTGTTTTCACGGTCATGGCCTTTCTCCATGGAGATATTTTCTTGCCAGACACTTCCTTTACCTTAGTTGGAGCAATGGCATCTATAACATTTTGAATTAAAATGATCTACTAGCTCATTTACTGAGATGTTAGCAGGGGCAAGTAAATCATTTGTTCCAATGTGTAGTACCACATTCTTCACAGTAGGGCTGTGCGATTATGGCAAAAATCATAATCACGATTATTTGGGTCAATAATTGATATCACGATTATTTTGACGATTATTCATTGACCATTTATTGAACTTTAAAACAAATAATATTTTACCAATAAACAAGATCAACAAATATGTTGGAGCGCACTTCCAAAACCATACTAAACATATATTATTAATATGATAAATAAATTAGACCAAAATAAATTAAATCAAATATGATGCAGTGCACTGTCACAACATACTGAAAACTCCTTAACATGTAGCCAACATTTTGGTAAAACATATTCATTATTCCACTCAGTTAAACGTTGAAGGCTGGCCAACCGTCATGGTCCAGAAGTAACAGGAAATAAATGTTAAATAAGTGTGGAAGAAAAATTCTGTGTAAACATTTCCCTAGTATTTTCAGTTAAATATCGCTTTGTGGTTACCTCTTTTTGAACATTTTTGTGAACAGAAATAGAGCTCTCAAAGAAAACACAGGAATGATCAGACAGTGCAACATCAGTCACCACAACCTTAGAGATATTCAGACCCTTTGAGATAATCAAGTCCAGAGTGTGGCCCTTATTGTGCGTGGGCTCCGTCACATGCTGAGTCAGTCCATGGTTATCAAGAACACAAAACAGTTCTTTAGCCCCTCTGTCCTGGGGGTTGTCAACATTGATGTTAAAATCACCAACAATGACTAGACGGTCAAAGTCAATACACACTATAGACAGCAGTTCAGTAAAGTCATCAAAAAAGCTTGCACAGTATTTGGGTGGTCTATAGATATTTAGGAACAGAGCTCGAGAGGAGCATTTCAGCTGAAGGGCCACATATTCAAAAGAAGCAAAGTTCCCATACGATGTCTTCCTGCATTGAAGGGAATCATTGAACAGAATAGCAACTCCACCCTTTCTTATGCATTCTTTCCTGACTCATAAAACTAAAGTTGGGAGGGGTTGATTCGATAAGAACAGCTGCACTGTTATTTTGTTCAATCCAAGTTTCTGTTAAAAACATAAAATCAAGATTGTGCTCAGTGATAAAATCATTGATTTAAAATGTTTTTCCTGCCAAAGACCTGACATTTAATAAAGCTAGTTTAAGTTTGTTAAACACACGATCAGTCATGTTGTTTGTAACAAGCTGTGGCTGACATGGAATCACTGCTAAATTAGATAAACTCACACAAACGTTTGAGCGCTTCCTGTATCTAAGATGATTCACCGCTCTTAATCTATTACCTATCAACACAGATATCGGCAAAGCTACTGGCAGGCAGGGCCCCGACATGTCCTGGAAAGAGTTGAGAGTGCCATACGCCCTTGAGCCTGGACCCAGCAGATATCAGTTTGCAGCGTTTTGTACACACACATCCCTATCAGGCTTTGAAGGGGAGGGAGGACCCACCACCCTGCTCCTCTCATCATAGGAGGGCAGGGTGAGGGCTACACTGTAAGCCGGGAGAGATGGTGCGCATCTCTGCTTCGGTGATTTTGGTGGGCGTCGTTGAGGGGCGGGGGTCATAGGTCTCCCATAATCAGAACATTCCTCAGGCGGGTGCAGTGATACTTCTTCAGGGTTTTCTGCGCGATGTGTTGTGTCTTTCTCCTGTTTTGATTCCTCTTGCCGCTTGTCCTTGGCAGAGGGAACAGATTGATGACGCAGGCAGTTGAATATGTTAGAGATAAACAATTTCACTCCTGACGTGTTCAGGCAAACTCCATTTGCCTTGAAAAGATGTCTGCGATCCCAGAAAAAGTTAAAATTGTCAATAAAATGGACAGAATGGTCAATACATGCAGTTGAAAGCCAGGTGTTCAGTGCAAACAGTCTGCTGAATCTCTCCACTCCTCTTCTGACTGGCGGTAGAGGGCCACTGATGAACACCTCTGCATTTAGAGAGCTGGCAGTTTCCAACAAACATTTAAAGTCTTCTTTCAGCACTTCTGACTCTTGTTTCACAACATCATTTGTTCCAATGTGTAGTACCACATTCTTCACAGTAGGGCTGTGCGATTATGGCAAAAATCATAATCACGATTATTTGGGTCAATAATTGATATCACGATTATTTTGACGATTATTCATTGACCATTTATTGAACTTTAAAACAAATAATATTTTACCAATAAACAAGATCAACAAATATGTTGGAGCGCACTTCCAAAACCATACTAAACATATATTATTAATATGATAAATAAATTAGACCAAAATAAATTAAATCAAATATGATGCAGTGCACTGTCACAACCTACTGAAAACTCCTTAACATGTAGCCAACATTTTGGTAAAACATATTCATTATTCCACTCAGTTAAACGTTGAAGGCTGGCCAACCGTCATGGTCCAGAAGTAACAGGAAATAAATGTTGAACTACAATTTAAGACCAAATAAAAATGTTTAGGCCACCATGGCAAATGCTGGTAGGGCTGCTCATGTCATCTCTTAAAGATTTGTTGCCAGAAACACCAGCCTGTTTACATGGTCTGGTTTCAGAGATGAGCGCAGGCAGGTGACAAGCCACCTGTACTGAAGACCCTCAGCCACGCCCCGACACATGGGGTGACGCCGGCCAATCACAAAGCTTTGATGCGTTCAAGTGCATTATTCTGGCACAGGAAGATTATGTTACAACAGAATATTGTTGTTCTATTTTTAGACACATCTCGCGATCGACTGGTTGGGCACCCCTGGGCTAGACCATAGGTCTGTTGTGGTAGCAAAGTAGTCAGCTGAAGCCACATCTCTCTCAACTTCCCCACGGCATTTGTCATATAATGCAGGCAGCGCAGACCTGCTGAAATAATACCGAGACGGCATCGCGTAACGCTTGTCCAACGTGTTGACACGTTGCTTAGCCCTGGTTGCTAACAGTGCTAACTGGGCACATATCTTTAGCGATGTGAAATGTAATGGCACCTGTAATATCTCTGTCTCTGCGAGCTCGTCGCGTAGGCCGTTGCTTTGTACAATTAGTGCTGCGTACCGGCAAGCCGAACCGGTACTGGACTTGTAAAAAGTTTCGGTTCAAGTCCGGTTAAAACCGGAATGTCAGGAACCGGTACTTGGACTCGCAAAAAAACTAGCACTTACGTATATTCTGGTGTCTGTTGTTATTTAAACATTCCCTGATAAACGTTATTCAGCGGCAATAAATGAGTGCTAATCCCAGTGTGCTCAGTGTACAACATCACATGTCATTTCACCTTCGATTCACCGTTTGAAAACGTAGCATTTCGCCACATGCTAATGCTAACCGGAAGTGAATAATTTTCAGAATAAAAGTATTAAGTTAATAGTGTGAACTTCCGGTTTTTTCAGAATAAAACTGATTTAAATAAAATATTGTATTTAATTCAAAATTACGCCATATCAACATTGATTTTAATTTCTAACAGTATGTATGTACATTACTATGTATATAGTATGTACTGTATAATGTACACATGTAGAGTTGTAGAAAAGACATGGTGTACAGACAGTACAGTACACTCTGACTGTACAGCCACTACAGTGTATACTGTATAGTAGGTGTGTAACAGTGTAATGCGTATAGTCTACTCTACACTCTACCTTTCAGCAACGTTTTAGGGATTTAGGCTCAGTCAGCTCAGGGACTGTTTGGTTACTTTAGTTTGGTAAATGAAATACATGTTTGATCTTTGTAGTAGTTCACTGTAGTTGCTGTCATAAGTCATTTGTAGACTAAGTGGCAAAAAGTGTTTTTTTTACATTTGTACTTTGTAGAGAAATGTAGACACAAGTTAGATGGGAGCACAATAAACCTGATGAGTTTGAATTTGAGTTGATTATTGTTAATTTTCAATTGATAATTAGCTCACAATAAGTTCACTTTAGTTACTCACACAACTTGACACAAGACATGGGTTCAGGTCCGGACATATAAGTCCGGACCTGAACCTGAACCTCTGGACTTGAGTCCGGACCTGAACCTGAATGTGAGTCCAGGTACGCAGCACTATGTACAATGCGTCCTGAATCAATGACTGTGATGATTTGGTGGATGAAGTCGAGCGGGCATCTGCTTTTTATTGTATTAATGCCCGGTCGTATTGCACTTTGTGGTTGTATTTCAGATGATTAAAGAGATTGGTTGTGTTAGCGTGTGGTGCCAACACAACCTGGTAACAAATCCTGCACTGTACTTTGTTTTGCTCCACGTCGGACTCCTGAAAGCCAAATTACTTCCAAATAGTGGAAATAGTTTTACCCTTCTTTTTAACGAGTTGCTGCTCTTGTTCTGACATCTTCGCTCGCGCTGAACACTCAGAACACATGTCACTCCCACGTGGCCGAGTGGGCTTTTAGGGAGGGGCGGAAGCGCACCCAGCAAAATAATCGTATTTAGTCAATTATGCTGTTTTCATAATTGTCGCAAGCCATAATCGTAATCGCGATTAAAATACGATTAATTGCACAGCCCTACTTCACAGTCGGATGTTCAGCCCCAATATGCAGGATCTTCTCAGCCAAGTCAGAGACCGTATCCTTGGGAAAACAGAGTACTTTGGTGTTGTTCTTACTACACAGACCTTTTACATCTCTTACAGCAGAGTCACCCACAATCAGAGTTTCAGGCCCAGTCGTTAGCTTTCCCTCTAGCCTTTTACTTTTGGAGTAGCTATTGGTCCTTACCCTGCTGTGTGAAGAGGACGGGTTATCCAGGTCATCAGAAAGAGATCTCCGGCTCTCGTTCAGCGGAGCGTATCTGTTCTGGATTGGCACACTTGATGGTTTAGGAGGATTTTTTGTAGTTCTCCCTTTAGCATCTGTCCACGGCTGTTTAGGGGTTGAAGAGGCGCTCTTCCTGGGTGATAACAATGCAGGCCAGCCGGTCGCATCACATATTTCAGAGCGCTTGGCTCTGCCTGTTATCCGTCCTCCCAAATCCCATGGAAATGATTTACTCTTAGCCTTTGCACCCAGAGAGTTCCAGGGAGGACTACCACTTGTAGATTTATTACCCAGTACACAGCCCTCCTGTTCCTTGGAATCCTTGTAGCTGCTAACTAGCTGTGAGTTAGCATACCCTTTTCCGTTCACTTCCACGTTAACTTCCAACCGTTGCATTTTCAGTTCCAACACAGCTATCTTCTGTAGAAGTTTGTGGAAGTCATCTGTAGAGAACGGAGGCATTCTGCTACCGACTAGCTTAAGCTAAATACTGTAGCATGCAGTAGCCTACCAGGCTTTAGCTGTTGCTAGGCCACGCTACTGTAAGACTGAGGTTGTCGTAAAAATGTTGAAATATGGCTGTAAGAGTAAGGACTCTTTGTTTGTCCCTCATTGTCTCTCAGTTCCCCAATCACCCGCTGGCGGTGTACAACGTGTCGGGGGAGTTTGCCATGATGTGGCACGGAGCGCAGGCCGGAGCCTTCGACCTGCGGGCCGCCGTGATGGAGGCCATGACTGCTTTCCGCAGGGCAGGTAAGAAGGAGAAGGTGGGAGTCAAACGTCCCTGGGTTCCTGAAGTAAATGAATACCTATGTACATTAAAGCTGCAATGCGGAACTTTAACGTATAAATGAATGTTGTTACATCCTGGCCAAATGAGTTAATATAACGCCTGCCGTGGAAAACTTTCCATATCTCGCAGTCAACTGGACTTGTTGTTATAAGTGATGCATTTTACATGAATCAGCCAGAGATAAAGGAGACAGGAAGAAAAGAGAGACCACAACGACGTAAGAACTAGGAGTATGACGAAAACTATGGCAGATAATCCTGAAAAAACTCCAAGAAAAGTTTCTGGAGTGGACGCTCCTGATTAAAAGAGATACTCAGCATTCAGTTGAAGGATTAAAGTCAACAGAAAGAGACTGTCGGCTGGCACCAACATGAATATTGGCAGATGAAGGGGGAGATAACATTCAAGCTCTATCATTATGCCCCATGTAGTGTTTGTGTAATTCCTCTTTCTGCCAGAAGGGGGAGACAGTTCCACACTGCAGGTTTAAAATGCATTTGTGTTCCTTGTTATGGATATACTGAATGTTATTGTAAGTCACTTTTAAATGTAATCTGGCTATATGCTAATAATGTCTCCATGCTCTGATGCAGGTGCTGACATCATCATCACCTATTTCACACCTCAGCTGCTCAGCTGGCTGAAGGAGTGAAGAACGACGATCTGAGAGCAAATACTGGATGGACATAGAGACCGACCAACACACCTTTTAAAAATATCAAAGTGAAAACTCAATCAAGCACAGAGCTAAGCCAAATCAAGTGGATGAAATGTATGAGAACATGTTAGGCCTGTTTGTCTTTTCTGTTTAGCTTTGATATTTAAATATCAGTATGCACGTGTTCACCTGTGTGACTTGTGTCTTTCATGTCTGTTAAAGCTTTTACAGGGCTGAACACTGAGAATGTAAAAGCTGTGTTTCCTAGCAGGAACTGTCTCATGTGTGTGAGTGTGATCAGCATTCAATCAAGTCATTTCTTAACTAGTGTGATTATGGAGGTACTTGTATGACTCGTGAGCAATAATCTGATATGTTGCCTCCGTTCAAGCACTCCCCTAACGAGAGAATAAAATCATTCAGAGCTACAAGTGAGAGTGGGTTTTTATTTGTTCACCTTTAGGCATGCTGGGTAATGCATCACCTCTTTACTCTTTGTTACGACTTAAGCCACGCTTTGCCACGACCTTTCTGCACTTCCTGTCACATGGTTTTTCGTAAGCAAACATTTATATCGTTGCTGCTATGTCGGCTGATTCTACACACATTTAAAGTAGATTAGCTGTTTTATTGTCCTTATATGATCCGGACAAATTAAAGCTTGGGTTTTAGACGAATGTGTTTAATACTAAGGATGTATTAATTATACATAATATAAATTAAGAAATGAGATTTTACACCATTATAATTTCTTGTATCCGAATACACTTACATTTTTTCCCCCGTGTTATTCAAATTGCCTTTGCCAGATATTTGCTTATTTTACAATAAACACATATATTCTGTATATTAAGGCACATAGATAGTTCTCATTGAAAACATATAACCAAAAGCACATATGAAAGTCTACTATTCATACAAAAAGTACAATTAAATACACTTAATAAAAAAAATGTTTCAAAAAACAACACAGTCAAGTGCTTTTAAGGATTTAAGTACTAGCAAATACATTTGTTAAGAACATAAAATAGAATTGTTGCAGGTCAAAAAAACTGCTTACATTGATTACATATTTAATATAATTGTATCTGACATCTGAGAGATTCCAGAAAAGCTTTAATACGATGAATCATTTCCGCTTAATTCAAGGTGCTGCTGTGTGGGCGGGGGCCGTTCTGCAGCTGCACGGTGAAGAGAAGACCCACAAACAGCATACTGTGAGTGTGCCGTATGTCTCTGGATATGCTCCACATTTCAGATCTTTTAACAACAAGCAAGGCGATGATTCACTCATCAGGTTACAGTCCGTTAAAGAGCAGGAAGATGTGACCCCCAAACTGACCTCTGACCTCTCTGGAGACATGTAGGCGGCGTGATGGGTTCAAATCACATTTTAGTTGACTGGATTATTATATATAATTATAAACTCAATTATACATTTAAAAAAGTGTCCATTTCACAGGGGTAACTAGTCAAATGAACAATGGCTGACTTCCAGCTGCTTCTGTTTTAGGATCCGGTATTTATTTATGTTTTGAACTTTGCACATTCCTTGGACAATTTTGCACATTTCTAAAAACTACACCACTTCTAAAAACTGCAGACCCGTTTTTTTTAAAAAGTACAAGACATGTTTCAAAGGATCTCCTTGTTCTGAAATGCACTTTTCTTCCAGGCAACTTTTTTATTTTAATTCACAAAAACATTTGTAAAACATTACATATTTTTATAGAATTGTTTCCAAGTTAAATGCATTATTACTCTTTTGTTTATTTGTCTTTAAATGTCCACATTTCTTTTTCTATTGTCTCATGGCTTTCCTAAAACTCCATAAAATAGCAGCAAACACTTGCTAAAAAACATGTTTCGAAAACTACACGAGCGACCTCTTAATGATCCCAAAATTGCTCAACAGTTATTACCAATGGTTATTACGCACTGGTAACTGTAGCACAGGGGTTCTCAAAGTTTAGATGAGTGAGGGCCAATTTAGGTACCCAATATTGGATTGAGGGCCGCCCAAGAAAAACGGAACACAAAATAATTCCAAAACAAATCCTTTCTTTATTGTACTAACCAATTACCGCAACTCGTGAGATGCCTAGTTGCCATGCAACCAGTAGTCTAGTAAACTTTCCACAAACTGTCATTCATAATTTAGGAATGACAACCCAGGGGGCGCAGTTTTACCATTCTTAAATTCCATTCTAATTCTTACTAGATACAACCATGGAGGATTAAAATATAACACATGCATTTCAGCGTGTCACATTAATTTCGCGGGCCGCAAGAAACATTTCCGAGGGCCGCCATTGGCCCGCGGGCCGCACTTTGAGAACCCCTGCTGTAGCAGGTTTATACCTTATATATACAGTCTATACTGGTCGAATGGCAGGCAGGGGGCGACTCACGTCCGTTTTAAAAGCATTATTCATACACTGCAAAAAACAGGCATCTCAAATATTTTTACATTTAATTATATCCGTCGCTCTTTGATGTATTGTCACATTTATCCCTAAACATGAACAACTTGCCACCATGTCAACACAGGAACCTCTTGTTTCCAAATCAATTGTATTTGTGAGTTTGTCTTAAGAAACACAGATGTCATTCAGGTTCTGCCTTTAAGATAATCAATCTTTCATTTGTTAATCAGCACACATAGGTTCGACACTGACTTTATCTCAATTCGTCTAAAGAAGCACATTAGGTCACATGTTTACCTGAGTAATACTTATTTTAAACGCAATGGTCAGATGAGTAATGGACTCTTCTTGCAGTGTGTGACGTGCGGGGGCCGAGCTGAAGGCTGCTCTCATTTAAGTTGCAGTCATCTGGATGGATGTTATCACTCTCCGGGAGCCTGTCAGTGGAGCACCGTGCTGCGCTGGAGAAGTCTCTTTTGGAAGTAACGGGAACTTCACTCACCGTGGATTTACGCAGCGGAGACGCATGGCACCGCCGGACTGACACGACAGGATGATACCTTTACCGACTTTTAACGTTTGAAATAAAGAGAAACAGAGATTGGGGGAAGACGGACACTTATGGTGTGGTGTCAGGGTGCCACAGCCGGCCGTGTCTCCTCTCCAAACCGTGCGTACTTTCCTTTTGGGGGTTTGTTCCAAGCGGCTAGGACGCGACATGGGATGCAGAAGCGCGCGGGGATGGTGCCTGCTCCTTGCGCTGTCCTGCTGCCTGCTCCCGGGCTGCGGAGGTAATATTACGGTTGCGGTGATGCTCCCGGACAACCACGAGAAGTACCCGTGGGCTCTGCCGCGCGTCCTCCCCGCCATCCTCATGGCGAACGAGGACCTTCACGGCAAACACGGGCTACTTCTCGGCCACCACATCAACATCCTGAACTACAGCACCGAGGACCCCATAGCAGGATCGTGCGCCGAGAGCAGGGCGCAGGTCGTGGCCGTGGACGCCAAGCTCTACATCCGCCCGGACGCCTTCTTTGGACCCGGGTGCGTGTACCCACTGGCCTCCGTGGGGCGTTTTGCGTCCCACTGGAAACTCCCGCTGATCACCGCAGGAGGACCGGCGTACGGCTTCGACAAGCGGGACGAGTACCGGACCATCGTGCGCAGCGGGCCGTCCACCACCAAGCTGGGGGACTTTGCCAACGTCCTGCACACGCACTTCAACTGGACGTCTCGCGCCGTGGTGATCTTCCACGACATGCGGCATGACGACCGGCCGCACTACTTTCTGTCAGAGGGGATCTACCTGAACCTGAAGGAGGAGATGAACATCACGGTGGAGGCCCAGCCGTACCAGGACGACCTGAAGTACTACAAGGAGCATATTAGTTTCATGAAGGAGCGTGGGAGAAGTAAGTCCATGCTGAGGGAAAAGCGATTTAAAGTTGTGGCAAATTACGCATGACACACTGGTGGTTATACAAATGCGCATGCATATTGTGTCTATATCCCCTTAAAAACAATGTTATTTTTTTATTTTATCTATTTCCTGGGCTATCTTTTAGTTTCCTGCATGAGTGTGTGAACTTATCTGGAGACAGTGCAGATCACCAGCTGGTTACTATAAAGATAATGTCAGCGGATGGAGGAGGAAATTCCCTCTAAATGGATGATCTGGGAAACTGTTTAGTAACATTTATCCAACGCCTTCAGGCAGATTTATATCTGCTCTTTGTAGAAAAATGTCTTGAGTCGACCTGTGCCTGAGCTGCGTGGGAGGACAAATACTTGAAATATATCTGTTTTATTTAGTGCATTGACATGAGGTGGCTTACAATGGGAGATTCCACTCTATGGAGAAGTCGGAGTGTATTTCCCAGCAGATACAAACAGGGGTTGGGAGGAATAGGTGCAGGGAAAGCCTGTTTATTTCGGAGTTATTACAGAGGAATGTTTAGGCTGTGGGCAGTCTGCTGCTGCTGCTGCTGCTGCTGCTGCTGCTTTATTGCCTGCGGAAGACCACCACCTGCGCTCTTTACGGGAACAGAGAGGCGCGTGGGTTTGTGATATGGGTGCCCTCTCAGACTTAACACGCATTGTGTGTGAGGTTTACTTTACGCATTCTTGCAGCTGCCGGTCTCCTGTAACGATTGAGAGCTCTAGCGAATAGTCGACTGATCGATCAATCAATCCATGGGCAAACACATTTTGTTAATCGGGTTCTATATTGAGATTGATTTCATGCAAAAATGTCAGATTTCCTTATTTTATCCATTTTATATCTTCATAAAATGAATATATTTTGGATTTGGAGTGACAAAATAAGACATTTAAATACATTAAATACAAACGACATTTTTCACTATTTTCTGACATGTTATAGTCAGAAGAACTGTTATTCTAGAAAATAACTCAGATGAATCGATGTCGTTGCAGCCATGATGAAAATCCAAGAGAAAGTGAATGCTTAACCCTGTGCTGATAAAGGAAACGTTTTTTTTAATTATTATTTCTAGTTGAGATTGAAAAGTTTTCCGATACTAAATATGTCAGGATGAATTTAGGGGAAAGGTGTGTAAAAAGATGCAGATGACAGCTAGAATATTTATTTTCGATGGATTGATGCAGCCATAAAAAACATGTCAGTCTTGGGATTAAATATTATTTTCTGTGGAAACATCAAATAGCTTAAATGAGAAGCTGAAGTAAGATGATACAGAATGTCAGCAGTGTGGAATAACCTGATTTCCAACCCTTAAAGCTTATCGAGAAAGGGAACTACATAGAACACATTTAGAAATATTTGCAAAACTAATTTTGTGTTTAACAAATGAACATCACAGCTGTTTTGTTGATGAGGCGTAAATCACACAGCGGCTGTTAAATCACTCGTCGCCGTTCTCGCTTTAAGTTTAATTAACTGGAAACATTGTGAGGTTCTCTTCATCATCACTGCTGTAGTGAAAAGTTAATTGTGTGATTATTATGGCTGGTGTGTGAGCGCAGCTGCACATGTGTTGGTGTATGAGGAGAGAGAGAGAGAGAGAGAGAGAGAGAGAGAGAGAGAGAGAGTTCAGCTGAATAATTTACCCAGTGTATCATTTCTAAAAATGTACCCATTTCTAGTTTTAACGTTCAAGTAATAAAAGTTAAAATGTTTGATGAATAACAGCCTAATGCAGTGACACAGTGCAGTTTACCTTTCTGTTTTGTCATGACAGTGGGGTTTGATTGGACTTTAAATAACACCAATGACTCGTGACTCAAGCTGCAACAAGTCCTTCAACTCATACGACCAAATATGCCGATTGTTCAGGCCCAATTATTACGACCAAATATGTTGTTTGTTCAAGCGCTTAATACGTCCTGCTCCCATTGAATTCAAACGTTACAGATGGTCGTTTATTCACAAATAACCCTCTCTGTAAAATCCTAAATTGTAGGATAGTTTGGCCATTAAAACGCTTTTTGATTAGATTTCTAGCGAGAAGTGTATATTGTACTTTTAGAATCCACGTCCAGTCAATATGTAGGATATATAGTTTGATAGATCTTACGAAGATGATTTGAGGAATGTGGCAGCCTCCATGTAAAGTTACGGGGTGAAAACAGTATTTCCGGTCTCAACGTTTTCATAATAAAACCAATGAATGCGTTGAAGCTTGGCGGTGGGCGTGTCTGAAGCTTGGGGAGTTAACGTGACCAACGCGACCAACAACCAATCACATGAATCTCATGTTATTATAGAATTACATTGCATTCCATGCTGGCTAAATATACTGTCTATGCCTGCTAGCTGTCCATTCAAACAAAGTACACTGGATATAAACTCCCCAAACAGGCGAAAACCTACCAGTTTCACCCACTGTCTCTGCCACCTCCCTCCATGCCTGGCTCCTCCGGTTTGTATCCCGGTAGGTGAACAGGGACTGGTCATACAACACCGGGTGATTCCCTACCGCTACAATGATTTTGTCCTCCATTTTTTGGAACATGAGGAAATGACCTGCGGTATGGCTCTCCCAGCATACACGCGGTTTGATTGGCTAGCGCTTGTACTGGCAGATTTGCATAAACGGGATTTGATTGGCTGACGCTTCCGTCGAAGCTTCAAAAGTAGAACAAGTAGCTTTGCTCCCACAATGCAGTTCGGCAAAGCGTGACCTCACCCCATTCAAAGTGAATAGGCAGAAGCGTTGAAGCTTCAATGCACGTGTGTAGGGGCCGTAACAGTACGGAGACGCTTCCCATTTACTTTGAATGGGGTGACGTCAAGCTTTGCCGAACTGCATTGTGGTTCCGTCGCGTCGCTTTGCCTCCGTTGCTCGCTTTGAAAGTTGAGAAAAGTTCAACTTTTCAAGCGTCGACGGAAGCGCCAGCCAATCAAATCCTATGCCAGTACAAGCGCTAGCCAATCAAACCGCGAGCTTGTGTGTCCGGGGCGGGAGATTAATGTGATTGGTTGTTGGTCCGCGCCAGACACGCCCACCGGCAAGCTTCAATGCGACGGAACCGTTTGGACGATACGTTAGCGTTAGGGACTTGATTATGAACCTGCCCAGGTGGCTGTGTGGACGGCACTGATAAACAAAGCATAAAGGGCCGTCAAAACATGAAATACGTATGAGTTGTCCTGGAAATACCTATTTACATTTTGATTTCCTTTAGTTTGCAAAACATGTTTGCTCCTCTGGTTCAGATAGTTATCTTAAAAACACTTAGGGCAATGTGAATAGACTCACTGTGTAATGTTGTTGTGGTAAACCTCTAATGGCGTGTTTCCACTGCAGCGGGTAGCTCGCTTTAAGCGTGCCGAGCCGTGCGGGCCCGTTTTTGGTTGCGCTTCCACTTGGCCTAGTTTTGGCCCGGGCTACTTTTTCACCTTTATTCTGGCCCGACTAAATCGTGGTTCTAGGGCCAGGAACAACCAGGCTGAGTCGGGCTGAGTATGCTAAACTAGAGAGAGAGTCCCTACAACTACAACAAGATGTGTCACAACCTTAAGGAGAACCCAAATGCAGCACTCGAGAAACCAAGGAGAATTGGTAATAAACTTTATTGGAGATTCCACTGGATCTGAGGAATACCAACCGAGCAGTTTATCGCACCGGAGGACAGCGGGCAAAAGGTGAGTCAGGGACAGGCAGAGAGTCAGGGAGTAAGCGAGGCGGTCAGCGTAGATACAGGCAGGGTCGGATAACAGGCCAGACAGTCGAGGGACAGGCAGGATCAGGAAACAGGCAGAGCAGGCAGGTCGGGGACAGGCAGGGTCGGAACCGGGTAGGCAATCTAGTATCAAACGCGGGAAAGACAAGCATGAGGCAAAGTACAATCTGACAAAGAGTGTGTGTAAGGTGCGGGTTTAAATACTGGCAGAAGCTAATGGGTGCAGAAGAGAAAGAGAGTGAGCTAACGAGTGGGTGTGGAAAACAGGTGAGACAGGTGAATGGAAAACTACTGGTGAATGATGGAGCAGACTACAACAAGATGAACATATTTGACCGTGATTTAATTGTAATACACGTTTCAAAATAACGAAGTAACAACATACTGATACCGGTTAGTAAAAACCATGAATTAATGCTTTGACAAGTCTGCAGACAGACGGCAGGCGAAAAACCCTTTTAAAATGCCTGTTTTCTAAATGGAGCTTGGCTAAGCTAACGTTGTATATGCTCCGACCGTCCACACTCACAACAACGGCCTATACAGACATAAATAAACCAGCGACTGTATTCGCCATGACACAGACAGTCTGTGGTTTGTATTTGTTTAACTTGTGTCTAGTTTCTGAACAGATATGAGGAGCTGTGAGCTTGAGTGCTAAGAGCTAACGGCTGTGTTGTTTTTTGGGGCGCTCATTGAAGATGACGTCACGGCTCCGCCTACACTGCGTTACTATAGTAACTGCCCCAGTTCCTAAACTGTAATGGAAGCGCAGCGTTAAAGTGAGCCGGGCCTAATAAGGCCTAACCAAACCGAGTGAGGCCTGCAGTGGAAACGCGCCATGAGTAAAGGTGGAAAAATTGAACTAAATTGAACTAAACCCCAATAATGAAGCGTTCAGTGTTTCAAAAATATGTATCTCCCTTTAGTCCTGGGAGCGTTTGGAGGTAATCACATTTGGAAACAACTCAACATCTCAGAGCAAAATTTGGTCCAAGCAGTAATTCTTGTGGTTTCTGGCGCTGTGAGACAAACAAGAGTTTTAAACTGCTTAACCTGTTGTTACAGGTATCAACAAATAATGTATCAACAAATAATGTAATAAACACAGAGTAAAGGTAATTAAAGGGTGGTGCCGCAGCAGCAAGGGGAAGAGGTGAAAGGTGCCGGGTGCCAAACACCTTCCGTTTACACCCCCCCTCTTTCCCAAATGAATTATGGAACTACCGCAGTGAGCTGGAGGTCACGGAAGCTAATGGTTTTGTCAGGGCTTGTCCCGGCTTGGCGTTGATCTCACTTCTCTCCCATCAGATCACCCCCGGTCTATCAGCGCTGTAAAGTCACCCCACGGTTGGGTTCAAACGGCGAGAGGCTGAGCAGGGATGGGAAAGGAAAACGGGGGCTTTTAAAATGAAGCTACACATCGTTGAAGCTTTGACAGATGACCAAGTAATTGCTTGCTTTTGCAGCGCTTCACCCCCCTGCCATGACCACCACCTCTAATTCCTCAAATTCCTCGTTTTTGAACCTGGAAAAATGCACATGCGGGAAGCAACCAATGACACTTACTTACGTTTTTATGAATCTAACTTGAGTATTTTCCCTTATATAATGCTTTATGTTATTCCTCCTTAGAATTGTATTTGACTCCTTCTGACTGCTGGAAATTGTTTTCTGATTTTACATTTTATAAGCCTGTGGTTCCCAAACGGTGTGCCGCGGCACACTGGTGTGCCGTGAGGCAAGTCCGGGTGTGCCGTGGGATTTTGTGACAACCATACGTTATTATTGCAATATACAACTACATAAAAATAATTATTTTTTTATTTACTATATCAGTACTTTGTAGGTTTATATGTACGTAATCTGCGCGACTACATCTCCACCTGCAGTGCTGCATAAACATGGCTGAGTCAGCGATAACTCTCGAGGGGTGGAGGACGTATGCCCATTATTTTGAGTTCATCCGAAGAATAGACAGGAATGTGACGGTGAGGTGCAAACTGTGTCCAGGCCAGAAGCTGTTATCCACTGCTGTAAACACCACGTCAAACCTCAACAAGCACCTGCAAAGAACACATGCTAAGGTGGAGCTACCGCACACGCTATGTGTCTGTTCTTCTTCTCTGTCTTCCGGTTGTTGCCTGTTTTGAATGACGAATACACACTACCGCCGCCTGCTGGTAAGGAGAGTTATTGCCACTCACGCATGCGCAGTTCGTACGTGCTCGGCTGAAGTCTTTGCGGTGTCTGGTTCCAGCGCAACACATGGCCAACACGCAGGAGAACACGCCGACGCAACAGAGTGAGCAGAGGTAGACTGCGCAAAATATACAGATAGTAGGAGACAGAGAACAGCCACGGTCAGATAGGAACACATTCAGGATGGAAACTGAACTAAAGAGAACATTTGAAACTTTAGCAGTCTGCGTGATCTGCCTGCAGGGAGGGGCGGGCCGGCCCTGCGAGTAAAGTAACGAGTTACTTTATGTAGAGAGTAACGAAGTAGTGTAATACTTAAGTAATATGTAATATGTAATATATTACTTTTTTTTAGTAACGACTCTGCTGAAATGTTACATTTATAATTTGTAGTTCAGGACCATGGACAATGCAGCTTCCTTGCATTGACAGTTATCTGTGTCTCATTTTTAATGTTGTGACCTGTCTGGTTTAAATGAGTGTGTTGCTGATGAAGCCTAATTTGATAACGTTTCAAATTCATTTCTGATATAGTTGTCTTTGTTACATTTTATTTGGCATTTGTAAATAAATATGCACATTTACAGATATTTTACATATGAGTGATAACACGTGTTATCAGGGCTATTTTGCACAATAGGTGTGCCTTGAGATTTTGACTTGTCCTTTGGTGTGCCTTGGGCACAAAAAGTTTGGGAACCACTGTTATAAGCTACCAAACAATCTCCCGGGCCAGTGTGGCCACAGTAGTCAGAACAGGAATAGTAGGTTAATATAAGGGGGCTTAGTGGCTGTTTGGGGTCAGATTTGATCTTTATTCAACCGGCTTTAATTAAAAATGTCTTGTATCCTGTTGCTTTGTGACTGGTAGTCTGAACACAGTGTCTACAGCCCTGCTAGCGGCTCTGTGAGGGTGATCATGCTAACATCAGATTGCTAATAGCGTCAATGCTAACATGCTGATGTTTGGCAGGTGTTAACATTTACCATGTTCACCATCTAAGTTTAGGGTGTTATCATGCTAACACTGAACACTAAATCAAACAAAAAACTTGATGTATAGTTTAATTATTTATATCGTTTTAGTTGGTTTGTGTTGTGATGAAGTGGTGATCCCCGACTTGTCATCCAGCGCCATCATAAGGTCAATATGTTCAAGCCATTACAAGTCCTTCTCTATTTACTTTTAACATCTGTTTGGGGATCCAGACTGAGGACATTTTGCACTTAAATGACTGTACATTTTGACTTTACAGTAAACAACAACTCTATCAATGTAGCATGGATGAGGAAGTATTGTTATTAGATTGAAAAAAAGTGTGAATTTGCCACTGGCGGTGTACAAGCATAACACATAGTGGATGGATGGTGGAGTCAACAGGGTTATTCTCCATAGGCAACATGATAGAATATGGCTGTTTTCTAAATGTCTACAACTCAGAAGGGCACGGTTTATGTGAAAGCCACAATCCATTTTAGACAGTGCTTTTCTTGCGCTGTAGAGGAGAGTTTTACCTTTCAGCTGAACCGAAAATCATAGCAGGAATCTCAGATATATGGATTTTTAAAACCAAAAGTATCTGTATTGTTCTCCGATCCTTTAAGTGAAGGTTTGGAGCCTGTTTGCTATCTCTGGTGCAGTGTGAGATAAAAGCAGCACTCAGAACACTGAATATATTCCATCTCCCATCACATTTTGACACTCTCACCTTAATGCTTTTTAGTCCATTATTAGCAAAAAGAAGTGGAAGGAAATATCAGGCCGTGTTATGGTTTTTCATTTAGTTTTTTCAAGTAAATGTGCCAGTTTGTAGGGAGCAGTCAGTGATGAAAAGAGTGTCCTCTGTGTAATTACAGAAGGTTAGAGTTTAAGGTGTTGTTTCACAGATAAACCTTTTGCCAACAGAGGCAGAGCATTATGTCGTGTAGTTTACAACAGAGCCGTAAAACCCCCCAGACAGATACGAGCATAAAGCAACAAAGTGCTGGAGGATAATCGTCTTTGAAAAGGATTCTGCTCGAAGACAAACATGACACAGTGTCGTGTTAGAAAGTCAAACACATTCCAGCTGTGACAAAAACACGTTGAGTGAAGTAATTGGTTTGCTTTCTGTTTGCACTTGCCTGTTGTTATCTATGGAGCCTTCCAAAACAGTGAAATGTCACAATTTATAAGTGCCGGGGCACTAAGACATTTGGTGATGATTAATGCTTTTTGTGTTAATGTAATAGCAGTTAAAACAGGACCAGTCAAATTTGACCGCGAACACCAAAGTAAGGGGGGGGGGAACGAAGACAATAGGAGGGTTAAAAGGACAATCTGGCAATTCCAACACCAATTAGCTTCTTTTCAAAACTTGATAATAAAGTCTTTTTTTCTTCTAATTTCTTGACACAGTATGTTCACTTTTTACTGATTCTGTTAGAGAAGTGTTAAATTCACTTGGTAATCATGATCGTTTTTGTGGATGAAGTTTGCGATGCATTAGACAGCGGTTTTACAACTAAACAGATTGCAAACTCTGAAAACTACTTTTGGCTGGGATTGTTGGGAGGCTTTTAAAATGGATGAATCTGGATCATCTTTTACGGAGAAAAATGTTTCGATGTTTCCCCCCAAAATCGTCTGGCTCCATCTTTACTCTCTTTGATTTACAGAGGTCTGTGATGGAACCGATGTCTACTGCTAATAAATTAGCTTCTGTCAGATAATTAGCCAGTGAATTTTACTTTGAAGTAACAGGGGTGTTATCATAAAAATACCAAATCTTACAAAATGTCACTTAAAGACTTGTATACCTCTAGAGCAGTAAACATCAAACTTTAAATATGATCAAACATGCTGCACCTTGTCCTGTGACACATTAATACATCTAAAGGTAATCAGAGTCCTATGTAGGAATGTTGGACTCCAAAAAGAAACCAATAACAGAAAGTACAATGAATCCATCAATAAATAGAGTCAAAAATGGAAAGTTTGATACAACCGCATGGAAATATATTAGCAACAGCCAGCAACAAGTATTCCCTTTGGACTTAGTTGTAATATTTCTTTCCACACTTCAGACATTATCTTTAGAAAAGGAAGTGTGGAACGCTGAAAAAACATCGCTCAACGTCATACGCTCTGTTTTTCAGCTTTCATGAATAATCTTTGACTATTTGGATAATTCTTTACCTCATGCCATTCTTCCTTTTTGCAAAGTCCTGGAGAATCATTATCTTGAAGCATGGCAGACTGTTGTTGTCCAGGAGAAAGAACTAAGAGAGCTCTCACATTGTCATATCGATGGGTTTTTGTGTTTGTGTTTTATAACAGAAAATGTTTTTAAAATGTTCTTTGCATTCAGCCGCCAAATTCGCATTGCAACGACAAAATCACAGGTTGTAAAGTCCAGTAGTTAATGCGGAAAAGTACGTTTGCTCTCCTGCAATATTGAGAAAACAATACAAAAGTTACCTCCTAAGTGGAGGTACAAATGACACACGGTTATATACTATTCTTCAATATTGGACTTCATAACAAGCCTGCAGTGTAGCGGATCAGCACTGATTATCATACTGGAGTCTGTGTGGTGGAATAAGTTGTACCAAACAATTTAATGTACTTTTGTATGGAGTGAAGCCACGGCAGGTCCATATATTGGCGACTGCTACAACATAGGAGGACATTTCCCCCGGCTGTGCAGTACATTTATTTTGGAGGTGCTCCAGGAGACAGCAGGACTCCTTGGCACGGAGAACCTTGTTGGACGGGACGAGGGTTGGGGTCTAAGCAGCAGCCGACTTTGGTCTCACACATGAGGAAATGTCTGCTAACTGGGAGGACTGCCTGGGAGCTGGCAGCACCCGCTCTGACATACACTGCGAGTGGAAATAATGCCATGTTTCTTTTTTATTCATGACTCAACAGCAGGAAGGTGTAGGTGGCAGGGTGGAAGGAATGGACAGAGACACTGTCAGAGCTTGTAACAGAAGTCTCGATTCCTGCACCAGTGTCCTTGAACAAGTCTAATTGAGGTGAAAGCTAAACTGTGTGTTCCTGTTTGAATAGGCATTATGTTCTGAAGTCTAATGCTTTTTTAGATGCCAACCAAAATGTGCCAATAGTTTTTCTTAGCCTATTAACCAAAAGGTATGGAACGTTGTTCAGCTCTGTGTTTAAACTTGGGATTCTCTACCTAGTGTTGTTGAAACTTGGGTTTTGGAAATAGTACCAATAGTTTCACGGGAACTTGAACAGTAGGCAGAAAACATAACTCTGTGTTGCACAACATACGAGAATCTGACAATGACTAAGAGAAAATGTAAGCAGAAGCTGAACTAATGGGGGAATAAAGTGTGGGTATACATGAGGCCAGGTAGCTGCAGGGTTAATGGGGCACCGTTGGAACTAGTAAGGCCAGGACGAACAATCAAAACAGTTGGGGATAGAAAGACAGGAAGTTAACACAGATATGACAGATTGAGAACACTTCTAAATAAAAACAAGGAACAGATTACCTAGAAAACAGGATCATGACAAGTAGTACTGATCTGACGAGACTACCCTACGCAACGTATCACTTATGCATCTCGGGTTCATACGTAACTTCAATTTTAACGTAACAAACGTACATATTTTACCCCAACCACAATCTTTTCCTAAACAGAGTAGCTTTGTTTGAATTGGCAACGTTAGCCACGTGTTTGAAGTCAATTAGGACTACCTTTATGTTGAAAAATTATGCCAAAGAGGTACCAAGTGGCAGTCAATTGGAAACAGTAAACTTTAAAGTGTTGACGTTCAACATTTTGTTGATCAATCCGTCCATGACTTTCTCCTCCTCCTGCTGAAGGGCTTTGGCAATTTAAAGTAAACATGTGTTGGTTTGGGAAAATGATGAAAGGTCTGATGCCATTGCTTTTCTTGGTAGGATAGTTTCTTTTGAGTTCCTTTCCTTGGTTCCTTTGGTTATTGCCACCTTGAGAAGTCCTTTGATCCAACATCACGATTTGTGGCTTATTTTGGGGGAAAACATGTTCTGGCAAACCCTGGCATCTGTTTAAATCCAACATTTGCAACACTCGAAAAGTACATGGAGCAAAAGAGCAAAGTTTGAGGACTTCCAGAACTGTCAAAAACTTGTTTTTTTGAAAGCAGCAATAATGTCGACAGAATCAAAGTTCACCTGAGGCAAAAAAAAGCGGATTGAAATGTCTGGCTGGATATTTAATATCTCGATCCAAGTGTATTATCCACTATATGTGTCACACTGTTGATTTCAAGATGTGTAACTACTAGAAAAGGTGAAACATGTCTTTGGGCTCTGGTTTTAACAGATACTATTGGTCAGTTAGAGGGGTTGCAGAAAGGATCTGACACACATTGCTCCAGTGGACCTTTGAGCAGATGGTGAGCTGGCCCGGCACACGACCTTACATCTGGCATTTATTCATGTATGCTTACCGCTTGTTGTGAGTGTAAATAATCAAATATGGCTTACTGCTGAAACGAGAAATAAACAGGTGTTCAAACTAATTCAGATCTGGACACAAATTCAGAACAGTGTGTTTTCCTGTGGTGTAAATGTGGCCTGTGACTTTGCATGCGTCCAACAACGGTCAAATCTCTATTTTGTTAAGCAATTGTTGTCTATTGTCGACACCTGAATGTTTTGTTTACCTAAATAAAGTATGTTTACCATTGTTATATCCTTATTTCAGCCTGTTTTAATGATTATCTTGAGTGTAACTATAAGAGAGTAGTCGTGGGTAAGAAAATATTGATGCATTGAGTATCGCAATATTATGATTTCTGATAGCGTAGTAATTCCCGAAAACATTGTTTGTCAAGATTTTTGTTGTTATTAATTACATGCAATTATTTGGGTCAGAAGGATCAGATTCTCTAAAGCAGTGGATATTCCATTCCTCACATACTTAATGTATATATCAGTGTTTCCCACAGATCTGAAATATACTTGGGCGGGTGGTGGCAGCGGGCAGCGGGCAGGGGGGGGGGGTGCCCGAAAAAAATAAAAAGTTTTAACAACATGTTTATTTATTGACTTGTCATTCCTGTATAATCATTTTGCGCAAAGATGGCACTGTTTGTCAGAGCACTTCATCCTTCTGGGATTTCATGAAGAACAGCTCCAACGCCTGTGTGTATGGGAACACCTCTGGTGCTGGTCCATTAACTGCCAGTGTTTCCACAGATCTGTTTCCCACATATCTGAAATAGCGGTAGTGGTGGTAGCGGGGGGAGCGAACAGGTACAGGCAGGGCCCATAATGATAGCCCTATAGTTTAAATCTACATACATACATACATTTCAATAATCATAAAATCATGGCCATAACCAATAACATACCATTTCCAATATGAAAAAAACACTGAAACTTGTTTATTAATTTATTTTTGGTTCATTTATAGTTGTGAGTGTGTCTGTGCTCCTGAATCAGCCTCTCCTGTCTCCCTCCTCTCCCCCCTGCTCCTCTTTGAGGCAGCAGCAAAGACTAGTTTTCTCTCAACAAGTTTTAAAAGTGTATCTTACCTTTTTTCACCTTAATATGTGTTTACATAACTGGTGACCACACCGTTTGAGACCCACTGAGAACTTAGACTAAGTTAACTATCTAAACACTCAGAGAGTCCTTTACCTCACCTGAGCTGAGCTTATCCCGAGCTTGAATGACACACAGAGACCAATCAAGGGCTTTGATCTATGGTCTGTATGACAGTGGCCATGTCGGCAGGCCACATCATGTGGACAGCCAGTCACCCTGTGTGAGGCACCCTGTGTGAGGCAGGCCACTTAACCTTTTTAATGTGCAATACCATGTATTTTTATGCTGCTGCAACACAAACATTTCCCAAATAGGGATCAATAAAATACTTCTTATCTTATCTTATGCGATCTATATACAATGACAGTTTTGCTCAAATTTGATTTAAAAATAAAATCCCAATATGTCGCCTTGCTGACATCGTTTGGAAATCGAAATTGAATCCAACAATTCTTAAACGTGTTTAATGAAAAGCAACCTTTTGAAGAAGTCAGTGCTAAAGATGAACATAATTGTTTTGTTTACTTTACTTAAATTTCTGTTGTTTTTTTACTTAACACAAAGGAGTTTCTAAGTTGTAGTGTTTACTTGTGATTATTTTATCTTGGGTTGCAAATAATGGTTACTATAATTAAAGATTGACATTGAATCATTTATTTCGCTCATCGTCCCTGCGTTGCCTTTCTTGTTTTACTTATGTTTCTCAAAATTCAACCCTTTATCATTTACGGAACATATTTGTGAATTTACAGGAATCGTTTTTTTGTGTGAAAATGGAAAAGAGGCCTAACGTTTAATCTTTGGCTCCATACAAATACTAATAAATGTGTTTTATTGTTGTTTTCTCTACAGTTGTGTACATCTGCGGGCCCCTGGACACTTTCCTCAGCATCATGAAACTGTTTCAGAGCGAGATCCAGGACCCAGAAAACTACGCTATTTTCTATCTGGACGTGTTTGCGGAGAGCTTGACCGAAGGGAAACCGTGGCAGAACTCCGACCCCGACTGGGCCGATCCCATCAAGGTCTTCAAGGTGAAACACACACAGACACACAGTGTTTGGCAACAAGCATGCATATGTTAAAGTGATACATTGAGACAGACAGTGTTCGCATTCTTTCTAGATTTACTGTCAGAGTTTCACCCGCTTTGTAATTGGAGGCAGGAAATAATAGAAGACCGAAACCACAATTTGGCATGAGAAATTGATGTCCCTGACGATGCATATTTTATTCCTGCTTCTGCTAATTTTCTCTCTAAATCCCATAATCTCGATCAGGCTTTACTTACTGAATAACTCCTTAAATCCAAATTAGAAGTGCTAGTTAAATACTTTCAAAATCAATTTTCTTTAATTAAATATCACTTTTTCCACAAAGTTTCCTCATATTTATGGGAAGCTTTTATGGTAATCACATGATGTCTCTCAAAGGACAAGGAGCCCTCAATCCTTTCGACCACATTAAGGCTCGAGATTACATAAATAAATGGAGGGGATGTGTGTCATCGGACATTATTCAGCCCTTTTTAAATGAGTGCATGAGACATAATAGAGTGGGCGCACACGTGTTGCTTCGTCTAATCTATCTCCTTGAATGTCAAACATGCCTTTAATTAATTCTTTAATTCAGGGTTTGATGGAGAGTGGCTTCGTGAATATGGATGGATATCCTCGTGGATTCATCTTCCTATTATATACACACATGCATTTCCAAACATTTGGACTACCTATGTTGCAAATGTATTATCTTTTCAATTTACACACGGCATCTATTGCACGTCTGTCCGTCCTGGGAGAGGGATCCCTCCTCTGTTGCTCTCCCTGAGGTTTCTCCCATTTTTCCCTTTAAACTGGGTTTTCTTTGGAAGTTTTTCCTTGTACGATGTGAGGGTCTAAGGACAGAGGGTGTCGTATTGTCATACTGATATTCTGTACACACTGTGAAGACCACTGAGACAAATGTAACATTTGTGATATTGGGCTATATAAATAAACATTGATTGATTGATTGATATAAATCTCAGGCATGGTGAACATTTCTGTCATAATGGCCTGACTAAAAGGCTTAAAACAAGAAACATTAACATAAGAATGAAATGGAAATGTATGTATTTCTTTGCTTTCCGTTTTAAAGTAATTAAATGTTCTCAAACCCTCTTAGTCTTAACATTTTTACTATTTTTTCTAATATGTTATAGGCATAAAGCATTGCAATATTTACATTTTAAAGGCAAGGCAAGGCACGTTTATTTATTTATATAGCACCTTTCAGCACCAGGCAATTCAAGGTGCTTTACAAAAATGAAAGACGTTCAGACAAAGGCATCTAAAAACAGTAAAAGATAATAAAAGAAACATTAAAAGAAAAACAAAAAATGAAAGACATTAAGAAAATGGCATTTAAAATCAGTCATTAAAAAGAAAAGCTAATACAATAAACATTAAAAGATAAAAGTTACAGTGCAGTCTAAGATATGAATAGTTCAATTCTTTCGATTCTTGATTTTTAATGTATTCACAGAACCTCCCTTTGGAAATCCGAACATTTCCGTCCCGATTGTTAATTTAGACTGATTGTTTTCACCATGTTATGCTCGCATGACATCCACAATCGAACCCTCAGGAGGGTGTACTAGCCACACCCCGTGTTACCAAAACACAATTTGTCACCCGTCGGTGATGTGATACTTGTTCCTCAGTACAAATCACCCAAAAACTGATCGTAAACCCTGGCTACGATGGATATCCCAAATATCCTACTTTCGAGCAGTCCCTCTCATAAATGTCATGGAGTTTAATTACGTTTACATTTAAAACATTAAAAGAAAAAATACACGGATAAAAGTTACAGTGCAGTCTAAGATATGAATAGTTCAATTAAAAGCAGCGACAAAAAGAAAAGTCTTCAGCCTGGATTTAAAAGTAGTCAGAGTTGTAGCGGACCTGCAGGTTTCTGGGAGTTTGTTCCAGATATTTGGAGCATAATAACTGAACGCTGCTTTACCATGTACAGCACATATATCAACAGTTTCAAAGGTCATTCGAACACATATTTGGACTGAAATGTCTGGCAGAATGATGTACTTCTCCATCCAAAACTTCTACTCATATGGCGATTTGTTCCCATTTTACATATCAAAGGCTGACATGTTAATCTTTGCTGATCACATTACAAAGCACTGGTAGTTATATGGTCATTGACTACACGATGTCTTTATAAAATAATGAAAGGTTGTTGATTTTAGCTTTGGTTAGGCAGAGCATGCTTATATCTGTATTAGCATTGACCCTCAAGCAGAAACAATTAAATGCATTACTAACTGTCTTGTGTATGACTGGACTAGGATGTTACTGTATAATATCAGTCATGTTTTATGACTTTTCATTTCATTTTATGGTCACAATTATTTCTCGAAGTTCAATTGACAGCTTTAGTGGAAAGGAAACGGCAAACATCCATTTTGAGTCTTTCACAACGGCTAACTTAACTTAACTTAATCTTAGCTGACTTTTACTTATCTTGTAAAAATGTAGCTTTTTTTTTTACAGAGCACGTGTTTTCATTCACTGTCTGTTTCTGATAACAGATGAAGAGATATATGACAAAGTTGTTGGGGGGACGAAACGTAGCAGAGCAGACTAGCAGACTGCTAGCTTTGTTTTGACCGTTAGCTTAACAACCGTTAGCTTGTAGGCTTTTTAGCTACTTGTTCAGTTAACAATCGTAACACCAACCACAAACAACTAAAAGGTGTCACAAACAATGCCTTAAGTGTATAGATTGAGATTTGATCAATGAGTCAAAATATATATTTTGCCGATTTGATCATTTTTGACTGCTAAAACCAACATGATAACATGATTTTACAGTTTTTGTGTTTTACTGTTCGAGAATTGATCCCATATGGCATGATGTTGTAGTTCTTTTAAAATGTTTTTACCTCTGTGTGTCTCCTCCAGTCCGTTTTCGTCATTACGTATCGACCTCCTGATAATCCCGAGTACAAAGACTTCCAGAGAAAACTCCATGCCAGAGCTCAGAGGGATTTCGGTGTGCACTTGGAACCATCATTGGTAAATAACAGCCTATGAAAACAGTACGCGTTCTCAGCAGCATTCGAACCTCTTTAATCTTTTATTAGATGTGCAAAAAAAATCCCCACTGTGCCGTGTAATTGGGAGCTGTAATGATGTTGACACATTAACGTTAGCAAATAATACTTCCCCTTTTATTACGGCTTTGATCTCAACTCAGGGAGTTTCACAAAAGTACATTAGAAGGAATACATTTATGTGTGTACTTTTACGTGATCATCTTTTTATACAAGCAGCTCTTTGAATGTTGGCTGAAGGATAGGAAATTCCTCCATTAAAAGTGTAATTTTGTATTCCATCATTAGGTCTTAAATCATTGTTGCTGCTGGTAATCATAATGATGTTTCCCTGTTTGCAGAAGGACTACATCGCCGGCAGCTTTTATGATGGATTTGTTCTTTACGCGATGGCCTTGGAGGAAACACTGGCAGACGGCGGGGAGCAGAACGATGGGATCAACATTACCATGAGGACGCAGAACCGCAGATTCTGGGGTGAGCAAATGTGGTGTAACATGTTATATGTTGACACACTTATTATTGTATTATGTGTTACGGTTGTCTGTCCCATTCTCGATATCTCAGGAACATGACGAGGGATATCTTTAGATTTGGCACAAACATTTCAATAATAATATATAAAGTTAAGCTCAAAGTGCTTTACAAAATGACACATCACAAGTTAAAAACATCAAGATATTCCCCTAAGATTATTTGTTAATAACTTTAAAAAGGTACATGCAGCGAAATATAACATTTTGACATAAGGAGGTAAAAT
Source organism: Pseudochaenichthys georgianus (assembly GCF_902827115.2). Classification (NCBI taxonomy): domain Eukaryota; kingdom Metazoa; phylum Chordata; class Actinopteri; order Perciformes; family Channichthyidae; genus Pseudochaenichthys; species Pseudochaenichthys georgianus. Next base: position 4,118,543 of record NC_047514.1, on the reverse strand, counting down.
GTATGATAATAAAAATATTATCATACAGCTTGTTTTGATCATCATCATGATGGGAAATAAACCAAGAGTATACAGTCGATGTTGAGAAATAACAATAGAAACTTTAACCGATTGTGGATGTTTTGACAATGTAACGATAAAGATGGAAAATAACTTTCAAATATCTAATACCAGCTGAAAAAGTATATTTTTTCATCTTAGAAATCACAGCCCATCTTATTGTTAAGCTTTACTTGATTGATCAGCAGTATAAAACTATAAAGGGATAATGCTGGAATTCATGCTTCTTCTGTAGATGGATAAAGCTCAATAAGAAACTGTGGTGTAATAAAAATGCAAATAAGTCAATGTTATGAGCCAAACTGCTCTGTGGATGGTACAGTTTTAAGCCCACATTGGAAGTTAGCATTGCCCTGGCTCCTTCAGCTGTTTCGTTCATCAAGATAATCTTCACCGTTAGAAGCATTAAGGCAGTAGTAAAAAGCCATAAACTAGCTAGACCACTAGCACATTACTTCTTGTCCCTACCACAAAGCTAAGGGGTAGACTAGTTTTTCGCAATAACGACGACTAACATAATTTATTCATTCACTTCCTTTAGCAGCTTCCTTTTCAATGAAATCTAAAAGCTTCCAATTTACGACGATGTATATTAACGACTTAATTTATGTCGTAATACAAACTTTAAAATCTCCACATTCATTATTTCACGCACAAAACCCATTGACTTCAAGGCAATACAATACTCAATACAAGAATATCAGTTTGTATTAGAAACATATACGTCTCACACCCGTAATGTTTATATATGATATGTGTTTTTAGGAGTGACGGGACTTGTTACCACAGACCAAAAAAATGCCAGGGATATAGACGTCAACCTGTGGGCGATGACCAATCAGGAGACGGGAGAGTACGGGGTAAGTTGAGCTTTCACGGTTATTGTTCGATAATATGATCTGTGTTTAATGTGTCTGACAGATTTTAATATATGGGATAGTAGACGCTGAATTTTGGATGTTGACTATCCTTGCAAAACCTTTTGTCAACTATCCCATTAAGCAGGGGTAGGCAAGTAAGTTTGGCCGTGGGCCAATTTTTTGCTGAGCCAGAAGATGGCGGGCCAGAACATAATCAAAGCCTAATTCAAGGAATTGATTTTGGTAAGAGGGCGCAGCGCCCCTGTTCCCCGGTTCAGAAAAAACTCTGATATCGCTGATGACCCTCCCCATCAACACTCTGATGCGCAGTCAGATCCGCTGATTGGTTCACTGATGATATAGGAGTCCAATCCAGAGCCTCTGGCTAGACCCGCCCAAAGGGGGGCTTGTCCTCTCTCGCCCCATTTCAGTCCCAAAGCCAGGGCTATTATCTGTATTTTAACAGACTTATCTTTTACATTTTGGTGTATTTATTGTTCTCTTCAAAGTAAATTTTTCTCTGAAATGTTAGGGAGGATGGTCTCCCTTTCCTCAATGGACGAGCCTCCACTGAGTAAAGTAGAGTTATTAACTAGGTAGCAGTGTTATTTAACATTTTATTCTGATAAGTATTGTCAAGTTCTCTGGGTTTTTGGCATTTATTTGAGTGTTTGCCCATTTGCGAGGCTTGAGGGGCAACAGAGGACGCATGGACAACTGGAATCCTTTTTCCTTTTCTTTATTTCAACTTTTCAAGGACACATTAGGATTCTTTCAGGTTGAAAACCTTTAAAAAATATTAAAGGACAAAATAAATCAATTACAGCATGTTTTGCTTTGCAATTTAATATATTAGAACCTAAATTAATCAGTAACCAAGTATTTTACTCAAACTCAATGTATTTAATACTTAAATAAGTACTTGAATTGATCTGGTTCCCCCCAACCACACATTTGCCATATTTGACCCGCTCTATCGAAATCAGTCGGAAATAGCAAAGGCTCATTTCAAAATAAACGTGGATTTGCGTAAAAAACGAGTTTTTCGGGTGTTTTGTTTGATTTAAAATGATTCCACAAACAACAAACAACATAATTATTACATTCAAACAAACTACTTGTAGTAGATGAAGTACATTATTCAAAAGTTTACATTAACTTTGGATAATAACACGGGAGAAACGGATCCTCTCTTTTCCCCTCTCCCTCTCTCTCGTCAGTTTCTCATGCAGCGCGCTCAACAGTCGGCGGGGCTTCAGGTGATTATGCAGCAGCTGATCTGATCTCTCTCGGTCCGGTTATACTTCACTCGCGTTTATGTCCATATCGATCAGATCCAGCTCTCCTGATCGGCCTTTATAGAGAGCACCGATCAAACTATTAAGAGTGAATATCGGCCGATAATGACCGGCGGCCGATCGATCGGAGCATCCCTAATTAGACATTTTGAGCAACAGGTTTTGAATTTACCGGTTTTTAATGAATACCGGCTAACATAAACCCTGATGTGCTACTCTCGGTCCTATGTTGTACAAATAAAAAAAATAAAAAATCTCAAAATAATATTTTATTTTTGATTCTCAAAATTACGGGCCAAATATTATTGCTGGCGGGCCAACAATGGCCCGCGGGCCGCCTGTTGCCGACCCATGCCATAAAGGAACTCTTTAAAGGTCTCCTATTATACTGTTTTTCATCAATATATTACAGGTCTCAGATATATACAAAACATGTCTCTGAAGTGTTTGGCTTGAAACACCAAACAGATCATTGCAGCATTACCCATAATCCTCTCTGTTTCAAAAGTGTTGATTCTCTGTTTGTTACTTTAGATGAAAATAAGGAGCCCCTCCCCACGCCCCTCTGAGAGACATTTGGTTACAAAGAACTCAATGGTGCTCGAGGAGGAGATTCAGGTGATAAGGTGGGGGGGAGTTACCTTGGTTGCTGATTGGCTAATGGTTAAACAAGCCAACAAATCGTTATGACATCATGAAGTGGCCAAAATCTGATCAGCTCATTTTCAGACAGGTTTTTATATAAATGGATCAGGACAAAAAGAGAGAGAATATTATTTCCAGAAGCTTTCAGAGTCTCTTTCCACAGAGGGGACACATGTTGATGTATAAAAGACAGGAAAAAGTGGATTTTGCAGAATAGGTGACCTTTAATACAGTCATTTTCAGTCTCCGTATGTAAAGCTGTGGTCACAAATACTAACGATATTAATGGAACATAAAGCAAGGTTCCTTAACCTCATGTGTCCCTTTAAACTCCAATCAGACTTTCAAACTCTAAATTGTTTTCATTCTAATGGAGCAGTGTAAAACCTTAGCCTTCTCGTTTCTTCGATAGGGATTTTACTATCTGGGACATATTCTGGGGTAATGATAAGATGCATAAAACCTCAAATTTCCCTTCCAGTCGGATGAACATATTTGTGCATGTTGCGCTGTGCAAACACTGCTGTGAACTGCTCCAGTGTGTGTCTGAGGGTGGGAGAAGTGCTCAATTTGACTTCAGTTAGAATTTCATAGAGGCCCTCAGAGGCTGTCGTCAGGACTTCCTGCTCTCATTTATCCTCTGCTTTTAATTGGTTCATTTATACGGCCGAGTAGCCAGCAGATGGGTTGGAAACATCCCAGGTTGACTTCAGCTACAGGATCTCAGACTGCTATTAAAACAAGATATCAATATCAAAATGACTGATTCATATAAATTGACAGCTGATTATAAACATGTTGTGTATCTATTGTCATCTACCATGTTAGTACATTTGTAATAATCTGTCAAATGATAACTACGCTGACTGTATATGCAAACATTCAAGACAAGGATGTATATCTTACATTTCTGTTCATCTGGCATTGCTATAAATAGCTGAAACTGAAAAAAGGCTAGAAGCATGTCTTTACATAATAAATGACATGATTAGCACATTTGGGATTGTTCCTGAGTGGATGTGGAGCTGTTAGCTCAATTTAATTTATAAAATAAATATAGGAACCCCCCTGTCAGACTCCAGATTTATTTCCACATTTGGCTGCTGAGCCATGATCCCATAACCATATTTGAATGCTTATTTTAAAGTATCACATTAGAAAAGCTGTATAAAAATTGGATAAAACCTTGTCAATTGCTTAAAACCTGTTAAGCCCGAGAGACCCCGGTACCGGGGCCCTCCTGCAACATCTTGCAGGAAACAGTGTCTGAGGGCCTGTTCATTTAATAAACTATGAATGTTTTATATCCATCTAACGGGAAGAAACTCATCTAACTGATCATTTTAATTTTTTTTCAAAAAAAACCCCACAATGCTAACGCTAAGCCTCTGAATTAGCAACGAGCGGAAAATGCTAACAGATGACTGCACCGAAATTCACTCACAAAACCTTATTATTTATCTTTGCTGCAGAGATGTTCACAAGTCTTTTTTTGCAAGTCCAAGTCAAGTCTCAAGTCTTTGGTCACGAGTCCAAGTCAAGTCTCAAGTCTTTGTGGGGTGAGACTTGATCAAGTCTCAAGTCTTTGGTCACGAGTCCAAGTCAAGTCTCAAGTCTCTAAAAAATAAAAGTCTCATGTCTCTTCTGGTTGTAATAAGCCTTCTATTGTCTGCTGCTATCCAGTCTGTTACGAATACTGCACAGCTATATCTAAGAGATTCAAAGCATTTACTGTGTTATTATCACTCCTATATCTATTAGCATACAGTATCAGTACTGATTAGTTGTTTGTTATATGATCACTTTAAACAGGCTATTGCAATGCACTATGAGGAACAACATTACACTTTAGCTAAATGCAAACAACTTATAAGCAAAACACTTCAGAATCAGAAATCAGTATCACAAATACTTTATTAATCCCCCGCAGGGAAACTGTTAAAAGTACTTAAAAGCGGGTAATGATTAACGTTACCGACCTTTTTTATGTCATGTCAAGAGTTGGATGTCAACGCCACTCAACTCAAACAAGTGTGACAAGCAATTCACTAATCTTTTCAAATATTCAGTTACAAAGCTAGTAGCAAGCGAAGTTAACATTACATAGCTGATGCTGAGCTAAACATGTAACCGTCCATATGCTCTCCGGGTGAGTTTTCAAGTGCCTGATGAAATTCGACGTTGTTGCGCCAGCATCCTTGATTTTGATATTGCAGACTTTGCAGTGTGCGCTCCTTTTGTTGGTGCCGCCGGCGTTTTGTTCGAAGTTGTTGTAGTTGAACCTAATTACAAGCGGTACAGCCGCAGGTGTGCCGCCGGTCGCTATTGTGTTACTACGAGGTCGTAACAGAGGCGCGCACGTCTGCGTAATGAGCCCGGCTAAAATAACTGGATGGCCTACCTGCCTGTCAGCCTTCCATCTGGGCACAAACTTATCTCGTGCCCTCATTGGTCATGTGCGCGTTCGTGTGTGTTGGAGGAGGCGGGCGCTATAAGGAAGTAGCAGCCTCTAGCAGATTATCTCCGGTTGTGTATTTTCAAATTCTAGCGATCTCGAGCCAGTTTCTCTCAAATGTACCTACCCCACCTTTAATACGCCAAAAATAGAAAACACAATGATTGTTCACGAGTCCCAACACACGAGTCCAAGTCGAGTCTGAAGTCTTTTGGTCACGAGTCCAAGTCAAGTCTGAAGTGTCTGTGTGTGCGACTTAAGTGCGACTCGAGTCCGAGTCGCAGACTCGAGTCCCCATCTCTGCTTTGCTGCACATCCAACCCATCGTTTCACATCATGAGGTGACACAGAATCGAGGGGTACCCTCATTATCACTCATTTATACGAACTCTCGGAGATAATAAAAAAAACAGACATCAAAACATATGGCGCTAGGTAGCTAAAAACGCTAACATGGCTCACCTGTGTCGTAGTCTGGTCAAAACTGGTCTTCAATGGCATTAAAACGATAAAAACGCTGCTGAAGTTAATCCATAGGTTAATCCAATGTGTCTGTGTCCCTTTGAAATGATTTCTGATAATCCATGAGCAATAAACCTGCTTTTCGGTTTTCAGATGTCAGAGCGAGAGATAGGTTCACTCTCATGCAAAAGTGTGGGCGCGAAGCCCCCACCTTTTTGTTTTACCGTGTGAGTGGGGAGATTCCCCTTCGATTCTATTGGCTCTATCGGTCAGAAAGAGATGTCAATCACCAAAATCGACCAATGGGTTCCAGAAAAACGGTAAAACCCCCATTTCCACCCAAATCACCCCAGAGGTGGAGTTTATTTTGCTAAACCTCTCTAAAAAGGTCAAATGTCACTTGTTTTGCATCAATCTTGATACAAGGTACTTATTATATGTTGTACTTTGGATTCCTAAAGCTTTTAGTCTACCTTACCATCATCCAAGGGTAGTTTTCACTATAAGTAAAAATTTATTTTTGGACTGACACTATAATTTACAGTTTTTTACTATGTTCAATCTGAATTTTCTTTAAAATAAAAAACATCTATATTGTTCTGACTATTCTACATCCAACTCACAGGTTTATCATTACTTTGAGAAAAAAGATGATTAATGTAATCCTTTTAGAAGGGAAGATATGGTCATTTGTTCTGGGAATGTCATTTTCGAGCCTGAGACCTGAAAAAAAGGCTCAGGGCTAAACCAACGTTTTTACGCTGAATTGACTGACTTTTGTCTTTGTCAAATAGTTGGTCCATATGTGATAAAGAAACAGCCTTGTCGAATAATTTCTGATATAGAAAACATTTGAACTGATCAGATGTTTCTACTGTCAGGGTCTGTTAGGGTATACTGGTAGGGATTTGGATTTGTCTCCAGAAAGCATCAAACCTGAAGACCTATCTCCATTTCTTGCTTCTTGTTCGCAACTTCTACTTTGTATGCTGCGTTAACTGTCAGATTAAAGATGTGGACAGTATAACCCAAACTAATTCGTATTTCTTTTTTTCAACATTTCAAAAGTTCACTTAAATTCGCTCGACAATTAAACTGAAACACATCTACAGTAAAGTGTATATTCCCTTTTTTCTACATATATTTCTATGTTTTGTATACCTTTATGTATGCTGTTGATGTACCGCTATTATATTTTTTAAGCTGCAAAAGAAAACATGTCTCTCTCAGCCCACAGACCCTGAGGCAATAGTGGTTTTGAGAGTGAGCTCAAGCAATAGGTGATCGCAGTGCAGTAAACAGAGCCCCCTAACTGACATGCTGCAGCTATTTCAGACAGGCCTCCCTCTTCCCATCACTCAACACATTCTGCATTGTTTTGATGACCCTCTGTCGGGGTGATGCCCTTCAGGGTTTCAGCAGGGATGACACAACATGCTGGGAGCAGGGGAGGAAAACATAAAAACTCCTCAGGTTGCTTAGAAACACAGGAGTCGAGTTTCACAGCAGGACGGCAGATGCTGCTCATGAGGCTGTAACGTCAACAGCACCCACGCGCACGCGCACACACACACACACACACACACACACACACACACACACACAGGGCCGGCACTTGGCATAAGCAGTATAGGCGAATGCTAAGGGCGCATCAATCAATGGGGGGCGCCGAAAATTGAAAAAAGAAAAGAAAAAGAAAGTTAGAATTTAAAAACTTTTTTTTCCCACAATTTCCCGATTTTGGATCAACAAAGTACATCTTATTATCTTATACTAACATAACTACGCCTATATTGCATACAGCGTCCATAAACTATGGCGCACCCCCCCCCAAATCAAGTTGAACTGCCCCAGCCCCAGTAAAAACCAGAGGTTTATGTGAAATAGTTCTTTTTTTTAAATAATGGTTTTAGTGTGCAATTATAGGTTTTAATTTTGTATTTGTGTTAATTTAAATAAATCAAACTCCCAAAAAACGTATACAGCTTTTATTAACATTGGAATGTACTGTGGCACTAAAGGCATATGATCATTATAGTTATCAAAAAACAAGAGAATAGATTTCCATCTATTCTCTTATAGTATAAAATACTATATGACAGTAAAACAAGTTGTTATTAATAAACAAGAATACAGTTTAAAAGGGTAGTGATTTGTAAAATATCCATAAAGAAAAAGAAACTCTGCTTACAGTTCTGTTTCATATGGGGGAGCATGCCCTCGGACCCCCCAAGAGGAGGTTAGGTCCACCCCCCACTTAAATCATGTTCAAATGGATAGGATACTAAATACATTTGCACACATCTTGTGTCCATATCGTTCTGTTTTGATGTTCATGCCACAACCGTGCGTGCATAGTGCATAGTGCATAGTGAGTGTCTGCATTTGGGGGGGGGGGGGGACACCAGCTAAAATCTTGCCAAGGGCAGCAAATTGGCCTGCACACACACACACACACACACACACACACACACACACACACACACACACACACACACACACACACACACACACACACACACACACACACACACACACACACACACACACACACACACACACACACACACACACACACACACACACACACACACACACACACACACACACACACACACACACACACACACACACACACACACACACACACACACACACACACACACACACAGCTATTCAGGATGTTTTGAAAACTCTGCTTGTGTTGATGTATGCAGGGGCATGACGGAGACCCGGTAGACATCTTTCCTCACTTACTTATTGGATTATACTGACATGCTATCTCAAATTAGCTTTTCTAATATCACTATTAATTATTCATATAACTTATTTAATCTCAGTAAAAGCTAAATTACATTGATGTTTCTTAAATACTCCTACATTTTAGGAAATACTCGTCCCAGGAGCAACCAGTGGATGCTCTGGTTATAACATGGTTTTAGAACATTTGGAAACGTATTGCTTATACGTGTTTGAGAGAAACATCTTGAGGCCCTATTCTGCTCATTTTCAGGTTTATATGTGTATTGTGTGCCTCAACTGTGACATGTTTACATGCTATAACGTTCAGAAAGTGCTTTATTTTTCTCATACAGTCTGTCTTTTCACTCAGAGCGAACTTTGTAGAGTATTTACATGTACAACGACTTATATAACACACTATAGGAAAGGAAAAAAAATCCAAATCTGTTATTGATGTGTCCACCGTTCATGTCCAGTGTGAAGCCATAAGTCAATATTAACTCATACTAACTAACTATGTTTCAATACTCTGACCATAATCCAGGTGAAAATAGTTTTCAGAGGATTCAGTTTAGGAAAACATTTCAGGAGACAGGGTTTCATATTATTTATTTTGTTAGCTTGTGGAACAGCGGCTTGCCTGGAAGTGACATCTGTAATCACTCGGTTGCACAACAAATGATAAACATTGTCATCAAGTTGGTCTTGTTCCTCCATTTAAACGAGTGTTTCCCTCTGTGTTTGCAGATTGTGGCATACTACAATGGAACCAACAAAGACATCATTTGGTCCCAGACAGAGAAGATCCACTGGCCCAACGGGGGTCCACCACTCGATAACCCCCCCTGCGTGTTCTCCACAGACGACCCCTCCTGCAATGATGGTATGACCGCTCGGACTCATCCATCATACAACCCACTAAACCTGCTACGGATGACTATACCTGCTTCTGAAGTTTCCTAGAAACATCCACTAAAGGTTGACTAATGGACACACTGATTTTAGGAGATTGCATGAAGTCATTATCCCACTCTTAATGACTTCTGGAAGTATATTACAATGCACTGATGCTTTGTTTATATTATCGCTGTCACCTCTTCGGGGCCTGGATTATTACCATTGACGCTGTGGTGATAAATGTGTTGTTTTCATTCAAATCCACCCCAACTCTGTCTCTCAGCGTAGTGACAGATCAAAAGTAGAGTGTAATATTTGGTCGAATAACAAGCAGTGCTAGAATCAGTCTTTGTCGCATGGACAGAGTGACAGTTTCTCAGGGAAAATGTCACGGATGATGAACTGAGGAGGGAAACCACTGCAATTATAAAATGTATTTTGGTGTGAAGGAGGGATAATTAGTGGAGGAGATATAAATCTAACTCTGTCACAAATCCTGAGCCATCCGCAGATAATCTGCTGAGTTGAGAGCCTGGATGTCGCCTTCTCTAGTGCCGCTTTCTGCACCAGCGGCAAGACGTGATCAGAAATATGAGGGAAAAGATTGGCGATTAACAGTTTTAAATGACGTACACATACGGTAGCACAATGATAGTGGTGTCTCATCTATAGAGTACGGAAACAGGAAGGACCAGTATACCATACACAGATCCACTCTAATGTTTGTTCCCTGACATTTCTTGAAGGGTTGATCATTAATTATAAATATCATTCTGGCCCAGATTATAAATCAGGTCCCCCTCTCCGACACTTTAAAGGGGCTCTATTATGTCTGTAGGGGGTTGGACTTTGAACCGAAGGGTCGCCGGTTCATGTCCCGATCGGACCAACAAATACAGAGTGTGGACTGGTACTGGAGAGGAGCCAGTTCACCAGTGCCCTTGAGCGAGGCACCGAACCCCCAACGGCTCCCTTGTGCCGGCTAGACTGGCTGCCTCACCGCTCTGGACCTCTCAACTGCATGTGTGCATATACTGTAACTGTGTGTATTTGTATATATATAACAAAAATGCATGTGCATGTTGTGCACAAACATAACTGTGTGTAGTTGTATGTACCTGTATAAGAAGCATGTGCATGTATTCTGCAGGTTCATATTTGTATGTTGTGACACTCCTGTGACATGTTTACATGCTTTCAGTCTGCTCTGATTGGTTAGATGGCCGGCTCTGTTGTGATGAACCGCTTAGAGATGTCCCGCCCTTTAGCCTGTCACGTACAATGTGTTGGAGCGTTAGCCAATACAAGCTTGAGTGTTACTGATGTCACTGTTATGCAAGTAAACAAAGGAGTCCAATGGAGTGTGTTTTCAGGGGGGGAGTGTGTGGGTGAACTTTGGGATTTCAGCCTCTGAAGACCGTATACATGCACTAAAACCTATATTACACACTAAAGAGAAAAACACAATTTTTCCCACGCTTCATCAGTGATGAACCCGGTGTTTTGGCTTGATTTTCCATTATGTCCCGTATTGAGACAAGTCCAGCTAACCCCCGTCCTTTCCTTGTGTTTCTCTCTTCCTATCATCAGGGCTATTCTCTCTGTAAAACAATCGGTGGAGAATTACAGAACATTGTAGGAGCGTATAGTCTGCAGAGGAATGGCTGACAGTGTGTCAGTTCTTGCCAGACTGACAGTATTTTTGTTATCGTCGCTAAGCTAGGCTAAACATGTCCTGACTCCAGCTGTGTAAATACTGCAGTTGATATTAGAGCTGTCACAATATCAGCTTTTTCACAATGTATGAAAGTGGCCCAAATAAGTCACAATAACATCCATAAAATATCATACACTATCATTCAAATTCATCTTTATTTATTGTGCGATTTTGACCCTTTAAGCATAATGTTGAGGTATTTTCTTTGTAATTCAGGCCAGCAAGAACACTTTCAAACATATTTTGTCATAAATTATAATCCCCTGATAATGAGTGTCATCCTATCCTGTGATTTACAGCACGTGCTATAACTAGTCTTCATTAGGGCTGTAAATATATATCAGGAATGTCAGAGCTGTGTAATTGTGTGAAGTTGTTCCCGGTTGTTGTGGTTGACAGATTGCAGCTGCACTTCAGGAAATCGCAGCTGTTTTTTTTTTTACAGCACAGTGCTTTTTTTCCGTGTGGACATCTGTTGAACATATGAGAGACAACTGAGTGAGGAATCCTTCTTCCTCTCCTGTTTCCAGGTCATCTGCCAGTTCTGGGTATCGTAGCTGTGGGATCCGGTTTAGCGCTCATCATCTTTGGAATCTCCAGTTTCCTGATTTACAGGTGAGTTTGATCAAATCGCGCCGACGCAGAAAAGCAGGGATTTATCTTTTCCATCTCATTGAGAGAGAGAGAGAGAGAGAGAGAGAGAGAGAGAGAGAGAGAGAGAGAGAGAGAGGGGGAAGGGGGTGAGAGAGAGAGAGAGAAATAAAAAAAACACGGGATTTAGCGGTCGTGCTATAGGTGCTAGTGTGGTATTTACACAATTGTTGCTTGGGCAACGGCTCAGCAGGTGACGGCTGTAAAGCAGCGCTGAAGTGTGTTCAGGCTGCCAGCTGAGCTCATATGAGGCCAAAACAAGCCTCACTGCTATTCACACTTAATGAGCATTACACTGTGTTCATTAAGTGTGTTTTCTTTGCGCTGGATTACAGCTAAACAACACCTATTTTAATACGCACTGCTGATTTCATATATAAAAACTTGTGAAGGTGTTTTTTGTGCTTCTTGCAAATGATCACACGGTTGTTTGTGTATGTGTTAATAGCTTAAATAAATCCTATTAGAAGAAAGCAAAGTGGTTTGGCTCTTACCGAGGTTCAAGTTCTGACATCGGAAAACTTATATTTATTGCGCCTTAAAAGCCACATTTTAATTATCGAATACATCTCCATGAGAAAGTGCTTCCAATGCAAAGCACTTTTTAGCAGTTTCATTTTCTTTTTGGAAAAGAGTTTCACCTCATCCAATATGTAGGTCTAAACATAGACAGCAACCTGTGCTCTTAAGATTTCAAAGTAATCAGCTACTTGGTTAAGAAAAAGATCATGGTTTGGGATCAAAATAAGTAGACTTGTTACACACATAAATTAAGTATGTTGTGTATGTGAACGTAAATTAGGGACATTACGTACATGGTGTCATTACAGTATGTTAGGTACGTGGTAAAATATATTACTTCCTGGCTAGGTTAAGGCAAAAAAAAAGACTCAGATTAAGATAAATACACTTGTTACGCAACTTAAGTTACATACGTTCACTTAATAAATTACGTTGGTGACGTAAGGGGAGTCTTTTATGTTAGGTAATTTACGTACATTACTTAAAATAAGTCAACTTTTGGTATCACTCAAGACACAAATAGTAGTTATTGGGTGAAGTCATGTTTTTATTCCATACCCTCCAATCTCAGCCCTATACTGACCTCCTCGATCTTTACAATAAGTCACCTGAGTAACATAGTTCGACGTTTACGGTAAGTGTTTGACCCGTTGGGAGCGATAATGCTCTGCTTGTAGCTTCAAGTCGAGAGATAATATTTTCACAAAAACTTGACTGGAATTTGCACTTATGACCTTATATCTCTGGAATGCTGCTAAAGCCCCGAAAACAAAGCATCTATGCTTAGAGAAATTGACATTGAGTCATAACATTGGGTTGTTTTGCAGTGTCGTCATTTTTTCAGGTTAGGACACAACATAGATGGCAATAACATCTTTAAAAGAGAATTATAGACTGTGTAATTACATGTATTCATAATGTTAAATGTTCTTTGCTGCTAATAATTGCCTGCATCTTTGCTAATTTGTTTAACTTTGTGTTCCATATTTGACTGTAAAAAAGTATTTAATTGAAATTGTTAAAATGTCCCAAGTGGCACAGTCTACATGTTTACTGCAATCCTTCTGAGCCTCAATTAATTTCACAAGAAGTTAATTATGCATGCTCTGAGCAATTAAACTGCTGGGAGGATTGCTAAATTATGGGTAATTTCATGGGTGGAATCTGCATGAAATTAAATAAATTAATGTTTCTAATTTCCCCTTCAAAGGTGTCTTTACATAGGCGGTTTATCATGTTCACGACTAATAAACATTTTTATGTAAGAGCTGATTTGTGTGTCTCTACACATCTCACACTAACAAATCGCCTCGGTAATCTGATCTGCATTTTCTAATACTGACTATTAACACAAACAAGTGTTAATCACCAGCCACTATCAATGGATTTTCATCAGAAGAATGGTGGAGGAGAGATGGAGGAGCAGCTACCTGCCTGAGGTAAATTCACTGAATCTGATTTTATCTCAATTGATATCAATTGACAACCAGATAATTAGACACACAGTCTGCTTTTTGTTCTGAAAACATTGACATGTACTCATCTGTTTTTTTGCAGATCACAGTTCAGCAAGTACAGCATGGTTTCCTTACTAGCTAGCTAGGTTTCCTGCACTCGGCCAGTAAGTTTTGTCAATCATACTTTTATTTTCTTCAAGCTCTATTTTCTCTTAAATCAGGGTGGCACCTTCCCTAATACTTAGTAAGGAGGTCATAATATTTTTGACTCATGGCTGAAGTTAAGTTTCTCCAGCTCTCCCCAGGTTGGCAAAAAAATGCATCTCAAAATGCATCAGACTGATGCTTTAAAATATGGAATATTCAAAATGTTCTTCCGGGGGAGCATGCCCCCGGACCCCCCTAGAGGGATAATATCCTTCTCACCTTTTTCACCCCTGACCCGTTTTCATGCCTGCCTCTAGCATAGACTGGTTGGTTGTAGGATGACATAACTTTCATCTTTCCTTCTCTGGTGTCAATTCCAGACTTCTCATGAATATTGTCAGAGATAATTACGTTTTTCACTTCCTTTGCTTATTCAGTTTGGGCAAAAACAAATATATCTTAGGCCCAAATTGCCTTACTACTCAAAAAAGTGCTGGAGGAATGAGTCAAATGGGTGAGCATTTTCGCACTTCCGGTTCCCTCTTCTCAACGTCAATTGTTGTTGTTTCGTAATAAATGATGTCAGTAAACACTATATATTGTGTTGGTTGCTTAGCTAAGTGGCGTAAAGTCAAACAGCCATGGTGCAGTTAGTTTACAGCCAGACATTACGCCCCACCTTTAGCTTTATGGTGCTAACAAAAACTACCACTGACCAAAATACAAGACCAAAAGACACCTTTAAAACAATCACATCCATAGGATTAAAAAAAAGGACATACAAACAAAACAATATAAAATCCTAGGCAGAAACACCAGCCTTTAGTGGTGGGTGCGTGAAGTCATGTGACCGTGGTGTCAGCTTATTACTTCTACCTATCATCTTGTTGTATTAGTATATATTAGTATCATGTCACAACATGAGGTTAATTCTGCAATAATCCAGAATTTGGCTGATCATTCCCATTGGCTATTTGGAAAAGAATGATCCTTAAAGTTCCTTAGTTTGCCTTTAAAACATTTCACATTGAGTTTTGGTGACTTATAGCAATACATATCTATTTCTGTCAACAGGGAAACTCTGTGATCCATTTTTGGTCCTGACCCATAGTTTTGTACTCTCTCCTTCTATATTTAGATCTAACATTGACATTCACGACCGTTTTATAAATGGAAAGTCATCCCTCACAGACCGGAAATGTTGATTTTGAGTCGACTTCTTGCCCAAATGGCCTTGAGACTGTAATAGTAATAGTAACCCTCCTGTTTTCACCAAAAAGCCCCAAAAAACATCATTAGTAGAAGTTACAAGCGTTTCTGTGACTCCTCTGTCTGATAGTAAAAGCTAACAAATCACTTCCTGTTTGTGCAGACACCAGTGGAGCTTTGCTGATGGACATGAGGCAGCAGAGATGTTTACAGCCGTCTCTAAGATCATCCGGCTGCTGAGAGGCCTCCATGTTCACTACTTGACTTATAAAAACACTTTGGAGTTTCTTCACTGTTCCTACTTATCCTCAATCCGCCGATACAGACGTTCTCAACCTTGGGAGTTGCAATTTATAAGAATTATGTTATATATGAATATTTTTATTGAAAATATATTATTGTTTCTATCTATTTTGTAATTGCTGCTGCTAAAAAACGTTTTTTATAAATATTTTATACTTTTTTATAAAGATTATATACATTCCTGATAGCTGTGGTGGTGGGAATATTATATTGCACAGGGCAGAAATAATTGAAAACCCTAAAATGTGTGTGGGGCAAATACTGGGAAATGATTGGTGTATTAACAGAAGTTGGTGGCTGGTTAAATAGTTTTGGTAAAATGTTGTGAATATACAATTAAAATAAAAAAAATGACCCGTATATTAAATTGACTGCTTCTTTGTATTTCTTTGTGGTACATTTTATAATTAAAATCACTTTTTTCTTAGAAACAAACATTACATCCTGGAGCATTCTTGTACGTGTCTACACGACAGAATAAAGCAGATTACTGCACTAATACGATATTTTTGCGACTAGTTAATTTGAATACAAAACAGGTGATTTAATCAACTCTAAGGATTTCTGATCCTTAAGGTTCAATATCGCCCCGCAGTCGATCTGACCTGTCGGACGGTCAGCAACCCTCGTGGTGTTGGAGTGTGTGTTGCAGTGTGAGGGGATGTTGGAGCGTGTTGTGCAGTGTGAGCGGATGTTGGAGCGTCTCTGTTGTTTTAATGCAGGGGCTGGTCCAGCAGAGATATTCACACGTGGGACTTCTGAAACAATAGGCCCAGTGTAAAGCCCCACACTTCGCCCCTCTGGCTGCCAGAGGTCTCTAAACGAGGCTCCTTAAATAGAAAATAACCTTTTTTCTTTGGGTGATGGTGCGGTTAAATGGTGTTTCCTGCTCTCAAAACGGCCGCATATAGGCATCACCTGGAGTATTTGTAGACACAGATAAGCATCAGGAGCCCTTTTGAGTTCCTGGAATGACTAACTACGCAGTTTGAAGGAAGAGGTCAACAAGAAAAAAAGGAGACACTTTTGGGGCCAACTTTAAGGAAAGGGTAAAACGCGGTGATATGCAAACGCAGCAATAATTTCCTGCTGCCATCTGGAAGTGTTTTACACCTTTTAGATTGGCTTGGAATGTATGGCCTCTGCTCGTTTTTCACAAGTGTTTCAAACTGAAAATGAAATTCCTCCTCCCTCACACGAAAAAAAGAACTTGCTATCCAGACGGTGCTAATAGTACGAGTGTTTTTCTGTAAATCATTAGGTATCCAGAGACAGCAGCTCCTTTGAGATTTGCCCCAGATGTGTTGATCCGCTCGGATGCCATTTCCTCCTCGCTGGTGCTCGTCGCGTGCCAGTCAGACTGATAATAAACACACATAAATAACCGTTTCTATAACAGCTGACGTGAAAAGGACTGTTTCTGGTTAGGCTGTGCAGACACTTGGAGGTTGTTTATCGTTGTGGAGCAGCCATGCATGTTGAAATTATTTAAATTTGAGCTAAGACAATAATGCTTTATCATATTTACTCGTCCAGTTACTTAAAATGTATCAGTTTTAAGGAGCCATCATTTTTTTCACTTGAGCTAGGAGTTATCTATTTACTAGCTTTAGTACTGAGATAAGGTCAGAACATCTGAGTGAGTTTGAAAAATAGGGTGGGAGTAAGAAAGTCTTCATCATAGTCTTCATCATAGTAACCGTTTTTCTTACAAGAATGAGTCATCAGAGGTAGAGGAAGAAACAGAGACCCTCTCAGCATGGCATTCAATCAACATATCATTTTAAATCGCAAATAGTGAATACAAGATTAAAAAAAAACTGTGGAAAATGATAATTTGCCATTTATTGAGACTTGGGCTGCATTTCTATTTACTTAAAGCCTCTGATTTTTACATCTGTTTATTTCATTCCAGTGTTGGTGTTTAATACCGTGTAATGTTGTTGCATATGTTCCAAAGAAAGAGCCCTTTGTCCACCAGGACTATTCAAAACAATAACCTCAAAAAGTAATTTTCCATTTCAAAGTTGAATAAGTAGAACATACGGCCCAGGGAAGTTACAATCTAATAAAATGCAAACAAACAAGCCCAAACACAGAATAAGAAAACGCTGACGTGAAGAATCTGCCATCAGATCTGAGAGCGCTATCTCGGGAAATACCACCAGAAAGATGGAGAAACTGCGGCTTTCTACTCTTTGTTTAAGGTTGATTTGCAAATCCATGTTGTTTTAAATCCCATACCTTCATAATAAAACCCTCGAGTCAAAAGACCACCTCGCCTCTGAAGGGTTTGTAAGAATGTAAAAGACTTCATTGTGCAGAAGGTTGAGATTCAAGCCTCCGAATTCACAACCCTGTGGTAAAAACATCATCTCACAAACCCAATCCACTTTATTGTTCCTCTGTTCTTTGTGCTCGTGTCCTTGTTGATTTCACCACCTGGTTTCCTTCTCTTGCAGGAAACTGAAGCTGGAGAAAGAGCTGGCTGGAATGCTGTGGAGGATTCGGTGGGAGGACCTTCAGTTCGAGAGCCCCAATAAATACTACAAACGGGCGGGCAGTCGCCTCACCCTCTCACAGGTACTTCATCTTCTCAGACATCACTGTAGGTACAGATTAATGTTCCTGCACTGTCAGATACATTTATTAGAAAATGTGCAGGTGAGGTAAACAAGCGCTCTGTGGCTTTAGATTTAAAAACACCCCCATGATCTCATATTACAACTGGCAGCGCCGAACATCTATTCATAATTCGGAGCTTTATATCCCCGAATACTCCGACAGTGTTGCTGGCTCGGCCTCCAGTGTGTGATTAACACGTTGTAGTTCTTCTGGCATCTTACACTGCCATGTCTGCAAGTGGGATAGACTGAACACTGTGCCACAGCTTTCATTCATACAGGACCGATTGTGCAATTCGTCCTCGTAACTATAGTTGAACGACTCCAAAAAACGATAAATACGACGTTGGGGAGTATAAGAGAAAGGCGCGCGTTATGAAACGGTCACAGTTTTAAACACAGGATAATGATATACGTTTGAAAAAAGCCATCGGTTAAGTATAGGAAAATATATTGGTTAGGGTTGAGTTAAGTGCATTGCATTTTTAACTTGTACCCAAGGTAATAAAAAGGAAACGTGTTGACATCTGGTTTCGGATAAGACATATGGCGACCATTTGAATGTTATCCGGTGATTCACTTGTTGTTGTTGGTGTTTCATCTGATGTGGCTCAGACTTCTACACGACCTATACGATCATCACTCTCATGGTTGATTGAGAAAAAAGTGGAAACAACATTGTTTTATACGTTCTGTTTTGCACGAGCAAAAGTAACTCTACGTTCACGAAACACAACTACAACTTCTTTATGTTCAGACAACAACACTTGTGGTTACGTTTAGGTTATTACCAAGGTTTGGTTTAAAAATGATTTCAAGTTTGCAGTAAAAGTGAGATTCATTCAACACAAAGAAAACAACATGTTGGTTTCCGGCAGGTTGCCAACCCTAGTCTCCTGGGGTTAAACACAACACTTCTCATCTTCCATCGATTTCCGTGTGCCCTTTATTGCAATTCAAATATTGCTATTTTCTCTCTCTGTGTACTATTCAGAACCACATACAGTATATCTGTCTGATTACCACCTAACAAATGTGAATTTAAACGCTTGAGAACATTTTATCAGAGGGCCTGGGATAAAAGTCAAGTATCTGTTTGACCAGTTCATCCCCCCCAACCTATTCCTTATGCTCCTTTACGTCTGGACACTACATTAACCTGATGCTCTCATCCAAAGCTACTTACAATATGTGCAATCAACCATGGAGATACCAATTGCAGAACAGCAAGAATACTGCAAGTAAATTACCATAAAATAAGCCAAAGTGGGTTTCCCCCCCCCCCCCCCAATGTGCCTCACAATAAAGGTAAACAAGGGTCCTAATCGTCTGGTGTGAAGACGCCTATACAGTCATATTTTGGGGAGGGTGGTCTGGATTATCAGTTTGAAAAACGCTAATGTTGACGTATTGGAAGTGTTTACACACTGTGTGCTGTGCATTAAAATGCTCTTTGTGGTTGTTCTTAGAAGAAGCGAAGCCTCAGCCCTGAGAGAGTCCAAGTCTCTTTGTCAGTTCACACATTCCTGAGAACTTTCCCGGTGGTTTATTGAAGGTGGCTGGGTTTTGCGGCGGCATATTAAATGATTGTTAAAATAAGCCCTTGTCTGGCCCCGTCCCATACACATGTAATACCTCATCACGCTCTCCGAGTATCACTTTCTGTTGTCTGAGGGCTAATGCATCTCCTCGGGGTTATGTTTCGTCTCCACACGTGCAAGCGCTCATGAGAAGCACATGCACACACCTTTTTCATTAGCGGTTTTCCTTTCCATGCAATTCCTGGGATAATGTGCATGTGGAAAACACAAGCCTTTTCCAGACCAATGTATTTTCCAGCGTGCCATATGTTGCCAACATTTGCATTCTATACAAAATGTGTACTTTACTGTGCTGGCGGTGTGTGTGCTTGATTTCTATTCACTCTGTGTGCACTGCAGACATTAGCCCAAGGACTCGAGTTGGGGGTATAAAAACTGAAAGCACTTTATGTTCTTGAATTGGCAATTTCATTTATTTCGGATAAGGATATCAGCGGGCAACCCCTCTCTATGAAGCAATAAATTACCCATATTTAAATCCTCTTTTCTCTAATCTTAACGAACTGACTTATCTTTTCCTTTCCACCTTCTCAGAGAGGCTCCAGCTACGGCTCCCTGATAACTGCCCATGGAAAATATCAGCTATTTGCAAAAACGGGCTATTTTAAGGTAAGGCTTAGTGAGTTCTGACATTTTCAACTCCTGCGCACTCCTTCCCCTCCCACACATGTGCACACTCGCAGAGAAAAGCCGGAGCGCTGGAGGAGAGGGAAAGACAGAGTGTGGGCGAGTTTAGGTAGTTGGTTTTAATGTGAGCTGCAGAATACGTCAATTTCTTCTTCTCTATTTTTTTTTCTTGCTACTCTTTCCCGCCTCCTAGTCTGGACATGGCCATCAACTTGTTGCCGCCGTTAATTGATCCGCTTAAGACGGAAGGAGGTGTGAGGAAATGTGACAAAAAGATCCTGAATAATGAGACGTCTTTGTGTACGGCTGCATGACGCTGGGTTTTTATTTAAATAGTGATGTTATGCTTCAGCTTGAGCGCCTCATGGATCATTCGAGTCACTGATATGCTTCTCAAATTATGATTAAGTCTGACACCGAAACTCAAACACAGACAGCCTCAACAAAACACCGGAAAATAACTCCCGAAATAAAGTGTTTATTTTTGTTTGGCTGTCAGAAGCCAAATGTATCTGCTTCCAAACATACGCCCATCATCTTCTCCTTACTGTTATTGGATAATATCAAAGAATAAAGCTCACATGGACTCACGCATGATGTATATACTGTAGTTGCTACAGCAGCGCTTTCCTGTCTCTGAGATACCTCGCTTTCCTTCTTCCTGATCCTCACATATCAAAGGGACATATACATGTACGATTGAGCAGCCGCAGACTAAAATAGGCCCAGAATGCACCTGAAGGCTGAACTGCAAAATGCTGCTCCTTTCTCTCAACGCTGCTTTGTTTCCTCTACATTGTCCTTGTCATCTGGGTGTTGTTTTATTTTCATTGCTCTCTTTTTGTGCACACAGGGGAACCTGGTGGCCATCAAGCATGTGAACAAGAAGAGGATAGAGCTGACAAGACAAGTTTTACTGGAACTCAAACATGTAAGTGTCCATTAAATGTGCAATTGTAGGTTTTGTTCGTATGTAGCCAAAAAGCAGTGTTTCTGAAAGCATTGCCAACTGTACAACATAAAGGACTCTATCCTGGATTCGTAAACGTAACAAATATGCAGAAAAAGATAAACTTGCAATGAAGTATTTATTTATTCCTGCCAAGTATATTGAGCACTGTAAATCAGGGGTGTCAAACTCAAGGCCCGCGGGCCAAATCCGGCCCGCGACTTCATTTAATGTGGCCCCGCAAGAGCTTTCAAAGAATATAATACGTTTATTATACGGTTACATGCAGGGCCGCCTTAAGGCACGGGCTGACCAGGGGCCTACGGAAATTGGGGGCCTATCATGAACCAATAAAACAAATATATATATTTTTTATTTCGGATGTTTTAAAACATTTTTATATACAGTAAACAAAGTCTTGGCTTTCAGAATATGAAACTTTTATTTCCAAAATCACACGATAAATACATTTTTGAAGCTTGTAAAGGGAAGAAGACAGCTCTCCCTTGCCACTCTGCTGTTCTGCTGTTCCCCTCCCTCCGCTGACATTATGAATGTAAGGTGTATAGTAATCATAGATAACACGGCACGGTCCGTTACAGTTTGTTTTCATCTGGTTTCAAATAAACAAAGTCTTGGCTTTCAGAATATTAAACTTGTTTCGGCAAATTCAGATGATAAATACAGCTTTGAAGCTTACGGCATAATTACAAGCGGAGAACGGAGGAACTTGACGTCACAGCAGGCATAACAACAGCCGGTGTTTCTCGTGAGTGTTTTCCACGGGAAACAAACACAATACACACAAATGCAAAAATACACAAACACACACACGTATACACACACACTCGCGAGCTTCCCCCAGACCAGTAATCCAAACGAAAATATCTTCCCTCCGCTAATCAATCAGATCGATGGATTCCAGAGATGACTCCGTAACAGTCAGTGGGCACCACTTAACAGCCAATCAGAATGAGAATATGTTTCACATGTGACTTATTCAAATTGCGACTGATTGAGTGACAGATGAAGGTTGTTTAGGAGAAAATGTCGGAGAAGAAAAACTGTGAGAGTGGCGCTCGGAAAAGGAAATTGTTGAGGGAAAAGGAGTTTCGAGACAAGCAGCTACAAAACATGCCGAAGCTTCCAGGTTATTTTAAACCTGTAGGCCAGGATGAGGAGGAAGAACAGATGAGTTCTGTACCGAGCGGCAGCGGTGCCGGCCACGGGGCCTAGGAGCCAAGTATGCCATCTGGTTCTGATAGCGATGGAGTGGCGGGAGAGGAAAAACAGACAGGAAGGACATTATCTGTTGGAGGAGATGGAGAAGACAACGAGGACTTGCTACGTGGAGGGGAGCCAACGGCAACCGGACAAATACATGAGGGAGGCCCGATACGTCACTCATCTGGAGGAGAGGACCAGGCGCTCAGAGCAGAGTGGAGAAGTGCGATCACAGAGCCTGCCGAGGCTATACATGACTTTGATTTGTTGTTTAAATAGGGGGCCTACAAAAGGGCCTGATGGCAGGTTAAGGCGGGCTTGGTTACATGCCACTTTACAGAAGCAGGTTGCCCATAAACTACATGTCCCACAATGCATCTCGTTTTGTGACATGCGCACTGAAGAGACTTGCAATTATTTGAGCTGGACTTCTGCTTTCAGACGTAGTTAGTTATTACCCTATCCGATAATAATCCAATTCAGAGGCAATAATGTAATATAATACATTATTTTATATATATATTTATATAGTTACAACTGGCCCTTTGAGTGCAACCATAATGCTAATGTCGCCCGCGATGAAATTGAGTTTGACGCCCCTGCTGTAAATCATCTGCAGTGAGTCCAAAATGCAGCGGCAAGGCTCTTATCCAATCCCATCTTTAGTATCCCCTCCCTGGATTCCCATTACAGTTCAATATCAAATTCCCTCATTAGGAATTCAATCCATTGGCTCCACTGTATATTTCTGACCTTCTGAACACACATTGGCACATTAATATGACCAATAAAAGTTCCTCTGACAGTTTCTAAGTCTTGATTTGCTTACACTTTTATTACCTAAACTATTCATAATCCATGACCTCTGTATTTTCGAAAATATTTAAAAAAGTGAAATACTTAAGTCAAACTCTTGCGTATTTTGGTGGGTAATGGTACTGTGTCTGTACTGCTCACATTTCCTAGACTCTTTTATTTAAAAGAAAGAAGTGTTTATATTGTCCTCGGTGTTAGACTTGCGCGGCTCGGGGGTGAATTGTGATATTTCTATTTCAACAAGTTGTTTAGCAAACCATTCACATGGACATCGAACAACCATGAATTGACTTCATTGTGCTCAGTGCAGGGAAAAGCGTTTAAACACTCCACCTGCTTTGCAACAAACGCTACCGAAAAGGCCTCTAATAAAGCTGCCTTTGTTATTTCTCCGGACTTGTGGCAGTAAGTGGCTCCCGGGCTATTTTTAGCATGTTCAAGCAGCACCACACAGGATGTTAAGTGTTCAAGACCTAACATACTTAAAGGCAGACTTCACATGCATAATAAACATGTGTACGCGTTTTCTGGCATTTGTGAAACGCATTTTTCTCACATGCCTCCTTGTGAACGGGAAAGTAACCCTAACCCAAGTCAATTAAGGTAAATGGGGCAGCATTTAATGACAGACAACTTTATCAAAACATCAGTTTATAAACTTTGGCACAACTCGTGTTTCACTAAAACATTAACACTTAAAAAGTTCTACTTCGATAAACAGTGATCGTGCAGATTGGCAAGCGTGAGGCTGTTTATTTTAATTCTTAAAAACTAGTTTGTGACCGTTTTTTGAAATTATGTTTTGAAAGATATTTTGCAGCCAACATTTCAATCAATGAAGACTTTTCTCACATTCTTGGGAACATTTGTTCTCTGTTGAATCGGAAAGACGTACAAGGAATTTGACGAGGTGTCATACAAATAAAAAGCAAAAAATTTAAAAAAAAGAACACAGATAGCGATTAAGAACGCTGTAATACAAATAGTAAGATAGCAATACAATAAATCAGTAATTTACATTGAAATAGAATGCAATACATTTTAAATTTAAAATATGTGCAGTAAGCAATATTGTCCACATTGACATGGAGTCTATGATGCTGCATCAGAAGGTTAGGGGTGGAGAAACTGATGTAACACTGGGTGAGTGATTGATAAACAAACGGTCGCACTTGGGTGAAGCGTTGCCCCTCTTAAGCATCAACAGCAACAACAAGCTCCCTTTAGCTGGGATTTATTTTGTACGAGACAGCGATAAGGAAGCAGACAGGGGGAAATGTTAGTGGTCTGGTGATGGAAACACAGTGTGGCACTGGTAAGCCCATAACTCGGAAATTACATGGGTGCTCATGAACCAGATTTGTGGCCGTCTCTTCACTTTTTTACAGCTCTTGCTTCCTTATTTTGCGTATGAACGGCAGCCCGCTGGTGGAGAGCCGTTTGGGCTCCCTGGACGCCTCTGTGGCCTCTCGGTCAGTAGGCAGCACTCACGGGGTGGTAGGGGGGCCGCTGTGCTGTCTGAGCTAGCAGATTCTCAGACGCCCCAAGGGCCTGATCGGCTGTCAAACCTCAGCTCATGAAAAAGCCAACCAGATGGGGGAAGAGACGGGGCCTGCCAGTGGAAACTTAACCACTTGTCTTCCAGCTCCCTCTCCTCCTCCTCCTCCCCCCATGTGGTGGTTCGACTCCCCCTCCCCACCGGTGTGCAGCAGGGGAAATTATATAGGCCAAAGGGTAGGCTAACATCTCAGAAGCCGTGAAACAGGAGCGACTAACTCCCTGCTTCAGGTGCAAACGCGGCTGTCACTCAGTGTGCTCAAAGAGAAGTACACTGTTGGAACTGTTGAACACCTTTTTTGTAGTTAATGCTGGCTACTTTTAATTGCTCTTGCATATGACTGTTGTGTTCCCCTAATCACCTCACTGCAGAAACCTCTGTTTTTGTAGAGAAACCGGTGTGATTATTTTCCATGTCGAGCAGTTGTACACGTTCTGCTCCGCTCTGATATCCCTGCTCCGTACATCCTCTCGACACCTCAACCTTCTTTTTTTTTTCATCATCCTTCGCACACAGGCTCATTCATAAACCTCCAAGGGCAATTTATGCACATGCACATGTTTCAACAAGGGTGCCCTGAGCAGGAATGCGTCTCAACACGTCGAGAAAGGACACCGTGCCAAACGAGCCGACTGCAAATAGACTATTTTGAAGAACTGCTGGCAGCGTTATTCTTAAAAAACGTCGTATATAAATGAACCGTCAGTCTGCTGTTTCCATGGGGTTTGGGAATGTGATGTTTGGAAAGAGTTGCACTCACAGTTGCAGTGTGTTTGTGTGGTTATTTTCAGATGAGAGACGTTCAGTTCAACCATCTAACCAGGTTCATCGGAGCCTGCATCGACCCTCCCAACATCTGCATCGTCACCGAATACTGTCCCAGAGGCAGCCTGCAGGTAACACCCCCCCTCGTACACCCTTACACATACACCCATCAATTGTGAACGGACGAACTGTTCCTGAGATGTTATGATTTATATCCCTGTGCAAAGAAATCTTTCTCAAAGTGTTTTCATTAATTATATTTCTCTCTATTTTTAAGAACATTTAAAATATATTAAACATTGAAAAAGTGACGAGGACGACAGTGATCCCAGGGTACTGATGCCCATGCCAGTGAGGCATTATGTTATTAAGTATGGATCATTTGCAGAAAGCTCTGGAACAGAAATCAGAACATTGGGTAAATTATTTTGTTGATATATAAAATGTTTTTTACTTGAGGGATTTTGAAATCTTGGTAGCAAAAAACTGTCAAAAGTCATTGAAAAAACAGTTTTTGGTTGCTTACTGCTTTTACATTCATTGTTATGGGGAGAAGGTTTATCTCCAATACATATACGAGCAGATTTTTTGACATTCCGTCTTTGCCTGGAGACATATTGTGGTCCAGAATGCAACCTCTTTAAGTGTGAAGGTCACATATTGAGTAACAAAACAATAACTAAATAGTTCTTGTAACAGGAAGTGAATCCGGGTGGACCCTAGTGCCCTTAACTGCAGCCAACAGGGACTTCTAACAAACACACTTACATTTCTATTGACCATAACTGTGCTGTACTTCGTTAACATTCAAGCATCTCTTGTTCCTTAACCATTATACCCGGAAATGATTGACCTAGACTCCTAGATATGACGTACAGGACCAACCCTGACGTCTGTTTATCTCCTTTAAGGACACAGGCTGCTTGAGCCATAATGTTATTGTTCCCATTCTGTGACCGGTCAACACTAGGTCACAGATGGTCTTTGTTGTGGGTGCACTGGGACACTTCCTTCTTTGTTGTTTGAGGACTCCAAGGTATGACATCCTCGAGGCCATAAGTGACAGACGCAGGTAACTCAGTGTGCCCAACTGGTTAAACTATCTTATCAAAACATGTTGATGACTCTGTGAAACCAGTTAAATGGGCTAACGAGAGAGAGGCGGTCCAGAATTGACGTGGCAACCACCCGTGCAGTCTCACCGTGACTGTGTGACTTGTGATGTGACTCCTCCGGCCGTAACTCCAAATAAACCTCCAGTGTTTGACATCAAAGCTCCTGCTCTACCGTGTCGCTGCACAGAAGTTTCCACTACAATACCCACATTTAATTTAGGATCCTTTGTCCGGTGAGAGTGGTTCTACCTAGAAACAAACTGAGATTGCTTAGGGATCAATACATAGTACACACAGTACATTAAAGTGTTGCTTTAATAATCGCTGAATAAACATTTTCTAAAATAACCTAAGTAACTTTCCTTGTTGCAGCATCAGGAGTATAAACCTTTCTAGCATAAACAATCTTGTCAATTTGCTATTCCTGGCAGTGTTTGAACCAAGTGTTGCAATGAGCTTTCCAACACGGGTCTATTTGGTCTACACAGAGCTTACAGTACGAGGACAGCTCACCTCATGTTAATTATTTTGCCTTTTTTATTCTTTTTATTCCCATAAGAAGTGCATGATGCCTTAAATGAACTTGTTGTTGGCCAGCACTCTGAGTTCCCCACATGCCAGTGGCCTCTTTAAATGGACGAGCTGGAAACAGTAGGAAACTCAGCCATGGTCTTCATCACTCGCACTCAGACACTCCTGATAGCTGAAACTGATGTGATGTGGCTGGATGTCAAAGCTGGACCCAGATTCCAGTAAACGTCCTGCAGGGGAAAGTGTTTGACCCTGGGGACGGACAATAATATACTGTACAGTATCTGGACTGAAGGTGGTTCTGGACTTAGTGCCAAAATAAAATCCCTCCTGCCGACAAGCTCTTGTATTTTTTATTTTGTGTCTGTAAAACATTATTTATCGTTGTTTTTTATTTTGTTTTCCCAGGACATTTTGGAGAATGAGAGCATCAACCTGGACTGGATGTTCCGCTACTCTCTGATCAATGACATAGTGAAGGTATGTGACGCTCACTTAGAAAGCTAAGAACAAATGAAAGACAGAGATCCAATCCAAAACAATCGAATATATGAAAGCCCTGAGATGCAAGTGAGAAGAAAATATATAAAATGTATCCTGGTAAAACGTATCTTTAGTCAAAATCAATTTAGATCAGTCTTAGAAAATGGATCACCAGAGTATTTGTTCCATTTTTGTTTGTAGTGCTTCCTCAGATGTTTTTAATATAAATTGTTTGCAAAAAGGTCAATTTTCAATATTAAATTAGATGATTTTGGTCTTTGAGACACACACAAAAATGCCTCTCTTGCCATCATGTCACATGGAAAGTTTGTGAAACTGTACAAATAAAAGATTTAGAAGGTCCAACAGGCACAAAAAACAGTTTATATTGCTTTTATACCGTGCAAAGAAGGACAGAAACATATTCATACACGTAGCTTAAACTGTCCTTCCAGCCTAATGAAACTAATCATGGATTTAAATCAGAAGATTATTTTTTAATCTGTCCTCACAAAGAGGCTTCTGTCAGAATCCACTTGGATGGATTGGATATTGAACTGCATGCATGACGGAGCTCTCCGGCTACATTTCTCCACACAGATAACTCTGCGGAGAAGAGGGATGTTTGACTCACCGTTTCCACAACATATTGAACACAAGCACATTCAGTACCCTCAGTCCCTTTCCCAAAGGAATTAGCATTTGACAGAAATTCCCCTGACACAAGAAAACCTTCAGCATACATCCATTTGTCAGGGTGTATTATTTCCATATGTCTGGATTTGTGTGTTATGTGTGATCTGCTGTGGAGGAAAACAAAAAAATGCTTGACTTCTTCTCTCTACCAGGGAATGAACTATCTCCACAACAGCTACATTAGCTGCCATGGAAATCTGAAGTCATCTAATTGCGTGGTGGACAGTCGATTTGTTTTGAAAATCACGGATTATGGCTTGGCCAGCTTCCGCTCGTCCTGCGAAAACGATGACACGCACGCACTCTATGCAAGTAAGTGGAGTTCATGAATACGGTGGCAGCATTAAAAGTTATTATCCTCTCAGTAAAACATCAGCCGTCAGACATTTTATGAGTTCTTCTGCTTTTTGGTTTCCCAGAGAAGATGTGGACCGCTCCCGAGCTACTCATATACGACCGCCATCCTCCTGAAGGCACTCAGAAGGGGGATGTGTACAGCTTTGGCATCATACTGCAGGAAATAGCCCTGAGGAACGGACCGTTCTATGTGGAGGGCATGGACCTCAGCCCCAAAGGTAAACAGAGTGTCTTTTATAGGCCTCACCGAGGTCAGCTGACCACTCAAGCATGCAGCAAACAAACATGTAAACACAAAAAAAGGCATTTAAACAGATAAATCTGTTTTTTGTGTCGGTAAATCATAAACAAAACCATATATTGGTTACGTTATGTAGCTTGAAACTACTCTGAGAAGTGAACAGACTCACTCAATAGGAAGTTCATTCATTGGCTTCTCCCTGACATTTCAATGGGGACCCTGGTAAGGTCAGACTACTTTATCGCAGCCCTGCAGCTCCGCACACAAACACAGAACACATGCTGTCCAGATGTCAAAGGCAGGTGGAGTCACAAAAACAACAGTTTCATAGCTGGGTCAAGAAAATGTGACATATACCAAAACAAAGCACACAAAAGAGACTTAAAAGAGAAAATAAGATTTGTCCTGTATTTTAGCGAGGAAGCTGCCAATGAGACAAACTAAATAAAGGAATAAAAACCAGTAAAACACATCAGGTAGCTGAAGGCAACAGCATCAACAGCAGCAAGTCAGCCAAGTCGACAGATTTCAGAAAGAAAAGATTTAAGTTTAAAATCCTACATTTACTAGAAAGTATATCTTAAAGCATTAACGTTGATGTTCTCTGACATTAAAGTATGTAATTAACGATACATAAAGAAAAATAGGACTTCCACCACTTTGCATGGTTCGATAAACCTCATCAAAGTTAAGATGCTGCCGCTTGCAATGCATTACTCCTGCAGTGGATTACTTTGCAATCACAGTGTGAAATCAAGAAATACTCATGATTAAGGCAAAGAATTGTTAACCATACTATCGTGAACATTTCGAATTCGAAGAGACATATTGTCATGAATCGGCGCCTGTGGGTTGATCCGAAGTTGCAAAGTGTTTTATTCTGAAATGTACGACTTTTTTTGCTACATTACATACACTTTAAGTTGAGCCTAAAAAACATCAGAAAAGGGAAGAAATTGGTTCAAAGTAGCTCATAGCTAGAAGGCTAACAGTAGCCTCAATATGACATCATTATTGTGAAAAAGATACCAGCAGCTTTCCTGAGAGATCTTGCTTTGCAGTAGCTTTCTCTCACAGGAAAAACACATTGCTGTTATCTTCTTAAATTACCCAAGTCTAAAAAAATCAGAGCTTAATCACTGCTGACACTTCTGCTCGCCGGCTTGCTGCACACATGTTGCGGTTTGACCGGTTTCTTCACCCGCATCTACTTTTACCTCCACTGCTGTTTCTTCTTAGCGACGGCATGAAAAGCTTAACCTAGAAAGCAATTTGAGATCAGGAGTTCAACCGTTACGCATCCAGAGTGGAAGTCTGAAACTCTCCCGAGGCGCTTCCTCCCTGTGCAGATTTTGATGAGCCTTTTATTCAATGGCACGCTCAATGCTGATTGTACAAGTGCCTGAAAGTCATTAACACGCTGAGGGTGTGCAGCGCCGGCCTGCACCTGTTCTCCAGTGGCAGAGCGTCATTCTGTGCTTAAAGAAAATGACTTCAAAACTGAAAGGAGAGAATGTGGAAGACTCATTTTAGGAAGGAAGTCTCTTATGAAATGTTTGATTGATATAATTGACTCATCACAGAGGAGAAATATGAAAGTCTGAATATATTAAGACTCATCAAGCAGGAATAGCACATTCACGGCAATACAGAACTTTCAAATGAATATCAATATTCCTGAGATTCTAGGTTTAAGAAGTTAGTGATCAGCAGCTGCGGAGATTAATTACCCCACGTTTACAAAAGAGACAATAAAACGTAATCATCTCAATTTAAACGTTTGTAAAAGACACCCGTTTTTGTTTTCCATCGCTTCCAAGAAGTTTAAACGTGTGACTTTATACTCAACTCACAAACTTTGCAGATGAAAATAAATTAAAAGGCTCTTTCGGCATCCGTACATTGAAATGATATTGTCTCATTTCACATGTGGCACGGGCATTCGGAGTAATTATATAGAGATATCCAATATTGTTGCTTATGTGGGTTATACAGAGCCATGAGTATTAATTGTTTCATAACCAGTAAATAACTCTCTGTACTTTCTTTAAATAAGCAGGTATGGTCGAATGAAACATTCAAAATCACCATAGATATGTGGATTCATTGTTAAGCCACTAAAAAAAGGCGTCTCCGAATTCATGACTGAAGGTTGTTTGAATATCAGTTGTTTGAGTTGTATTGTCCACCCCCACATACAAAAGTACAGTTAGTATGCATTTCCACAGCATGAATGACATGTGAGATGATGGCCGCCTGCCCTCTCATTCACAGAAATCGTCCAGAAGGTGAGGAACGGTCAGAAGCCGTACTTTCGGCCGACGACGGACAACAAGTGCCACTCTGAGGAGCTGACCACCCTGATGCAGGGCTGCTGGGCCGAAGACCCCGCGGAGAGGTCAGACTTCGGCTACATCAAGATCTACATGGCCAAACTCAACAAGTAAGAGCCACATTTCACATTTTTAAATTACCCAGTCTCATGTGAAAGAGTCTGATCACGCATATTACCTAAAACCACCTCAGGGATCAAGACATACTGTGTGGTAAGTAAGACCACATATGGCGCATTTCCACTGCAGCGGGTAGCCCCGTTTAAGCATCCTTAATCGTCCTCAAGCGGCCAGGCCAGTTTTTGGTGGCCTTTCCATATAGCGTAGCACCGGCTAGCGGGTACTTTTTCCCTCTTTTTCCAGCCCCATAAAATCGTGGTTCTATCAGGCCAGGGCTGAACTAGTGACGTCAACACTCTCGACTGCTGATTGGTCAGAGAGAATCGTCACAAGATCGCGCGCGAGATCATCCCTAGCGTCGCATATATATCTAGAAGCAAGCTTGCAGCATTTTTATACACAGCATTTTTTGACGTTCCCACATCTCATTGGGGATGATAAAATCCAGCGGGAGCTCGACGGGAACAACTCAAAATGTGAAAGTGTTCCAGGATGTCTCTGCACAGATGCCCCGCCTACACTGCGTTGCTACCCCAGGTCCTAAACTGTGATGGAAATGCGCCACGGCCTCGGACGGCCAGCGAGGCAGCCCGAGGCCTGAGCGAGGATGCTTAGGGACGCTTAAACGGGGCTACCCCGCTGCAGTGGAAATGTGCCAATAGACCATAGGGAAGGCCATAAGACTGTTAAACACCTGAACTAAGAACATCCATAACATTCACCTGTTATGGCACTACTTCTATTCTATTTTATTGTATTTACTTGCACTATTTTATCTGTTTTATTGTGTTGCATTGTTTGAGGAGCCTGGGACCTAAGATTTCCATCGATCGACATAACACTGTAGCTATGTACGAATGACAATAAAAGCCTTGAATCTTGAAACATTTTGGGGTACATTGTCCATTGTTGTGAGTGAACCCGTGATCAATTGAACGTTTCCTACACCATCCTTTCTTTTCAAAGCGGAGATGATTTGACAAATTCAATTCGATGGAGGTTGCTCTTTCTCAGACTATTAGTTTCTCCCCTGCCGACTCAACATGGGAACACCGTGTTGAAAACCTGAAGTCTCCCTCGCTGCCGTGCGAGCCGATACGTTGAAGAGACTCGAGCAGACAAACAGGAAAAGGAATCATGTTCTGGGAATCACCCGGACAATTTTAGATAAAAGGCTGTCTGTGATTCCTGACAGCAAGGGCTCCGAGCTGCCTTCCCATCTCTGACGGTGTGTTTGTCTAGGAAAGTGTGAGTCAATGGTTCTGGTATTGTTTTCATTGATCCCATGAATTATTCATATGCATATTTCGGTTAGGAGTTTTTCTGTTGATACAGGAAGAGAAGCACAATAGTTTTCCCTCGAGCAGGCCAGCTCTGTCAGAAAGAGTTACTTTATGAAGCATCACTGCTGAAAGTGACACACACATATAACACACATTTCAATTATAGCGTATAAAAGGATTGGCTAATTGTCTAAAAAGTCAGCCAATGCAAAAGTTAAACATGCCAGCAGGGGTCGACTCATGGTTGGAAAAACAAGTCTGATTGTCTTGAAGTCTATGAGAAAATGACCCTACTTCTCACTTGATTAATTACCTAATTTATGGTTTTACAGGATCGTTAATTTCAAATCTTCTTCGAGAGGTTAATCCTGTAAATAGAGTGCCTGAGTCAGCATGTTTGCACATCTCGAAGTCATTGGGTTATGGAATAAGGCCTGTGTTTTACTCAAGCGTAAGAGATTTCGCATTTTGTTAAAGTAAAATTAAGTTAAATTGTGCATAAACTTAGGACATCTGGAACATTTCAATTTGATGTACCAATGCAGCCATACAATATAATTAAATATACTGAATGTGTGTCTGTGACATTTCCTTAATATGTAGGATTCCACACACGATGTAGGAAAAAGAGTAAATGTTTTCAAGGTGTTATAGGGTATATTTAAGGTGTTTGTATCAGGATTGCGGAGATGGATTTTCTTGCTGCCAGAGGTTATAATGTTCTGCAAGCAGAAGGTGGACCTTTCTGTTCATTGAGTTGTGACGTGCAGATCAAAACACTGATCATGCTGTGTGGGATC
Source organism: Pseudochaenichthys georgianus (assembly GCF_902827115.2). NCBI lineage: Eukaryota > Metazoa > Chordata > Actinopteri > Perciformes > Channichthyidae > Pseudochaenichthys > Pseudochaenichthys georgianus. Next base: position 4,084,995 of record NC_047514.1, on the reverse strand, counting down.
CAGCTTAGCTTTGGATATATAACTGTTACAGCCGGGCTCATAGGCTGCAACAAAGAACCCCAAACCTAACTCCAACCCCAACTCTCCAAAGCCTACAGGGACAAAACATAAATACACGAACAGGACCACCAAAACTCTGCCACAAAAACTCATTGTGGGATATTCAGCATGAACTTGAAGATTTAAATTCTACTCATTGCTGAAGAAGAGACTGTTATAGCGCAATCAACTGCCAAAGCAACTAAGTTGACACTCTTACCTAACCAAGTTAGCTATGGTGGCTACGTTTGTTAGCTTGTTAGCTAGTAAGTTCAAGTCCAGCTTTAGAATAGAATAGAACTGGGAGGGATGAAACCCTCTTTAATGGTCACACATGCAGAGCACACAGCACACACAGTGAAATGTGGCCTCTGCATTTAACCCATCCTAGTACCAGGAGTCTAGTACTAGGAGTATGTTATTCCATGTATGATCAGATATTGTCCAGATATCTAAATACAGATATTCACAATGATGCTTCCAGTGTGTTTTTTATGTCTGCTGACATTTGAAATTATTATTATTATAATGGTGAAGGGCCCTTTACGATAAGCACAGATAATACTCAGTGCTATTAAAAGCAGCGATCTATGTGCTTAAACAAATTCTCTATCAAAGTGAAGACTTCAGCGCCTTTGTTGTTTTTCGTCAAAGCTATTAACATCACCTTGTTTTTGGCGAGTTCAAGGCCACTCTGACGTCAGACGTTTTAGAGTCGGATGCCAAAGACAATTACATTCATGAGCTCGGCATTTGTGAGACAAATCTGTGAGACTACAGCTGCGCTGCTTTGTGCAATACGGTATTGTAATGTCTTTAAACCTTGAACCTCAAGAAATAACAGTATTCACAGGAATGTGATGGGGAGGATAAATACAAATGTTTGCATTAAAAGGTCGCTGATCTCAGATGATTCATGGATGTGAATAGGTTTTACATTTAAATGTTATCTGTGCCAATATGCTTAATCTCTGGAAAGTAACCTTGGATAAAGCCAGATTTAATAACGTTTTGCCATGGTTTTAGAAATAAAATATTCTATAAATTAGGCTATAAAAGATATTAAAACAAACCCCATATGTATAAATAAAGATATGCGTCAATCTGGAAAGTTTGGTGCATGTAAGTGCTACTGCAATAGAAAAAATGTAATTAAATATTAAAGATGCTCTGGTTTCAAAATGCAAATGAAGAAAGCTAAAGACACAGATAGTAACATAACAACCTAAATACTAGTCTGAAAAAGTACATGTTATGGAAGCAAACCAAACCAAACTCTCTGTTTTTGCCTGTAGTGTCTCTCCTTAAGATGCTAAGATCCACAGCAGCTGTACAAAACTATAGGTTACTTACGTAACCCCAGTCTCAGAGTAACATGAAGTGAGATGTCTCACTATGGGATGTGCCTCATCGCGGAGCAAACAGAAGCATCAATCTCATTACGCCAATCCTGATTGGCTGGTGATCTTGACGTCAGCGTCAGGAAATCACCCCCTATAAGTAGTTTGCGCTACGTCGAATGCGTCATTCAAAATAAGCACCTCTTCTCGCTTCACCATAGCAAGGAGGACCGTCTGGTGAGACATCTCACTTCATGTTACTCTTAGGACTGGGGTTACGTAAGTAACCTATAGTTCTCATTCATAACACTCCGTTCGATGTCTCACTATGGGATATTGTAGCTCCCGTATTGCCAGACGAGCTTATCTCGAAATTCAGCAAACCAACCAGAACTTAACAGGTGGAGTCCCGACTCAACAAGGTGCCCAGCACTGCTCGGGCCACGCTTGGAGCGGAGACGTCTAGCCTGTAAAAGCGGACAAAAGTGAGCGGCGAGGACCAGCTCGCCGCTGCACAGATGTCTTGGATGGAAACACCCTTGAACAAAGCCCAGGATGTAGCCAGGCCCCGAGTCGAGTGAGCCTGCAGACCCGAAGGTGCTTGCAAATTCTGACTCGTATAGGCCAAAGCAATTACCTCCACAATCCAGTGGGAGAGCCGTTGCTTAGTAACGGGCTTGCCCTTCTGAGGGTTAGCCCAGGACACAAAGAGTTGGTCATTAAGACGAAGCTCCTTTGATCTGTCCATATAGGTGCGTAAAGCACGGACTGGACACAACAGATCCTGCTGCTGCTCCCCGGAGGAAACCAGCGGCGGAGGAAATGCCTCAATGTCAATCGGGGTACACGAACCAACCACCTTTGGTATAAAGGCAGGGTTGGGCTTCAACAACACTCTCGTTTGCCCTGGGGCGAACTGAGTGCATGAAGGATGTACAGATAGCGCATGAATGTCACTGACTCGCTTGGCGGATGCCAGGGCCAGTAACAGCACTGTCTTGAGTGACAGGTGCTTCATGTCAGCTTCTTCAAGGGGTTCAAATGGGGTTAGAGTGAGCCCATTTAAAACCACTGCCAAGTCCCATAAGGGAGACCTAGAAACAGGGAGGAGCCACCGACACTGCGCAAGCGCATGACGGTGGTGCTTTCACAGACCCGTCTATTATCCGCCTTTTGAGAGAGGCCGTAGCTGCTCTCAGAAGGGGAACAGTTGACGGACTGTTTATTGTTTTTATTGTTTTTCTTTAAAAAAAATTGAGCTGCGCCTTTGGCCTGAAGCCTGGATGCGTCAGCGGAAAATGGTTTATGCGAGAAACAACAACAATATTGTGACATGTGTTTTTGCGGACTTGAGGATGGTGTTGAGGCATCTCTCGAGGCAGCGGGAACACATCTAGAGCTGGGGAACCGTGGACTTCCAGCTCTGTCACAGAGGGGAGAAGGGGGGGCTCTCAGGCCGCCGCTTCTTCTTCCTCGACTGCTGGCCGAAATTCACCTGGGCTGCAGCCGGAACCGGAGATTTTCTAGGCTGCGACCTCTGCTGTTTCGGTACTTTGAACCGAGCAGGGTTCGAGGCAGCTTGGGCGAAGGACTGCCGCTGTGAAGGCAGTGGCTGGATCCTTCGAGGGAGACAGAGGTGGAGGGCCTCGTCCTCCTTCTTTTTCGACTCGCATCTCCTCTGCATGGAGGCGAGAGCGGAGCCGAAGATCCCCTCGGGATGGGCATGTCTAGCACATCCTCCTTTCCCCGACAGATCCTCGCAGAGCTCCGCTTGGTATGCAGTTAGCAGCGAGGAAACGTTCAAAGCCCTGGCGGACAACGCTGCGAGTCGGTAGGACTGTTCAGTCATGGTCGACTGGAATCGGTCCGCCTTAGCTGGCAGCGTGGGGTTCCTGCTTGGTGACGGGACCAGCCTCGGTAGGAGGTGGGCTTCCACCAGCGGTTCCATAGGCGGTATGCGGAGCAGGCCGAGCCACTCCATACCGTCACAGTCTAGGGAGGAGGCGCCCTGGATTGGGGCCTTGTTGCTAAAGGGACGGTCTCTCCACGAGACCGACACCTCATCCAACATCTCCGGGAAGACCGGAAGGAGCTGCCTCTTTGTCCTCGTTGCTTGGGGGAAATGTTTCCCCTCGTAACGGGACCTGGAGGTCTCCTTGGCCATTTCGGGCCACGGGATGTCTAGTCTGGATGTGGCACGCTGACACACGGCCTGCAGGTCCATGCTCAGACAGGGCGAAGCTGGTGTGCTATCGCCCGGGAGAGCAGCCATCGCTCCCGGCTTTGCAGCCTGAGCCGATGACACGAAGATATCGTCTTCTTGCTCATCCGAATCAGACAGGAGGAACTCAGAGGTATCCTCTTCGTCCTCCATATAATCCAATTCCAGGACATCCTCCGCGGGTGAAACCATGGTGAGGTCCAGCCGGGAGCCCCAGCTTGGTAAAGCGTGGGACTCCGTTCCCGCGTCTCTTGCCGCCACCGGCTCCCAGCCTGACACGGTGCGGGACTCCGGTTCTGCAGCTGCCGCTGTTGATGAGCCCCAGACCAACACAGTGCGGGGCTCAATCTCTGTGGCGGACGCCCCCGCGTCTTGATTGCCAGCCGGCAAATCAACGGACATGAGGGGATCCTGTCCCGACAAGCTAGTTTGGCGTGCTAACCGTCGGCGGAGGCTCTTTACGGTGAAGCGGGCACAATGCCCGCACGAGCCGGGGTTGTCAATAGCCTCCTGGGCGTGTTCCAGCCCGAGGCAGGACGAGCAGACCTGGTGTGAGTCTGTGCCTGATATTTTCAACCCGCAGCCGCAGAGCCGAGCCTCCGAGTTCCTGACTCCTCTGGTGTGAGGGAGAGAGGCGTCCATCTTGTTCGCCGCGTGGCGTGGAGAGAACCTGCTCGTAACAGGTATCCGAAAAAGAAAAAAAAAGCGGTGTAGATATTTTTTCTCAAAGAATATTAACTGGTGTGTTAATATTTTTTTAATCTTTTCCTCCTCTGTGAGAGAAAAATAAAAAACGTCCTCGCTACCGTGGTGTCGGTAGTGAGGGAAAGCAAGTTAGCAACAGTTGTGTTGTTAGCTTGAAAAAATCAAAACCTTACCTTAATTTCCGAGGAAAGAAACGGTGAGGTCGATTATAATACTAACTGGTGTGTTAGCATTACAGTAGCAGTCTTCTTGCGAAGCAGAGGAGTAGCCGGCGAGCGCCGTCGACCGAAAGTTAGCTTTGGGTTCAGTCTGTGGACTGTTAAGCTAGCCCGGCTACCATCCAGATGTGCTCTGAAGCGAGAAGAGGTGTTTGAATGACGCATGCGTCGTGGCGCAAGCTACTTATAGGGGGTGGATTCCCTGACGCTGACGTCAAGATCACCGGCCAATCAGGATTGGCGTAATGAGATTGATGCTTCTGTTTGCTCCGCGATGAGGCGCATCCCATATTGAGACATCGAACGGAGTGTTATGAATGAAAACTCGAAATGCACGTGTTGATTTGTTGGAATCTGAAGGCAGGTGGTTTGGAAGTCTCTCTTTAACAGATGTGTGTGTGTTTCCTGTAGCCCGGCCTCTCCCCCGTTAGCTCGCTGTGTTAATGCAGGATGAGCCAGTGATGTATGGCTTTCCATCTGCAGTCGTTGGAGTAGAGAGCCCTGTGTGTGATTGACGGCCTCAGAAGCACTCAAGGATGCTCTTGACAGCCGAGCACTAAGCCCCTCCTCCTGTTGACGTCCCCTTCGCCACTGAGGGCCTATTGCTGTGTTTGCCGGTTATTTTCATTAGGTAAATGCATGTTGTTGACATGACGTGATGGATGGGCTATTATTTCTGGTGTTTGAGCTCTGGCTTGAAGGACGCGGTAACAAGAGGATAAACTGAAGCTTTAACCCACACAGGGAGCGTCAGAATAACTGACCTCTCCCTGAGCACATCAAATCTCCCACTGTACATGGTCCGGGGAATGAGTCCTGAAACCTGAAAATGAGTTAGCATCCGGTTCCCTCATCTAAATCATTGGTTTTTTGAACTTGCGGTTAACAAAACCTGAAGAGATTTGTTACGTTTTGTGCTACGACATGATATAGCCTACGTCAGTAAAGGAAACATCTTGTTGCTTTTTGTCGAGGGAACCCTTGGGATTCTATCTTTCAGGGTGGGGCTTTTAAAATGTTGCTTTTACGTATCATAATTATGTTTCTTTTAAAAGTCTCAGACATCAGTGCAGAGATTTAAACTTCCTGAATGTTAAGCCTCTTTGTAAACAAGAAAGCACTCAGAGAACACTTCCCTCTGCCAAGACCCGCAGTGTTCTGCATTTGTTTTATCAATAGTAGTACATGTTTTTACACTGTAGCTTTTAATCAGCACCTGGATCCAGATCTGTGTGATGACAGCCATGATGCTATAAAAAATGAAATCCTGGAAATTACAGCTTTGCACGAATAACTAAGTCGTATGAACTATTGTTATAGTTTTAAAATATATATTTTAAATAGCTGTCATAACAGTCCTATTTCTATTTTGTTTTGCTACGTATTATTCTCTCTTATTTCTTCTGTGTCTTTGTATGCACCACCACATATACTAAAGCAAATTCTTAGTATGTGTAAACCTACTTGGTAATAAAACCAAAAACATTCTGATTCTTTTTTTAAATATGATTTAATCAGGCTCTCCTGGTGAAATCACATTTTACTGGATCACTCAGATTTCATGTGTGGAAATCTAATGTATTTTAGTAGCAATTGCACAACGTGTTCAATAGTTATAGCGGCTGTGGCTCAGTGGATAGTGTGCTGGACTTCGAATCAGGGGGTAGCAAGTCTGAGTCCCACTGCAGTCAGCATGTCGTTGTGTCCCTCGGCAAGACACTTCACCCCAAATTGCTCCTGTGGGGATTGTCCTTGGGTCTCTTGAAAGGCGCTATAAAAATAAAAATGATTATTATAAGTCCCTTTGGATAAAAGTGTCTAACAAATTACATGTAAATCAGTCAATCTTTTTCTAATAATGTAGGTTTCATGGAAAGAAAAGTCATTTTGTATGAACTTGTAAGGAAAACATGGTCCAAAGTCAGACCACCATTATTATAAAATATCTGCTTTATTTACATATAAAAAGGATAGTAGATTATTGAAAACTATTTATTGGTCTTTTTTTATATTTCTTGATATATGTACTTGCCTGTAAACTCATTTCACAATCACATGCTAAGATAATAGACGTTATTATCCTGGGAAGACACACAGTGTTACACCAAAGACAAAACAAAACTATTTAAAACTTCAAAGTCAAATATTGCAAAATGACTTTTGAAATTAAGATAATAAAATAATAAAAACCATAATACATTATGCATGAACCTTAATGCAATGGCGCCTGCATTCGTACATGTTTTATGTGACCTGCCGTGCCGACTAAAAGCCTTGCTCAGTTACAGAAGCAATACATTATAATGAATCAAATGGAACAACTGTAAACTGTGTCCATTATCCTAAAACCATAACCAAATTACAACTACCTGTCCATTAGCCTTCCGTTTAATTTACAGTTACATAACAATTCCTTTAGAGAATATGCGAGGAAATAAATTGTTACTGGCTCCTAAAAGGATATAAAGAATCCTCCGACTTCATAGAATAAGAGGCTCTAAAAAAGCATAATCCTTCTGGTTTTCTAATAACTGTAGTTTGTTTTATAGGTTTTTGTGCATGTTAATGGTCTGCAAAGGCTAACATCCCAAAGTTTCCATGGCTGAACTTACCACAACACTCCAATGACAATGGTCAAACTTTTATCCCTGACTCACTCGAAAATAAGCATATACTATATATAAAACCGACATTTCTTAGTTTTCGCCGGTACTATGAGTTTGGATGAATGGAAGGAAAATATGGATGTCTGTTATTGGCGGTGCGGTAAACACTGCGTGGCCTTTGTGTTGCATTTGTTCTCATCATCGTCTTTCATGTCTCCCTCTGATGTGTTGTCCTTTAAACTTAAACTACATGTGGGTGTGTGTAGGCTCCGTGACCCACAACAAACATGGCAGGGGGCCAGGCATTGATGCTTTTAGCCGCCACGGCACTGTGGATGACTCACCTTCTTGCTCCGTCTGAGTCAATGTGTGTGTGTGTGTGTGTGTGTGTGTGTGTGTGTGTGTGTGTGTGTGTGTGTGTGTGTGTGTGTGTGTGTGTGTGTGTGTGTGTGTGTGTGTGTGTGTGTGTGTGTGTGTGTGTGTGTGTGTGTGTGTGTGTGTGTGTGTGTGTGTGTGTGTGTGTGTGTGTGTGTGTGTGTGTGTGTGTGTGTGTGTGTGTGCGTGCGTGCGTGCGTCTGCGTAAGCATATGAATGCAAAAATCCCTTGAGACACAAACATTATACAATACATGGATTATATAATTATAACGTGACTTTTAAATGCTACCATGCCAGCAGTAGAGATGTAAATAGAGACTTTTTATGTATGTTTTTTCATTTCATTTCAAACCTTTATTTATACAGATAAATCCCATTGAGATCATTGATCTCTTTTTCAAGGGAGACCTGCTCAAGTAGTTCCACATGAAACATAAAAACATAAATAGAACAACAAAAGGACATCATACAGCATCATTTACATAATCATCCACATGAACAGGTACCAATAGCTTCCGATTGAGTAGCATCCAACCGAGCTTTAAAAACATTTAGTGGCACCAGATTGTTCAGTTTCCATTTAATTTGCAGACTATTCCAAGACAGAGGAGCTGCGCATCTAAAAGCTGACCTCCCTAAGACAGTCCTAGCAGTTGGCACATTTAATAAAACCACAGCATTCGATCTCAGGCAGTAGCCACTTACAATTCTCCGTGAGATCAGGGAGCAGATATAAGATGGAAGTTTCCCTAACATGGCTTTGTATATAAAAATGTACCAGTGACTGAGCCTCTGTACAGTTAGTGAAGGCAAACCAGCCCTTGCATACAGGGTACAGTGATGGGTTAATGCTTTACAGTTTGTCACAAATCTCAGTGCGCTGTGATACGCAGCATCTAACTTGACCAGGCAATGGGCAGGTGCATTCATATAGACCAGATCACCATAGTCCAGCACAGGTAAAAAGGTCACAGTGACTAGCCTTTTCCTGGCCTTATATATGAGAGATACTGTACACAGAGTTACAAATAAATATCTTATTGCTTGAACAGTACTATGCATTTTTGGTGCATTTAAGGTACTGGCCAGAAAGAGAGTTTGTTGTTTTGAAAGTGGTTGCCAATGGTCACAGGTGGCCATGTTGGAGTACAGACAGCAACAGAAAACTCTGTGTCTTCGATTTTAACCTCAGTTATCCACACTGCCATCGAACCTCCGAACTCCCTCACTTTTACACCTATAGATTTAATTTACTCGTGATGCTTGTATCTGCTCATCTTGGGAAACAGTTTCCGTGGGTCTGAAGGAGATTTGTCTAGAAAATAATCCTGATGATGTCATCACTGTTGTCTCAGCTTGGGCCAGGAGACTAAAATGTTTTAACAGAAAGCTGTGTTACAAGCTGGGCATTTACCGGCAGGGAAGGTTCAATCAAAACATGCTGCTGGTAGCATTATGGGAAATGTGGGATCTGGAGTTGCTGGACTTTAGCACACAGGGGAGTACACGTTGGGGATATGTCAGCCTGCACTGCCTCAAATGTGTTTTTATCCAGTTTGTATTCTCCAAATTGTTGGATCTGCATTGCTTGATAAATGTAATCACTGTAATAGCCATTCAGTTCCACAGATCTGGATCATTTATTGTTTTTATATTAATAACGCTATCTTACTGACTGGATCTGTTCTCACCTCTCAGTGTGCTGATAGCTTCAGTTGGACAGCATATTTAGATAATTCATCATTTTAAAAGTGCAGATAAGGAGTTCCACAGGGGTCAATACTCGGACCTGGACTCTTTTGACAATTAAGGCAACAACAGGATTGTTTTTATTTATTGTTTCTCTTAATCCATCTACATTTGTAATCCAAATGGTGTTTACATTTCACTCAGATCTGATTGCTAGAGCTGTATTGTAAAAATGTCGTATGTAACCTGATTACAAATGAACTTATTTCAAACCAAATCAGGATCTTAGACCACGTGTCTAAAATAAAGCAACTATTCCACAACCTTTGCTTATCGCAGGTACTCTCCAACTGTCACTTATGATATGTTTGGAGTCATGGCAAAACCACTTGCTACCAAAAAGACCAGAAAGGCCAAAAAATGAACAGCCAGTTTTAGCAGCAGTTTGGGAAAAGACAACACAGCTCTTCAGAGACTGAGAGTTTTTGCATCTAATCACCTAACTGTCCTGTGTGTGTGTGTGTGTGTGTGTGTGTGTGTGTGTGTGTGTGTGTGTGTGTGTGTGTGTGTGTGTGTGTGTGTGTGTGTGTGTGTGTGTGTGTGTGTGTGTGTGTGTGTGTGTGTGTGTGTGTGTGTGTGTGTGTGTGTGTGTGTGTGTGTGTGTGTGTGTGTGTTTGTGTTTTCCGCAGGGAGGGCAGCACCAGTATTCTTAACAACCTGCTGTCCAGGATGGAGCAGTACGCCAACAACCTGGAGAACCTGGTGGAGGAGCGAACACAAGCCTACCTGGAGGAGAAAAGGAAAGCGGAAAACCTCCTCTATCAAATTTTACCACAGTAAGAACAACCACATTCATACTTTTGTCCTTCCTTCCAAGAGCTTAACAACTCCAATTAACTTGAATCCAGGAAATAGGCAGATTGTCACCAGAGCGCAAAGTCAACTGTGTTAAATCTGTGTTTTAATTAAAGACTCAGAATCCCTCCCAACACCACAGGCACAGACTTCCCCCTGGTGCGAAGATGAAAGGGTTCGCAGAGAGCTGACAGGCAAAGTGCTCATTAAGGGGGACAGAGGAGCAGACATGATAGTGCGTTTAGGCGTTGAGATAACACCACAGCAGCAAATCCATTCTTGTCTCACCCATTTATCCTCCGTGCGCGCTGAAAAAGAGTCACTCCGTTAACGACCAACCAGGCATTCAGAGAGCAGGCTGGGAGAAAAGGTGGATATTGTTTCTCACGGCACTCGTGTCGAGGAAGCAATTGCATCAGAAGAGTCTTTTTTTTGTACTTGCTGTTCTCACTTCTAAATTAGCTATACGCATGTTCATGTCTCAGCTGCGTCTCATGAGCTTAATTGCATATTTTTTCCCCGAAAATGTTACATTCATGAATTAAGTGGTAAACTAAATGAAAGAAATTACAAACATATTACAAAAATAAATTGGTTACTGTGTTTTCTTTAATCAATACACACATAAACACCAGGTTAATTCCCAATAGAGCCCGACTATTTTACTACAATTAACATATTTAAGGGTGTTATCGTTATTTTATATTATGTGTATTACATTTGATTATTATCTTTGTTTACTTTTGATCTGACATTGCTCTTTGACATTTTGTTTTGATGGCAAGTTTTCTAATTGATTGCTGTCTATTTCTTTTCTTTTCAGTTTAACATGTACATTTTTTATATAACTTTAGTTGAAAATAACTCTTGTTGTTTCGTGTGAGAAAGTCAATGAACAGCAAAAATAATTAACATTTTGCAGGCCTTGCTCTGGCTCAGAAAACTGTAACTTGATGCAAATTAACGAGAAAATTAATTAATAAAATTAGCTCAAAAATCAACCCTGACGTGATGTTTTCCACAATTGGTGTTATTTAATTTAGAGACAATCTGTGGTGTCAACTAAACATCCATCATTATTTGATATTCTCCTCTGATCATTAACTGCCCCTTGCTTCTTCATGATTCCACTGGGAGTATGTTGCCCTCATGTCTCTCTCTCTTCACAGTTCAGTAGCGGAGCAGCTGAAACGAGGGGAGACGGTTCAGGCAGAAGCCTTCGACAGCGTCACCATTTACTTCAGCGACATTGTGGGCTTCACGTCCATGTCTGCAGAGAGCACGCCTCTAGAGGTACACAGCAACCCGGTCACGGCAACCCTCCAGTGAATAAATACCCATCTGTAGCTCACTGTTTCTACAGCTTTGTAATGGGGCAATTGGAGGTAAAAAGACATTGCAGGGGGAAGGGACTAATATTCAGAGAAAAATATATAGAAGTTTCAAGATAAAAAAAAACAACGTTCCTGGGATTTAAAAATCTGACAATCTACAAGAAAAAAACCTGTATATTCTCAAGATTAAAGTGGTACATTTACTGGTGAAAAGCATAACATTAACATCAACCTTTAAATCTCAAGTGGATAACCAAATCCAATTAGACTTTTCACTCAGATTTAGCAATAAGGAAATATTTGTGATTTGAAAACACTACAATATAAGCTATTTTCCAGAGTTATTTCCCTTTCATTTTGGAAATGTTCCTCCCCTGCTCCATTATTAGTACCTTCTTTATCTACAAAGGCCCTAAGCCATCAAACCGTCCTCGTGCCTTTGTATGTGTTCTGTCTTTTCTCAACAAGAAAGTCTAAAAGCTTGTAAAAAGAAATCCCAGTTCGTGATCACAGCCGGTGAGTTGTCTTTCTCTGTTCATACATGAAAGCGCTCTCCAGTAGCAAGTCTCTACCTACAGTGTGTCTCACAGTTCCCACAGTGGGCTGCAACTCAAAATAGTACCGTTAAATGTTAGAGGTGTTGACGCAGAGTTGAGTCACTTCGTGTCATCACATATCTCTCTCTGAATATCAAAGGGAGGTTTCTCCAGATGAAACATTATCAACATGTTGCATCCAGGAAGAGGGCGTGTTGAAGGACAATCTGACACCTTCAGATCGACACCTTCAGATCACCTTCGAAGGTTCCTTTTCAATCTAAAACCAAGTCTTTGACCAGATATTCATACAGTACAACACAATATCCCATCCAGTTACATATGATCCAGAGATATAGTGACTATACAAGTATATAACTGTAAACAAGCGGCTCCCTTTGGTTTCACAAGTCAACTGAATGCACGCTACATGTATGTACTTCTTTATCAATCCTGTAAACAATACAGAATGACTCAATTGTCTCTGATAAAAGTCGAACAAAATATCAGAAAATCAATGGAAGTCACAGTTGTACTAGTACATCATCGCACTTGTGTTATACATCCATTACCCAGCCCTTTGTGGAGCACCCCACAGTGTGTGCAGCTGCCTAACGTCTTCACCTCCCCCATGAGAGATTCAGCCCTTCCTCCCACTGTCAATCAAATAGTTCACCTTTTGTTGACCTGTCATTGTAGTGGCCTTCCACCGTAACAGGCATTATGGAGATAATTAGCATTATCCATAAGCTGCTGAGGTGTAACTGCAGTCAGCATGTCGTTGTGTCCCTGGCACTTCACCCCAAATTGCTCCTGTGGGGATTGCCCACAGGATTGAGTATGTAAGTCACTTTGGATACAAGCGTAACAAGTAGCAAGTAATGTTCTAACCTGCATCCAGAGCTCGTCAGTATTATGCAACACTTAAGTGTTATTAACCCTGGACCATGAAGCTGTGCATGATGCACAACTCAAGGTCTACTAAAGGTAGATATAATTACGAGACAATGCTCAAAGTAGTTCTTTATTAAAGCTCCCTGGAAAGTGAATTCTGATCAGATATAAACAGCATACAAAACGACTTTCTGTTTGAACGGGACAAATGTCATTCACGGGAAATGAATGCCAACGTAACCTGGGATTTTAAAGCTTTTAATTCAAGCATTGTTCAAGGACTGTCAAGAAAGCTAATCAAAAATGTCCAAGATAATTGAAGTCTTTATCGTCACCTCTAAATGTGTTACTAAAATGTAATTGAGAAAAATGAAGTTTACAGAGTTCCTTTATATCCAATTGTATGTTTAAATCGTGATTACGTTTATCCCGCATCTAACTAGGAGAATGGGTTGATTTCAAATATCAAAATATATTTGAGTGTTTATGGTAGAGAAAACACTATATTCTGTTGGAAATAAAGCACTTTGTAAGGAGTATATTGTTAAGATAAGATAAGATAGAATGTACTTTATTAATCCCAATTTGGGAAATGTTTGTAATCAAGCATATTCCTATCCTTTAAAACATAACAATTAACAAAGACATTGTATGAACTTTCTAGAAAACGATGGGCAGTTTTAATGCAGCTTTTACTTCAGTGCTTTAAACAGAAGAGCTTATATTGTGTTGCTGTTTAGTAGATAGCAACTAAATTAGATTTTTTTTTAAAGTTCAGACAACATTTTCAAAGATGAAAACTAAGTAATAATCTTGCCAGCCAACCTCTGACATCTCTGCTACATTACAACTATTAGAACACACAATTTGGTCGATTTAATATGGATTGTGTGAGTACTATTCCCTCAGTGGACGGGATTTATGATCCTGTAAATGTGTTTGTCAGTGAGCCTCAGCAGACAGGCAGAGAGTATGTGGTGCAGACACCCCGGCCTCCCAATGTGCCCGCCTTCAACCCAAAGAAAGAGTCAAATGTTGGATTTACAGTCTTTGTTTAACATCTATCGTGTAAAGTCAAAACCCTGTCAGTTTTACCGGCTTTAAAAAAAAAGACTTTCAGTTTTTATCTCGTTGTATGTTTATAATCTCTTCTTTCTCTATATCCAGGTTGTCACATTGCTCAATGATCTGTACACCTGTTTTGACGCCATCATCGATAACTTCGACGTATACAAGGTAAGTCAGGATGAGAACGACAACGATGGAGTCTTTGTTTCCAATCTGGTTTTGATGTCACATGCACATAAGCTACAGTGTAGATGGCAATGCAATTCTTCTGTCCCGAGCTCCTCCCACAAAGCAACAGAGTTAAATAAGACATAAACAATAAAACAAATTAAAAAATAGACTATTTACACGTAAATAGAATTGTATACAAGAACAGAATGTCAAATGTAATATTGTTCAGTAAGATTAAATTAAATAAGGTTTATTAGTGATTATTTCATTTCATTTTACTGTACATTGTTACATTCTGTTCTTGTATATTTAAATATTGAACAGTAGCATGAAGTCTTAGACGTCTTATCGATGCTGCTATGCTGTATTGCCACGTCATAAATACTTGGGTATTCTACTCTTACTTTTGCACTTTTCTTGCATTTTATGTATTTGTACTGCTATGTTTGTAATTGTCTTAATGTTTTATGTGAGGGACTGCGGATGGAAAGTAGCTCAAAGCTAAATCCGGCATATTTACATTTGGCACATTTAATGTTGTAAGTGTTCATTAATGTGCAATGTCCCTGCCAAATAAACGAATAAATAAAAATAAGACGTGCTTTTTGGAATCCTGCGATTACCTTTTTTTTTTTTTTAACGCTCTATCCCTTTTCATCGGTCGCTCAGGTGGAGACGATCGGCGACGCCTACATGGTGGTGTCCGGGCTGCCGGTGCGGAATGGGAAGCTGCACGCCAGAGAGATCGCTGGGATGTCGCTGGCGCTGTTAGAGGAGGTCAAAACGTTCAAGATCCGGCACAGACCCAACGACCAGCTGAGTCTCAGGATAGGAATACACACAGGTGAGTCAGAGCAGCTGGGCACATCTGCACCGAGGTCGCATGGACGCTCTCAGGTTTGACCTCTCATAATGGCTGACGCTCATCCTGCTGAGGTGTCCTTGAGCGAAGCACTGATGACTCAAACCCAACAACTATTTTCTGCTTTTTTCCATTGGTATAGATTGTTTTATTGCCACAGTGGTAAAAAAGGTATTTAGATCTTTTCTAAGTTACAGGTCAAAATATAAAATTACAATGTTTATCCGTTAGTTGATTTACATTTGTATTAGCAAATAATCGGAATTTATAAAGTAATTTAAAATGTAAAATGAATGAGTAAAAAGTACAATACTTGCTTCAAAAATCTAGTGTAGAGTGGAAGTAAAAAGTAACCCTAACACCAGACCTTTTTGAATTTGTTATTAAAATATTGTTATTATTGGAACATAATTAATAATAATAATAATAATAATAATAATACATTTTATTTGTAGGCGCCTTTCATGACACCCAAGTACACCGTACGATTTAAAAATAAAAAATAAAAAAAATAACTAAATTAAAAATAAATAAAATAAAAGCTAATAGGCAACAGAACAAGATAAAAACACAAACAGGAAATCATGGAGGAGACAGTCAAGTGGACACAAATGAAACATATAATGGGGAGCACTACAGTGAGTAAGCAGATTTGAACAGTTATTGTTGTCCATTCCTTCCAAAAACAAGAATGGGCTGATTGAAAATTGAAACACATTTTTCCCGCCAAAGAAAGTGAGAGATAATTCTCCCAACATGGGACACACAGACACATTGCTTTATCTCCTCTTGTGTTGTATCGCAATGTTTGCACAGCTTTCAAAACAAAGAAGATGTTGACTAAGATAAACTGTAATTACGGTATGTGTAAAGTGGCAATAATGCGTTCCACAACTAGATAAGATTGCTTGTTAAAATGTATGGTACACATTGGTATCTGCCTCCTTTCAATAAAGCCTGTTGTCCTCTTGACTAAACTCTCAACATCTGAACAATCATTAAAGCAGGATGTATTTACTGCAGGGTGGATGTGTTAGTTTTAGCGAGGTGTATCTCGTAAACTGGCGGCAGTGTGTATATCAAGTGCAGGGCGGTTGTGATTTGTAACGTCCCACCTCCGGACATACAGTAAACACTCCGGATGTTTTATCTTGACCCGTCTGCGGCATTTAGTCCGATGTCACTTACAAGAGGCCGCAGTCACAATATTTAGACTGTGTCATCAGCTAATGGGCGCATAGTTTGAATTAATGAGACACTCCACATGAAACAGGAATGGACCAGCGTGCGTAGGCTGGCATTATCCGAGTTAATAATTCAACCTTTCCATTTGTGTGATGAGGACAGCTAGATATTGTTAATATGTTGATGTCTGACTTTACGTTCCTTGTGCTTTTAGGGCCAGTTTGTGCCGGAGTGGTCGGTTTGAAAATGCCCAGATACTGTTTGTTTGGAGATACTGTCAACACGGCATCTCGAATGGAGTCCAACGGAGAAGGTCAGTATCACTGTCTCTGCTTTTTGTTGTTCTATTTTTTATTCTATTTTGTATAACCGATCTGGATTCTGAACATAGTGTACACCCATTTATGTTACAGTGTTTTCTCTGAGTTGTTTTTCAGTGTTTTCAAGGACTTTCACTCGGCTGTTTATTAAATATATTTGTTATCCAGTTTCGCCATATTGCAATTCTACTACTGTGTTCTGGTAGAAGGGTCCTGTCTGGTAATTCTTTGTTATTTATGTCCCTCTTTTACCCTATAAGGTTGTATTTCTTCTCGTAGGTTTTGCCTTATCTGAATTGATGACACATCTGTGATTGTCGGCTATATTTAGATGAGGGCACCTTAAGATGTGAGATATTTTTCTCCCAGGGTTAGGCTTAAACTGAACTCATACTAAAAGCCCCTATGCGCAAGTATGGAGTCTCATATTTTACAATGCTCAGTCATTTCCTAGAACATCTGGGCACAAAACATTGCTTTTGTTGGGGACTATTTTCAGCTGTGGATGAATACACATTTGATGTTATTGTGAGTATTTATAGCTGCAGGTTGGTGTGTGTGTGTGTGTGTGTGTGTGTGTGTGTGTGTGTGTGTGTGTGTGTGTGTGTGTGTGTGTGTGTGTGTGTGTGTGTGTGTGTGTGTGTGTGTGTGTGTGTGTGTGTGTGTGTGTGTGTGTGTGTGTGTGTGTGTGTGTGTGTGTGTGTGTGTGTGTGTGTGTGTGTGTGTGTGTGTGTGTGTGTGTGTGTGTGTGTGTGTGTGTGTGTGTGGGTTAATGGTAATGGAGAAACATGCAACCCAGTGCAACTGTGTGGCTCATTTACTTCTTTATCAAACTAAGTATATATCTATTTATTATACTGTATTTTTCTAATATGGACCACAGGAAGAGTGCTTGAATGGTTGTTGCCAAGGAAACAGTTTGTGGGGATCCAGATAAACAGTAAATAAGCAATTTGTTTGAGCAGTAAATCTAAAGAGAGCATAATCTGATTGAATCTATATTTCTGTTGAACTTAACTGACATTTGTTCTTTTATCCTTTAGTTGGAAAGAACCATTCCTCAGTACACATATTGTTTCGAAGCTGAGTATAAGACACACTGCAGTGACAGGAGCCAGTGTTATGGAGCTGTGGTTGGATAGTTTGCGAGTGAATCATCGGACGTATTGATTAACTACCGAGCCACTTCCTGTATTGTGCCTCCTCTGGTAAATAATTGATAGCATTACAGCTAAGGGCGCCTTAGCCAGCGATAAAGTGTGCAGCCTGAAGCTCCACCGGCTGCGTCTGACATCTCAGCGTTGTGTGCATTAATTGGACAAAACAATACCGATTTTCATCGCCGTTAGCATTTCAGATATTTGACAGGACTGAATGTATCTGCTCGTCTCAGGTGGTGATGACAATACCGTTTTCAGCCGTCCTTCACAGTGTACAATGCTCAGTGTTTGATGTGCTCTCGTTGTGTTCTGCAGCCTTAAAGATCCACTTATCCTCGGCCACCAAAGAAGTGCTGGATGAGTTTGGATACTTTGATCTCCAGTTACGAGGAGATGTAGAAATGAAGGTAAGAACTTTGCTTTCTTTTCAATGACAGAGTCTGTGCTCGCATAACAAAAGTTCTAACAAATGAGACGTTGCTTTATTGTCTAACAGGGACCAATATTTACAAAGAAACATAATTAATAGACACTGATCTAGCAGTTGTGACCATGTCGTCATTAGTAAAGTGTTTTCTGAGCTGATACTTTAAGTTAGAAGTCCAGTCTTTTTCTCATAGACTTCTACAAAACTGGACTTCTCTTTGCAACCAGTTGCCCCCTGCTGGATATAGGAAAGAATGCAGGTTTAGGCTCCTCCGCATTGGCAAGTCTATTGAGATTAACACGATTATAACAGTTATAGGCTTTAAGCATTTTAAAATGGCAAGTGTAAAGATGTGTCTAATTCTCTGATTATGCACGAATGCTTCATATGCTGGGGAAAGGTGGAGGTGTAAGCTGAGCTGCTGTACCCATCAGGGTCACCGTTAAACACAGGGCAGCCTAATAGGATATCACCCCCACGTCCACCATCTCCATCGATGAACCTATTGATTTCTGTGTTTTTCAGGGCAAAGGCAAAATGAGAACGTATTGGCTTCAAGGGGAGAAGACTGATATGTATGTTGTCTGAGAGGCCTGCTGATAACGTGGCGGAGACGACAGCAGGAGCTCCGGTGGCCGAGCGAGCCACTTCTTTATTTGTTCTAGAATAAGTCCTTATTGGTTGTTTCCGTGCAGAGGAAATCAGAACGACACCAAACGACAAAACCAGAGGGAATTCCAGGTATATTCACTACCTGCAAACTGTAACTGCAAAAAAGAAGAAAAAAGTATTGTAAAAGAAGAACCTTTATGTCTGGAAAGTGTGTACTTTTCACTGATACATTCTTATTTTTTGTGCTTTCTATATTAAGATTTGTATAATGTGTTTGGAAGTCAATGATGTATTAATATTTACATAGAAGTTTGGAGGCACAGCTTTTGCCATTGATGTCACTGCAGGGGTTCATAAACCGTGTTACACAGTACAAGATAATATGTATATATGTATATCCAAGATACTGTAAGATATTTTGTTCAATAAACTGAGTAAACACTCTTTTTTCCATTCATGGATCAGGCGGTATTTTTATCCTTTTGTCTTTCAGTGTGTGGTCAGCTATTGACGTGTACATCCATAAAGAGTGTAACGGCAGAGACGAGTCTGTTCTGTAATGCACTCACGTTACATTTCATAATGTGAGCTCTCTGGATGTATCTGGGCCGCGTTCTCCTGACAGTTCTCGTCTGATGTTTCCATCCAAGTTTAACCCAGATAACATTTATAAATGACCTCGTGCTGTCCGTCCCCCGTCTTCAACACACACACACACACACACACACACACACACACACACACACACACACACACACACACACACACACACACACACACACACACACACATACACACACACACACACACACACACACACACACACACACACACACACACACACACACACACAATATTGGATGTACCGCTAAGATTTGCACATTGAGAAGTCTAGTCTTCTCGCTGTAACCTTTAAGGGAATGTCTGCTGAAATGAACCTAAATAATTTATTGTCTATTTTTATTTTCCAAGCTCTGCCCTTTTTATCAAATCTGATTAGCATTAGCATTAGCATTGTCACTTTACATTTCGAAAGGCTGCCATAGTAATATTACAGATAAACATGTGCAGCCTGACTGCGTGCAAGAATGTGTACATATCTGGGAAGAAGTGTGGACATGTTGGTGGCAGGCAGCTGCAGGCGTGTTTGCTGTAATGACATCCCCGCTCATTAGCTGCTCATTATCGGTTGTGAAACGGGGGCATGGGCGCTGTGTGTGGCCGTGTGTGAGTTTTTATCTCTGCGGGAGAACATCCTCCCCTCCTGCACGGCTGTAATTACCGCTCAGTGACACACCGCCTGCTGCAGCCACAATGAGCGAGTGAAGGTCTCTGCTGGACCTGCTGCTGACCCGCTGACCCTCCTCACAACTGACCAGTGTCATCTGTCATCTCTTCATGTGTTCTTTTCTACCCTTCTTACAGCAGAGGACCTTGAAGTTCAAAGACTCGCAGGCGTACTGCAAAGAACAGCTGAATCCTTTAACAATCGTTTGTCAAACTCAAGGCCCGGGGGCCAAATCCGGCCCGCGACTTCATTTTATGTGGCCCCACAAGAGCTTGCAAAGAATATAATATGTTTATTATACGGTTACATGCTACTTTACAGAAGCACGTTGCCCATGAACTACATGTCCCACAATGCATCTCAAATGTGACTTTGTTCTCAGAATTACATTTTTTTTCTTTTAAAGTTAGTTTTTATTTCAAAATGTCACTTCTTTTTTTGTTTTTCCAGAATTTGGCTTTTCTTTTTAAATCATTTTGTGACATTCTCACTGAAGAGACTTGCCATTATTTGCTCTAGACTTCTGCTTTCAGACGTAGTTAATTATGAAGTTATTACCCTATCCGATAATAATGATAATTAGGGCTTTTAAAGCTAGCGATTAATCAGGAAACAAAAAATTATCACGTTGTCAGGTTTGACCCCAACTTCCTCCTGTAATACCAGCACAGGTTTTTACCAACATGCAAAGAAAGCTAAGGAACTGGAACAAGATACATGTTTTGAACATCAGTTAGCAAATATAACCACCTCGATGTGGCAGCACAGATGTGGTAAATATGGAAGAAAGGCTTTTTGCTGAAGCATGTGCGAAGACAGTTTCTTGAAGTTGCACAGGGGTGGGAGAGAGGGGACAGGGTCACCTCAGTAGGAACAGATAAGGATCACAGGATGATAGCAGTAGAGAAAATATGTATGCCTTGTGTAGCACACATTATACGGAGAGTGAACACAACAGCTCTCTGTGACAGCTGCTTTGCTGATGCTTTAGTTTAGTGTCGGAAAACATGTTTTAATGAAGTAGAAACCCTCAGATTTATATTACCAGTTTCTCATGCTTTTATTAAGCACCACACCTGTGTTTGTCCCCCCCCCCCCCCCCAATATAATAAAAAAAAATTCATAGCAATTTCTTTTAGCCAAGATATAAACAACATAGATACACAACTAAAATCAAAGGTGACATTTGCTACATTACATTTTAAGCCAAGCCTTGTCTTTAAGAAGCAAATGTTTGTTCTATATCATCAGAATATAAAGAAATGTTTGGAGAAGAATCCTACATAAATATCAGCTAAAATGACTTGTCGCCATAGCTACCGCCTCCTAATCCGTGCTGAAAGAACAGAGAGGGTCGGCAGTGCTTGTCCTCTAGTGACAGAACACATGTGAATCTGTACCACACTAACGATGTGTTTCACATGTGCAGGTCTGTGTAGAGGTGGAGAGGAGCGCTGTCTGTGCTGCTCACTGATCCAGAGGATTTCTTGTTGTTTTCTTCAAGGACAATAGCGAAGATATTTACAATGTGTGGGACGAAAGTGTGGCTTTTTGTTGCTTGGCATCGTTCGATTGCAATAATTAGAGGTTGCCAGGGCCACAAAGGAATGATGGAAAAAAGATGAATGGAGAATGCAAAGCTTGGTCAGGCAGAGGCAGTGTGAAGAAACAGAAACAGGGACATCAGTCCAGATATTCAGCGTCCTTCCATGTACTGTCGCCTTGAAGAAAAATCTAACTTTCAACAACAGGACCTGAATTATGTTTAGCATGACATAGAATAGTTTTTTGCAATCGATGCGTAGCAGGTTTTAAGAGATAGTTTGGATTTTTTTAAGCAAGGTTATATGAGGTCATTTTAGTTCGTATAATGCTTACATGCGAGGGCAGTCACCGTTTAACTAGCTATTTTGGACTGAAACGCTGCCTTTGCTTATTCGCTGACAATCCATGTGTGGTCCATTAGCTAAGCATGCTTTCTTCTTTGCAGGGCTGACGGGGTTTACGTCGTGTTTAGCAGCACTTTCCTTCTGACAAATATAACTGTACTATAAGCGTTTAATCAAAAAGTGAAATGCTTTGACACAAGTTTGCCTGACTGAACTGAGACAATGTGTAAATCAGTCACTGGCTGTTGGAGCAGAGTTAAGTAGAGAAGGAGCTGCCTTGATTGGCGTGCAGGTGTGCTGATTGCTGATTATGCAGGTGAGTAGTGAGAAGGAGGGAGGACAGAAGGGGGAGGGAAAACCCATCAATTCAAAAAAGTCACTCAAACTAAAAAGTAGAAAACATAATATTAAAAGGTCCCTATTATACTGTTTTTCATCAATATATTACAGCTCTCAGATATATACAAAACATGTCTCTGAAGTGTTTGGCTCCAAACACCAAACAGATCATTGCAGCATTACCCATAATCCTCTCTGTTTCAGCCCTGTTTCAAAAGTGCTGATTCTCTGTCTGTTACTTCAGATGAAAATAAGGAGCCCCTCCCCACGTCCCTCTGAGAGACATTTGGTTAAAAAGAACACAATGGTGCTCTAGGAGGAGATTCAGGTGATAAGGGGGGGGGGGGGTTACCTTGGTTGCTGATTGGCTAATGGTTACACAAGACAACAAATCGTTATGACATCATGAAATCTGATCAGCTCATTTTCAGACAGGTTTTTATAGAAATGGATCAGGACAAAAAGAGAGGGAATCTTTTTTCCTGAAACTTTCAGAATCTCTTTCCACAGAGGGGACACATGTTGATGTAGAAGAGAGATGAAGAAGATGGAACACATGTTGATGTAGAAGAGACATGGAGACGAGGGGACACATGTTGATGTAGAAGAGACATGAAGAAGAGGGGACACGTGTTGATGTAGAAGAGACATGAAGAAGAGGGGACACGTGTTGATGAAGAAGAGACATGAAGAAGAGGGGACACATGTTGATGAAGAAGAGACATGAAGAAGAGGGGACACATGTTGATGTAGAAGAGACATGAAGAAGAGGGGACACATGTTGATGTAGAAGAGACATGAAGAAGAGGGGACACATGTTGATGTCGAAGAGACATGAAGAAGAGGGGACACATGTTGATGTAGAAGAGACATGAAAAAGAGGGGACAGATGTTGATGTCGAAGAGACATGAAGAAGAGGGGACACATGTTGATGTCGAAGAGACATGAAGAAGAGGGGACACATGTTGATGTAGAAGAGACATGAAGAAGAGGGTACACATGTTGATGTAGAAGAGACATGAAGAAGAGGGGACACATGTTGATGTAGAAGAGACATGAAGAAGAGGGGACACATGTTGATGAAGAAGAGACATGAGGAAGAGGGGACACATGTTGATGTCGAAGAGACATGAAGAAGAGGGGACACATGTTGATGTAGAAGAGACATGAAGAAGAGGGGACACATGTTGATGTCGAAGAGACATGAAGAAGAGGGGACACATGTTGATGTAGAAGAGACATGAAGAAGAGGAGACATGTTGATGTAGAAGAGACATGAGGAAGAGGGGACACGTGTTGATGAAGAAGAGACATGAAGAAGAGGGGACACATGTTGATGTAGAAGAGACATGAAGAAGAGGGGACACATGTTGATGTCGAAGAGACATGAAGAAGAGGGGACACATGTTGATGTAGAAGAGACATGAAGAAGAGGGTACACATGTTGATGTAGAAGAGACATGAAGAAGAGGGGACTCATGTTGATGTAGAAGAGACATGAAGAAGAGGGGACACATGTTGATGTAGAAGAGACATGAAGAAGAGGGGACACATGTTGATGTAGAAGAGACATGAAGAAGAGGGGACACATGTTGATATAGAAGAGACATGAAGAAGAGGAGACACATGTTGATGTAGAAGAGACATGAGGAAGAGGAGACACATGTTGATGTAGAAGAGACATGAGGAAGAGGGGACACATGTTGATGTCGAAGAGACATGAAGAAGAGGGGACACATGTTGATGTAGAAGAGACATGAAGAAGAGGGGACACATGTTGATGTCGAAGAGACATGAAGAAGAGGGGACACATGTTGATGTAGAAGAGACATGAAGAAGAGGAGACACATGTTGATGTAGAAGAGACATGAGGAAGAGGGGACACGTGTTGATGAAGAAGAGACATGAAGAAGAGGGGACACATGTTGATGTAGAAGAGACATGAAGAAGAGGGGACACATGTTGATGTCGAAGAGACATGAAGAAGAGGGGACACATGTTGATGTAGAAGAGACATGAAGAAGAGGGGACACATGTTGATGTCGAAGAGACATGAAGAAGAGGGGACACATGTTGATGTAGAAGAGACATGAAGAAGAGGGTACACATGTTGATGTAGAAGAGACATGAAGAAGAGGGGACTCATGTTGATGTAGAAGAGACATGAAGAAGAGGGGACACATGTTGATGTAGAAGAGACATGAAGAAGAGGGGACACATGTTGATGTAGAAGAGACATGAAGAAGAGGGGACACATGTTGATATAGAAGAGACATGAAGAAGAGGAGACACATGTTGATGTAGAAGAGACATGAGGAAGAGGGGACACATGTTGATGTCGAAGAGACATGAAGAAGAGGGGACACATGTTGATGTAGAAGAGACATGAAGAAGAGGGGACACATGTTGATGTAGAAGAGACATGGAGAAGAGGGACACATGTTGATGTAGAGGAGACATGGAGAAGAGGGGACACATGTTGATGTAGAAGAGACATGGAGAAGGGAATTTTGCATAGTAGGTGACCTTCAAAAACATTTACCATGTTTACATGTGTTTGCATCTTGTAAAATGAGCCATATAGAGTTACTTGTGAAATGTTCTGTCCTAGTACTTAAATGGAGTCTGCGTTTTTTTTATCAAAAAAGCTGTCTCTGACATTAACGGAGACAAAATCATTAAAAGATGATTTGATGGACCTGTTGCTGGAGTTAAAAAATAAAATGTGGTATGTACATGTACGTAATGTTTAAATTAGTACTATATTTATTCAACACTCAATGTGAGGTGTGACTCCGGTTACTTCTGAATTGACAAATGTGCGTCACACAGCTGGTAAGCTTGATGCCGCACATTTAAACCTTACACTGAAAATGTTCACTTAAATACACACAACCAGAAAGCACCATGTAGGTCTATCATATTGCCTACCTCAGATTTACAACGTGACTGATATAGGTTGCTGCACTAAAAAAAAAGAAATGTGATGCAACTCATATACAGTAGGGAACGTCACGTGATGCAGACACGGTTTTTTCTGCAGTATAAGTTGCCATGGCAATCTAGCCAGGTTAAAAGAGAGCCGCGTTCGTTATATAGAAAAACTCTTTAGGTCAAACATACTTTGCTAACCCTCTGATCTGGCTTTGTAGTACACCCCCAAAGGGTGCTGTGTGTGTGTGCGTGCGTGCGAGAGAGATAGCGAATGTGAGTGACAGAGAGAAGGTGGAAGCTGGAGCATTATATAGCAAGTTATTTATAATATGAACTTGAAGCTTCAAACTATTGGGTACAGCAGTATGAGCCACACAGCACTGCATCAGCGGGGGAAAGACGGCGTGGAGGTTTATAAAGAAAGGCTTTGGGCGTGAGGGG
Source organism: Pseudochaenichthys georgianus (assembly GCF_902827115.2). NCBI lineage: Eukaryota > Metazoa > Chordata > Actinopteri > Perciformes > Channichthyidae > Pseudochaenichthys > Pseudochaenichthys georgianus. The sequence continues at coordinate 4,059,483 of NC_047514.1, read as the reverse complement.
CTCTGACAGGAGGTGGGAATCTGTTTGAGCGTTGACTTTAAATATCAACATTTCGTTTTTTTATAATTGCAGACTCCAACTTTTAGAGAATTCACTTAATGTGAATCTTTCAAGTTCGGTGATATCGTTAAAGTGAAATCATCATAATTGGTTCACTGCAACTCCAATATACACCAATAGTCAAACAGCATCTCTATGTTGCTATACTCCATATCATATCAAGTGTTTTTGTATCGAGATAGTGTTGTTTATAAAAACTAATGCGTAAGTAGCAGTGTGTGTGATGCAACTTGTAATTCTTGCACGCACTTCTAAATCTGTTAACAGCTGCTGAGGTCGATGCTCTAATGGTGACAGGTCCTACTTTCATACACATCATAATTACGCTCAGCAACATTCCATGTAAATGAAACCCACTTTAATCGACTAATCCAATCTGTTTCCACTCCATGACATTGTTGTTATAATGTTGACACGTACATGTAATAATGTGGTAAATATTTCCAGAAGTGACAGCAGCAAACTTTAACAACGTGAAATGCAGAGAGGAAAAAAAGACATGATATATCAGAGTAGAGCAGCAGTAAACATCAGGATGATCCGGTCCAGAAAGGGGAATTAGGATGAGGCTGCTCAGTTCATCGTTCCAGTTGTTGTTGATTGGCTGCAGTCTGCTCTGTGTCACTGGTAATGCTTTGGGTCAGTGATTCAGATTCAGTAAATAATTATTTTTAGGAAGCCAACACGCAGGCAAATGTTTCTCAGCAAACCCAACTGTTATATGATTTAGTTCAGAGATAGACAGATGTGTCGCAGGTTCAAAGGGAAAGTTCAGATGTTTTGAAGTAGGGTTGTATGAGGCACTTAGCATAGTTTTAGGGAACAGTATTTTAGCCAGCTAAAATATGGCAAATCTAGAAATCAATGTTGAAATGTATGGCATCAGTGACTTATGAAACAACAAAGTCACACAGGAACACTAATTAACTGATTGAAGCAGCGTGTCTCTTGAACACTTAAACCGATATTGATTTTTCTTAGATAAAATACATTTACCTGCTGCCTGCTTCTCCAAACTAGTTGCACGCTGAACGTCATCTACTGTAGGTGTACACTGACCCTTTTTAATAACAATCAGTACATAGTATACTGTATGGAGAGCAGTGTTGGGCGAGTTACTTTTAAAAAGTAACTAGTAATAGTTATAGTTACTGCTCTCAAAAAAGTAACTAGTTACTTTATTAGTTACTAAATTATAAAAGTAACTAGTAACAAGTTACTTTACTTTAAAAAGAATAACAATACAAATACAAGTGTTTGTGTTGTTCTGTGGCACCGTAAGAGAAAAGACAACTCCCCATCATTGTAGCAATTATCATTATGAAATGTAGTGGAACACAAAAGATATGTTTAGACATTTTGACAGGCATCTTTATTGTAGCCTCAACAATCAAGTTCTAATTAGTGCACTTGTAGTCAGTGTTGGGACTAACGCGTTAGCAGTGGTTATATCTCCAAGTTGTAAATGCGCTGCTGCTCTCGCTGATACTTGCATCTACCATTGTGTGTGTGTGTGTGTGTGTGTGTGTGTGTGTGTGTGTGTGTGTGTGTGTGTGTGTGTGTGTGTGTGTGTGTGTGTGTGTGTGTGTGTGTGTGTGTGTGTGTGTGTGTGTGTGTGTGTGTGTGTGTGTGTGTGTGTGTGTGTGTGTGTGTGTGTGTGTGTGTGTGTGTGTGTGTGTGCGCGTGCGTGCGTGTGTGTGTGTGTGTGTATTTTCCCCATAAGACAAGACCCGCCCAACTCTGTCTCTGATTGGCTTACCCTGAAATGTTACCTCGGGTATCGCTGTGTTCGCCTGTAAATTACATCCCAGGGAGATTCGGTTCAGTTGGATCACATAATGTCACGCAGTAACGCACCCATTTCAATCACAGTAACTATAACGGCGTTACTGAATTGGAATAGGTAACGAGTAACGTTATTAGTTACCGCAAAAGGTAGTTGCGTTACAGTGACGCGTTAGTCCCAACACTGATGGAGAGCAGATATTTAAGGTTGCACTCATGTAAAGAAGAATTGTAATGTTGTAGCTGGAGCTCAGTATGTACAATAAACTAATGATTGTTTTCATTATTGATGATTCTGATGATTATTCTCTCCATTGATTGGTCATTTTGTGAAATGTACTGTTTGTTTGTGTGAATTAACCCAGAGCCCAGAGTGACACCCTGTAGTTACAATGACCTGAACAGAAAACAGCCAGAGGGCGAGTGAGGGACTTGACATTTTGTAATACATTTATTTAAACTCTAATATTAACTATTAGGTAGTTCATGGTTTGTGTTAAGCTAACATAAGCACTCATTTGGTAGACACACAGAAAAAACAGGCAGCAAACCCCATATGATGTTTAACAAAACGCTTAGCTAAGCTTAGATACATACATCCCACCTATGGTTGTGTTCTTATAATGTTATGGATTTTAGTGAATGGCTCAATGATGAGACAGTCTGCTTTCTCCACAAAGAAATGATTTGTTGTATTCTTTATGAGCTGTTTGCCTGGCTTGGACGGCAATAAGCTTATCTGTTGGGATCGACGCACTGAAACTATACAACTCCTTTTTTAATAACCGTCTTTATGTAGAGCGGATATTCAGAGATGAAATGCTGAATTCTGCGCCTCCGGTACTATAAACCTTGTGCCTGATTTCAGATTGAGCATGACATGAAACAACAAGAGATGTCCTCGCTGTTAAGCATAACAACAACCTTTACAGTGGGTAATGATTTAATATAAAGTGCTAATGAAGTCATGTAGTGTGATAGTCTGACATACGGTCTCAGTCATCAGACGGGAGCTCCATTTCATCCAGTCGCTGGCTGATGGGGGTGCTGAACAGGGCCGACCTCCTGAAAGGTGCTTTCACGGACGGTACGGCAGTGGCACCCTGGGACACAAACGAAAGAAACACGAAAAATGTCAATGCCATCATCCATCAATGCTTCTGTACTCGCTGTGTCAGACAGAAGAAACTGACAAAACATCACAAAGGAGGACACTTCACAGAGGGAACAATGGGAGCTTTGAATGCAGAGTGTATAATCATCCTCCTCTCAACATTGGTGCATGTGTGCGGGTCTTCTGAGAACAGCTGTTGTTGCAATCTCTGCCCACATTAGGGACTGTAGGTTATTTAAAGAAATAAGGGGGAAAACAGAAAACATGATCGGACATTAAAGGTGGGGTAGGTAATTCACTTCAGAAACACTTTTTGTTATATTCCATGGAATGCTCTTAAAGGTGGGGTAGGTACGTTTGAGAAACCGGCTCGAGATACACTTTTTGTTATATTCCATGGAATGCTCTTAACATCCCGATAGCAATGAATATCTGAAGTGCTTTGACAAAAAATCCATAAAAAAATGTGCTCTGTGGAAGCCGTGGCGCTGTAAAAAGCACGACCAATTATAACTATAAATGATACTGAATGGCCTGCCTGCCTGTCAGCCTTCCATCTCGTGCACAAACTTATCTCATGCTCTCATTGGTCATGTGCGCGTTCGTGTGTGTTGGAGGAGGGGCTCTGTAAGGAAGTCTGAAGGAAGGGGCAGATTTTTTCCGGTTGTGTACTTTCAAATTCTAGCGCACTCGAGCTGGTTTCTCCGTTCTTACCTACCCTACCTTTAAGCACAGTGGTCAGCATCAGGGAGAACAAATACTTTGAGATAATCTATTACTTTTGGCCCGTAATACATGAATGTATTTAATATACAGGGGGGGTGGAGTCTCCCAAAGGCTGGGATTTAGGAAGCAATCGGCTGTCAGCTAGCCCTTAACGCGGAGGGGCAAACCTAGGTGGCTCCATTGGTCACAGCAAACAAACAGTTGGAATAATCTCACACACCTGTATCCGCTGGCAGTTTTCACTCCAAAATGTGATGGCCTGGTCAGATTTGTAATCATGAACCTGGAAAAAGGCAACAAAGGAGTGTTTTAATCACAAGCACCACAGAAAATGTTGTTCATGTTTTACGTCTGCAATAACAGCCGTCTTAAAGTAACCCCCTCAATCCTTTACAGGCGAGACATAACTTCTTTAAGGACATCGTGATGTTTATATCTGTGAAGAACTGAAAAGCAGAGACGGCTGTCGAGGAAAATAATGTACAATAATGTACTTGTGATCTGCACCATTTTATATGTATTTGTATTCTCTTCCCAGACGTCTCCTGCTTTGAATAGCCTCTTTATGTTGCCGTGTTGATATTCTGTTGTTTTTGCCATCAGTTTCCCTTTTGTAATAAATCATGTTGATAACAAAATGGTGGGAAATAACTGAATGGTATGTTTTCAGAACAGTCAGAGAATGACACAAATAAAACAACACTTGGGTCATAGTTTATGGAACAAAGTAATGATGATTATAGCTAGGCATACGTACAATCTAACCAGTGCAGATAGCAGTGTATTAGGAGAGGGGAGGAGGGTTATCTTGTGGGCAAGCGCACAACAAACATCACTTCACTATGGAGTGTTTCTTCTTGCGGGTGATTCCATGTGTTCTGCTAGATTATCGTGGGGCATTATAGTCATTCGTAACACATGTGCTTTTCCTGCAAGTCAAAATGTCTGCCGTTAAAGATCTTTGGATTAATCAACTAATCATTCCAAAACCTTTACACAGTCAGCGGCCTGTTTCCGCCCCAAATGATCATACTACTGAATCTGGACTCTAATGGCATCGTTTAATAATACGTCATTAATTCATCATAATCAGGCATCCTCTTTATTCGATTGGCTGGTAAAATAAATAATGCTGATGCAAATCTACCAAACAAGTATAAAATTGGGGAAACATACTGGGCTGTTCTTTTAACAACAGTCCTAACATTAAGGTTAGGCTCTAAATACATTGTTTATGAAAGTACATGATACTTGATCTCATCACTGCAGTGAACCTGCAATACACACAGAGTATATACAGTATACACACTTACTTGTGTTGTTCCAGGGTTAAGAGGCACAAATCCCTGTACACAGAAATCCCTCTGAGTTGTGGAGCAGAAGTCAGTTTTGGGACTTGGTTTGTTCCTTTCAGCATTAACCTTCTCTCTGTAGAAATACGAAGATATCAGCCTCAGTTTTATGCATTGTTAGAAGGAGCACTGTGATACTCAAACTGGAGTCATGCGGTTGTGGTCTTATAATGTTTAAAGTGAAAGGCTTAAGACTCAATGATGAGACACTGTCTGCTTTTCGACATGAAGCTTTGTAGTCTTTACGAGCTGTTAACTCGTGCGGGACGGTTATAAACTCATCTGTGGGGATCAACGCAATGAACACCATAAGGATGACTGACCTTCGTGTAAAATAACATCATAAATCTGATTTAAAAGGTATTACAGCTGTGATTGAACAGTGAAAAAAGGCCAGACGTGTAAATATTACATCACTTTCTCCTGCGTGTTGCGCTCAGGACATGGTCAGGCAGTGTTCTCCGTTCCCATAAACAAACCACTTCCAGTAAGACTTTCTTTAAGATCAAGACTTGCTTCATACTTGACTTACCTTATCCTCTGGGCGATATGTTTTTCCAAAAGCTCGCCTCTGATGCCTAGACCATGGAAATATAAAAAAGAAAGATTAATGGGCAAATCATCTGAAAAACATTTACTGAACAGAGGGAACAAAAATCTAAAACTAGAGGAAAGGGGGGGGGGGGAAAGGATACATAATTATGCAGAATTCTGATACTGCATGTATGTCAATGTGTAAAAATGTGCATATTACACCATGCGGTTAATAACATAGAGGGCAACCTTCAGTGGCATGTATACAAATACGGTTTTATGGTAAACAATACTTAGCTATTGAAATACAATACAAAACAATGTAGCTGTAGCCAACTATAAAGCAGTCGTGTTTATAATATGTCGCAGAGTGATTAAGCATAGGTAACCTAGCTCATCTGATTGCGCAAAAATTCATGGATAAAGTAACACTATACTATATGTCTTTTCAGACATGTTTATTCAAAAGAGAATTCAAGACATTATCCAGCAATATTTGGCTGCTCCCCTGCAGTCACTCTGAGAAAGCCCTTTTGTTCACAGACCCATTTTCGATAAGACCTAAATCAAATCTTTTCAACACTTCTGAAAACACATGCCTAGCCTATTCATGAGTTATAATGGTATTTTGGTACTGTTAGTGAAAGACACGTACCCCGCAGCCTCACCCCAGGACCTTTGGGAGGAGTGAAATTCGCTCTCAGCGTGGTGACACTCTCCATTTGAGACTCCTGGTCCATTGTGATGATCCCTTTGTGTCCATGTTTTTGGATTTGTGTCCTCGTTTCCTGAGTGTCAACATCCTCCGTGGCCCTCTGTATAAATGGACAAAGGGAGGGTTTAGATGGGGGGGAAATCAACATTTATTTACCTTTTATAAGCATGTGTTAGCTTAGAAAGCAATTATTTCTTTTAGGTTTTTAAGGTAAGGCAGCTAGCAGAAAAGTCTTAAAGCCATTTTGACAAAGACACACAACAAGGAACAGTGATGGAAAAAGTACTATACCATATGTTCAAGTAAATGTATAGCTTAAAAGTAGAAAGGTATAAGCATCAAAATATATTTAAAGTACAACAAGTAAAAGTACTTGTTATGGAAATCATATATCATATATATTAAATTACGGCAATGTGTTCATTACCATAAGGCCATTATCATGACTGACTTTCATGCAGGCTAACTGAAATAGCTCACTGGAACTCATAACGTAAGGAAACGTGGGTTTTTCGTGCTAAAACAAGGCTACTCTACCATAAAAAGTGTCTAACGTTATGAAATCTCATAACAAGGCATACCAGTAATATGACATATTTTATGACGTATTAAACTTAAAAGTGATACAGTGAGGTGTGTTTAAACACGGTTAGCTTACACTTTAACTAGCACACCGTTTGACGGCTAACTAACATTAGCCAGGCTAGCTTCTCAGTTACTAAAGTTAAGGTTAAAAGTAAACTCACCTCTTCCACCCAGTTGTGCAGCATACATTTACCAAGTCTATTTCCCACCGCGGCGGGCTTCTCTGCCATTGTGCCACCAATATAACTACTAAGCTTGACTAAAATGGACCACGTTGTGCATGAACAACACACTGAAACCTGTATCTCTATACTAGCACGTCCTTTGAAAGAGGTGACAACGACCCCCCTAGCAACAGGATTCTGTTGACGGAAGTGTCGCCATGACAACGGTATTCATTTTTCATTGGGATAAAAAAAGCTGGAGAAAGCTCAATTAATACTTAACAGTGATAGAAAGTATACAAGAAAAGAGAAAGAAAGAAAGAAGGTGTATCCTGTCATATTTCTTTGAAAAACGTTTGTTGTCTACCTTATTTACTATTATGTTTCACCTTTAGGATGGATTGGCAGTTAAATGATTCCAACTTGTGAAAACATAAATACTGTTGTATTTGTTCCCCTCCTTTTGCTTCTGTTAAACTTTCTTGTTTTGAGGGGTTTGTTGTTTTGCTGTGCATGTTTGTTGTTGTTTGATGCATTTTTAATGAGACTAAAAAAAAAGTGTTAGGGTTTTACAGCATTATTTGACATGTATAACTGCATTTTGTTCCTTTCCTATTTCCCCTCCACCTACAATCGGCTACATCTGTCTAAAGTGGCACATTTTGTTTACAGAGTATGTGCAGCAGCGCTTGTTACACCCAGAAGGTGAACGTCATTTACTGCCAAAACAAGAAACAGCATCTTTGTTTGAGGGAGAAACAAATCTATTTAAGAATGTATTCATTTGCTAAGTAACCTTTTTGAATCAATTGTACATTTCAAATCACATACCATTTATCCATTTTGATGCAAACTCTGCTGAATCTAACACTCGCTATTTGTTTCTGTGGATATGAGACAACAAACCACAGAGTCTGTTGCTGAGAAACAGCAGAGGAGTTTTCACTGTCAGACTGCCAGATAGTCTGGAAGGGTCTACAGCCTTAGCATGAGGCACAGTAAGGAATCTAATCAATGTTTAATGGATGGGTAGACTGTCAAACTGTGCTTTGTCATGCCACACACATGTTCTTCATCCATTAATTTACAGTTATCTGTCACCTATAAATGCAATGACTAATTGCTGACATGTTGATATTTTGCATGGACGTCTATAGTTAAGGGTAACTAATTAGCTCAAAACACACTGATGGTAATGATTAAACCTATTATGCAGGTATTTTCTTCATAAACCGAAGACAACCCCAAAGTTATTTCAATTCATTCCGAGGGGGACGTGGATGTTAGAAACACATTTCATAGAAATTCTTAGAAACAAATGATGTATAACAGACTGCCAGCCATTGCCATTTTCAGAGACATGCTGCTGGCTAAATGTCCTGATCTTCCTGGTAAATTCATATTTTGGATTTTGACAATACCTGGACAAACATCTTGAGAGTACAAGGAGGGGAAAAAAAATCTGGGAGGTTCATTAAGATACAAAGAAAGAGTTACATTTATTATTTATGTTTTATAACAGTTCAAAACAAATCTTAACAGAAAGACAAATGTTACTTTAAAAAGTAAAAAAAAGTTGGAAATTGAAACAAAAGAAAAAATCACAAAACCTCCCTGTTAAGATTACTTTACTTGATGTTTTTTGTAAAACATCATGCTTTACCTTAAAAATCGGTTTATATTCTGTTATTTGATTTAAGTAAATGTTATGAAACGTAATACAGGAGAGTAGAAAGATTAAGCAAGTAGGTTTTCTGACTTTTTTTATTCCCAGCATATATTGAATAAGTCCTTCTCTACTTTTAGATCAAAAATATCTAAAGAATTATTCTCCGAGCTAAAGTACATAAGGAGCTTGTCACGTAAAGCTTTAAAGCTCAAACTTCTTGGAGCATCTTGGAGCAATATTCGCACACACAGCATTAACATTGTGGCTTTGGTGTGGTCACTGAGGCGAGTGAGAGCTGAATAGGGACAGGATTCTCCATATCCTCCCGTCCATGCAGTTCATTATTCCATCGCTCCATCAAAAAACATGATGCTAAGTGCTTTCACTGTGTCCTTCTCCAACCGAAGAGCGCCGATGCTGCTATTTTTAAACCACATTGTGATAGAAACCATCTCCATGACTACCAATATCTCTGCAGATGTATTGATGATATGAATGTGTTGGGTTGTTTTTCTCTCTTTTCTCTCAGTTGGAAACCCAGCATTCGTGTCCCGCAACTAGGGCGCCCACTTTGGAGACGTCTCTTCCTTTGGTGTAGGCCTATGTTACAGTATGCTTAATGGTTTAGCCAAATCACACTGAGAGGTAGCACCAGATCCAAGATCAGCTTTCATCTCTTCGTTTTTATATTTTTATGTTCCCCTACCAACCCTTAAATTGTTAAAGGCCGAGTCTGTCTTCCATTTTTTTATTTAATGCAGAAAACAATAAAGTATCTCGAAATGAAGATACTCAAGTAGAGTATTGAGTAGGCCTACAAAGTCACAGAGTAGTTTTCCACCTCTGCATTGGTGTAAAGGCAGGACTTTTTGGTTGCATATTAGAGAACATCCAGTATCCATCAGAACGTCCAGCCCCTGTAAAAGGAAGTCCTCTCAGAATGTTGCGGTGCAGAACGTCTTAACCTCTCTGCGAGTGAACGAAAACTGAGATTTCAATCAGTCTGACCTCAAAACCTGCTGGCAGAAAGCACAGTGTTAGAATTTCAACAACATAATTCAATTTGTGCCTGTTAATACATGCACCGCTGCCGGAGCTGTGTCCTGTATTTACCTAGCTGGAATAACACTTAAGCTTGCATCTCGTGGCCCACTGCTCGGTATCGTGAGAAATAAAACGATGCGCTGAGGGCGGGGGAATACGTTTGGGTCTCTTTCTTCTAACCGTTCGTACTCGTAAGCCGGGGCCACGTGTTTTGGTTGGCAACCATCAGTAAAGTTAGCATGTCAACACATCTTATCCCTTTTAAAAGTCTGTTTTTCCTTCTTTTTTAAAAACGTATCACTGACTGTGTAATACAAACACTTTAATGCGCCAGTGCTGCCTACAGTAACACCCCAGGGCAACCATGGAGAATATTCCCTCCCATAGCTTCTCTCTGTTTTCCAGAAATGTAAGGAAAATATAACGTTTTTTCATTGAAATGTATACAGTAGAGCAAAGGGTGAAGGTACATGCAGTGTTTTTTAAACCGATACCCAAAGAAGAGTTAAGTAGTTTGTCATCGAAGAATGTCGGACAGTAGTGCGATAATTTGTGTTTTGCAGGGTTCAATTCAGGAAAACTCAAAACTGATATAAACTGATCTGATATTTTCCTTTCGACTTCTCCTTTGGCAGGGAAATTCAGAATCTCTTTGCCTAAACTCGCAACAATCAGAGAAAATGTATGTATGTTTGCATCTTTGGATTGCTGGCTTGAATATGCATTCACACTGCCTATAAATGAGTTGTATCCCAGAGAACCCTCCCACCCACAGAGCTAGTGAAGATGAGGAGTACGTTCAGCCACAGACTCATCCCTCCACGACGCAGCACCAAGCGCCTCGTCAGTCCTTTGTGCCTGTAGCTATCAGGCTGCACAACAAGGGGTCAATAATGTGAAACTATTACTATACATAAATACACACTGTTTCCACAACCCATGTTAATATATCTAATGTAATATGACTAGATGTATATATGTCCATCCTTCCATCCATCTTCTCCCGCTTATCCGTGGTCGGGTCGCGGGGGTAGCAGTTCCAGCAGAGATCCCCAAACTTCCTTTTCCCTGGCGACATCAACCAGCTCTGACTGGGGGATCCCAAGGCGCTCCCAGGCCAGCGAAGAGATATAATCCCTCCGCCTGGTCCTAGGTCTACCCCTTGGTCTCTTCCCAGCTGGACGTGCCTGGAACACCTCCCTAGGGAGGCGCCCAGGTGGCATCCTAACTAGGTGCCCGAACCACCTCAACTGGCTCCTTTCGACGTGAAGGATGTATATATGTCCATTTCAATTTTAATTAATTTCTTACCTATAGTTTATATGAACAAATATGCATGCTCATTTTAATTTAATTGTATTCATTTCTTATTTCATAGTTTCTCATTATTATTATTTTTATTTGTATCGCTGATCTTATTTTTGATTGTATTAATCTGTGTGAATCTGTGCTATCCTGTTTTTCACTCTTACCCTGTTGCTATTTAAACAACTGAATTTCCCCACGGGATTAATAAAGATCCATCTTATCTTAATCAGTTTGAACACATCATATGGGGGGAAGTGTACACCAGTGTTGCTTTTCTTTACCTCTTTGTACCTGTAAGAGAACTACATTTGCACATTTCAGCCATTTATCTTAACCTTTATTACCTCTGCCAACGAGGCTATGTTTTTGGTTCTGTTTGTTTGTTGGGTGCTCGTCTGTTTGGCCAATGAAAGGACCCATTACATGTTGGAGCGTCTCTGAATAAGGGACAAAAACACACTTTATTTTTCACTCTACTACGAGATAGGGAATGGCCTTGGCGAGGGTTCCTTGAGTGCTCGATACTATTTCTGTGTGTTTTGGCTTTTTGGAACATCAGTAGCTCTTCTAATTCATTACATTTTGGTTGCAAGTTCTCAGAAGTCTGAGTATCCTTGTGTGTGGTTAACTTAACTTCATTCATATTTTATTTGTCTTGCCTGACCTCAGTTCCCTGACTTAAACCATAGTTTCAGAAAACCTAAACTTCACAGAAATAGAGAAAAAAAGTATGTATTTTCTATGAAAGGGAATACACAAGAAGCAATTCTCAATATGTTTTCATTAGAAGATGTGTAGCCCTGTTCCTGGCAGGTTTACCACGTGGTTTTAAAGTACTGGCAAAACAATATAATCTTTTGGATAAAACTATTATCTTCTTCATTCCTAAAACACGTTTATTGTACAGTTCCATATGGTTTTCATCCTAAATAAAGCTACAATCTCCTTTGCACCATCAACACCTGAGAGCTCCACTCTAATCTAATCTGACATCTAGGAATGAAAGATAAGATTTGAACAGAACCGTACAAAACCACACAAGGCCTTCCAGACAGTAATAAAAACAGGCTTTTTAGAAACCACAGACATGGTTTCCAACAAGAAAATGGTCCAGCTGAACTGCCCGGCTGCTCATTACCAGGACTAAAATAACCTGAACAATTTAATGACATTAAATGATATGTCTAGCCATTAAAGTTTTATAATGTTCTACAATTCACGTCAGTCAAATCTAAAATCTATTCTCTGTCCACTACTGTGCTTAATACTGCGATACGTTTTCAGTGCTCATGGTGCATTCTCTGCTCTGAAGATCTTAGTTGTAGAAAAAACCTGCTTTTTCTGAATTATCTGGGCCAGTCTATGACATGAAATGATCCAAACTGCAAGTAAAAACATTAATTTGTCAACACGTTTGATCTGAATGCAGCTGGCATAATAACATCAACTCATTCATATGAATCGTACGCAAGCCCAGCTGTGCAAAACTCCTGCAGCTCCCATCTGACTACTTTAATTAGTTAGGATGGTAATTATGCTGCGGTCTAGCAAGAGATCAAATCAACTTCCGCCTCAGGGCCTCTGGAGCATATCTACATGTATATTCTCCTCAATTTCCCAACTTTCTCTTTGCCACGTCAACAACGAGCGGCTGCCACAGACACACAAACACTTCATGAATCACACATCTTTGTTTTGCTCTAATCCAAAATGAGATCCCATATTGAAAATTGTTGTAACAATGCCATTGGACAGCTTTTATTTCCGAGTGTCTGACACCACAAGAGATTCACAGGGTAGTAATCCCTCCTTGTTGTTTTAAAGGGCAGTCATTTAGGATTAATATTTTTCTGGTTGTCATCTGCTCAAAGAATTCCCACTGTTTCATTGTCAGGCGACAAATGTCAGTCATTGATTTTAATTAACTTCACACCAAAACAACACTCTTGAACACCGCAAGAGTTCTACCCAACTGCATTTTAATGCTCTTAACTAATTTCCTGATCCCAACAGGAAGGTTTATGATGAGAAACGAATCAACGTGGCCAATCCAGCAAGTCCAAAAGGATATAAAAGAGGATGATACGATCTCAGGGTCAGAACAACGAAGCATCACCTCCAGAAAGAACCTCATCCACCAAGCCAAAGCTTTGCGACTCCTGGAAGATCTTCACCATGAGACAGTCACTCATGCCCCTCATCTTCGCCGCAGCGCTCTTGTTCCAGTGCTACACCCTGTCGATTGCGCTACCCATGGGCAAGATGGACGACGGCTTCCTTGAGCAGGATGCTTTCGCTTCACTGCTGAGCGACGAGGTGACAGACAACAGTCTTGGCGAATCAGATCTGGCCACTGCGGGTAAAACCAGAGGGCCGAGGGTGATCATCGTCGGCAGTCCGAGCCTCTGGAGGGAACTGCGGTCGACGCACGGCGGACTGAGCACCTACAAGCGGAGAGCGGACGACAACAACCAGGACCTGAACATCCCCATCCTGAGGAGGGACACCATGAGGTGCATGGTGGGACGGGTGTACCGGCCATGCTGGGAAGAATAGGACAGTTTACTCTGCTTCTCTCGTTGCCAAAACAGAAGACAACCACCACCTCTTTTCCTGCCTTACACTGATTGTAACATAATCCAAAATATATGTATCTATATTCAAACTACTGCAGATCTGAAAATTAAAAACACTGAATTCTGCCTTATGTCTTGACTTTTTGTCTCTTTAATAACTTCAAAACATTTAAAGGTTACTTTTTTGTTCTGTTCTGAAAAGTGACGGAAGGTAAAACCCAAATTGTGGTTGTTACTTTTCTGTATGTGTTTAGATTGTATAAGATCGAATGTGATAACTAGAAAGGCAGTCCGATAGTGCAGACCTCCAAAAAGGCAATTTTCATAGCGAAAAATAATGTGTCCACAACAAGCTAACAGAACTGAAAGCATAACCTCCTCGGTAAAGTTAATTAAGGCTTAAGCATCATACTTACATAGTCAACTGATCATTTTTAAGTTTCTTCTTTCATTGTAAAAGGTGCAAATTAACAATTTGCCGCTTCCCTTCGTGTTACTGCCGCCGAAGCGCCCCTCATCATCATATTTGGTGAGAAACTTGAATTAAAACAGTTGTTTGAAGGACAGCCTTATAATAAACAAATACATATTTAAAACATATATTAGTGAAGGAATAATGAGCTTTAATATGAGCAATATATCAATGGCATGTATGTAGAATTTCACTTGTTTTTTGGATTATCAAGAATAATAGAATTTCACTTGTATAGGTATCAACATTTCTGATGGCGAAAATTCATTTGCATCAACATACAGTATCTGCAGAGTTTCCCTTTAAGCACAGACATTAAAATGGTTACTTGTTATCCAACACATCAATCTAGAAACTAGACATTAGAGGATGGATGAAAGCGAAAAGAACTGATTTCGAAATAATCAAAAGCAGAGTTAAATAAAGTTTCTGAATGTGATCCTTCGGTAGCACTTTAAACAGCTGGTGTTGAAGTAACAGGTTAGTGTTGGCTTTGATCTGCCTTCTTTGGAACGTATTGTACTTCTGGTTCAACAAAAACAAACTGTGATGGGAGGAGCGGCCTCGATAAGCCCTATGACCTGCTCCCTTTTAGCAGCTCCCCTAAAATTACAGACAGATTTTCACATAAGAGTTGCATCATATCCTGTACAATGGTAAATAACAGCTGTGTTATGTGTGCTTGTGGCCTCTTCTCTACAGAACTAAGGCGGGCTCTTGAGAGTCTATTTCCAACTGTACAAGTGCTCATCAGAGCATCAGCCTTAATGATATCCTCGGCTTTGCAGATGTGTCCGGCACTCAACTAGCAGAGGCTATACAAGTAAATCAATCAAGCTTCCTGATGGTCATCAATTACACATGATTTGGCTCATGTAGAGACTATAGCTTCTGCGCTGCAGGAAGGAAGGACCTGCGGTGTCAAGAGGGTTTCATCCCTCCATATTCTTCTTAAAGCTTTTTTCTTATTCAAAAGAAGACCTTAATCTAAAGTACTCTTTAATGTTTAAATTAAGCCTTGTTTGTCTGTTTCGCACATCCTCCTATTAATATCTGTAGCGGCCAAAATCATATAGAAATAAAACAGATAATTAACTTAAAATAATACAGCCGCTGAGGCATTAGTTAGCGGATCTTACGCAGGGCAATGATCCAGGTCCAGACGAGATTCTCCATTTGTGCAGTTTATTCCGATAACAAAGTACAACAAACAGGTTTCCTATATCCCTTTTCCTATACCTCTTTTCCTTAAGCCTTTCCTATGGCTTTCCTTTTGCTGGCTTGAAACACTCTGGTAAAAAAAAACGTTTGCCTACTAGTGCTCTGGCTCTCACCACCCACCTGTCTCCAATATATACAATTACACCAGGTGCTCTAATCACCCAGTGCCCAAAATATGCCTTCAAAATAAAAGCATAGAAACTACTTTAACTTATGAGACTAACTAAGAATACATTTACAATAAACACTATAAAACACCAAGAAAATAAATGTTAAACTATTAAATAATATAAAGATATATAGCTCCAACAATATCTAATGATAAAATAATACAATTCAATAACGTTCTTCAACCACCAGGTGTCCCTTTCTATCAGCTCTGCACCGTTATGGTGTAAATACAGCCTATCTACCAATTGGATCAAATATAAAAGTCAGCCGAATTAATGTTGATACTGCAAGGAGACGTATTGTGTGAAAAGAAATGTAAGATGTTGTTTAATTGCTTATATATTTATGATCCACGTCACATTTTCAGTTTTGGCGGCAGTTCTCCTGTTTGTCTAGAAGTCTTCTCAGCAGGGCTCTATAAATAGAGAACTACGGCATATATGTAATATTTAATGCAGCCGAACCGTGTATTACAATGCGATATGATGACTTTCAAAGAGAAAAGCAAGCACACTCTGAATAAAGTATTATTGTATTTTTAAAAAACGTTTTCAGATTTCACATCACATAAACACCAAATCCCAGCATGCATTGCGGCTAAACCATCCAATCATCGAGCTGAGGATCTTGCCTACGTCTGTTTCCGGTTTCGTTTATGACCGATGTATTTTGTTATACACACATTCCTTCACATTTACATTTTAATTTGCATTAAAGTATTTCGTGAGGCCTTCTAACATGTTTTTAAATATAACTACGGTTGTAGTTGAAGAGTTTGTAAATTAACATGAACCGAAGCTGTTGCCTGGCAACTCAATCGCACAACGTGCGTTAATTCCACATCCACACGCATGGATTAACATCGATTTAATACATTAATGTAGCCTTTGTTTCTGCTAAAAGAGATGTCGACCAGCTGGGGCAACAAGAAAATCGGCGTAATCGAGACTATTACAAAATAAATCATTACGTCGGGGTAGCATTTGCTTGGTATTTCCGGTTATTTCTCCACTGGTTAACATGGGTTAACAATACCGTGTAACTGTCATGTTTGAAGGGACGAAATCGTGACATCTTCACATCTCCCAGCATGGTAAATCATCACATGTTCACGTCTTGCCGTGATATCGGGTTGGTTGCAGAATGCAGCGAATAACAACTATTTAACAGATGTATACACATATCTCTCTCTGTGAGGTCTCTTTTAGCAATGTGGTGTAAGAGACGGTGTTTATTTTCTTTTACCATAATCTTTATAGACAGATACAGTATCTGCATTTCATCTTTAGTCAACAACAAGATTTACATATTGGAAGCTTTCTGGTTTCCATTTGTAGTCGGTTTGTAGTCCGTCTTGTATTGTCCATCATAAGCTACTTTGATTGGAAAGAAAAAGAGGTGGCAGGCATTTGCAGAAATGCAATCTCGGAATCCATAAACTATCATCCAGTGAGGATTTTGCTTTTCGTTGGGTGTAGACTTTCTCTAGTAGGACTCTAAATGATTATTGGTGCACTCAGGGGAAGGCTTGACCATGTATCTGTTATCCCGATATCCATTAGTAGCCGTTGTCCACTGAGTCTAAATTGTCCTCAACAGATAGCTGACGGGTTGCTCAACCACGGAAATTATTTTCTGATGCGTTAACCTATTAGCAAGATACTTCAAGAAAGTGTCACCTAAAGAAAATGTGTGTATTTTACTCTAACACCATTTAATTCCTATACCATTTATATCATTTTCTATTACATATGAGCAGTCCAGCTGTGTTCTGGTCTTTATGAGGAGGGATTAACACTTACTGCCCAGTGCCATCCTGCTGGTGCAAAAAGGATGAGGTCTCTATGTGAGGTCCAGTTGTGACTTGTGAATAATTGCAAACACCTTCCCTGCCAGGAATCAGTTGTGAAAAGCAGTAAAAAAAAGAAAAAAAAGAAAAGGTTGCTGGTGCTTGTTAAAAT
The DNA here is from genome assembly GCF_902827115.2 of Pseudochaenichthys georgianus. Taxonomy (NCBI): domain Eukaryota; kingdom Metazoa; phylum Chordata; class Actinopteri; order Perciformes; family Channichthyidae; genus Pseudochaenichthys; species Pseudochaenichthys georgianus. The sequence continues at coordinate 4,042,026 of NC_047514.1, read as the reverse complement.
GGCTTAGTCACAACTGCAGAACATTCCTCACAATATTAAAGAAGGAACAGTCAGCAGAACGTGTTTCTGGGAATGTGTGCACGTTTTTGGTATTTAGGATTAAGCTTCTGGTTGGAAAAACATCTTGGTTTAAGACATCGGCAGATATCCAGCATGTGAGAAATGTAATGCTTCAACAAAACGATTTATAAGCCATGGTTTGGAAAACTGGGGTAGAAACATATTACTTAATGCCCTGTTGGACTGTTTATTGCAAAGTAAATCCTTCAATTTTGGATAAGCTTCCTTGTGTAAAAAAAACGGCAGTTGCTAACAAGGACACTACATTACGTCATCACACCAACGAGACCGCCTTGTGCGGGTGGTGATGCGAAGCCATGCGACCGGGATGCAGTTCCTTTATAGCCTTTAGCTTTTTACTTCTGATTATTGCATTTCAGTTGATGAACCACAAAGGGGCCTTAATATGTGGAGATTATCCTGTTTAGTAAAACGTGTACATATCAATCAATGTGTGTTTGCCACAGAGCTTATTTTCCGCAATACACTGAAATGTAATCAAGGGGACCCCAATGCGAGGCTACATTCAAAGACAGTCTACAAAAAACATCATCACTGCAACACTCTATAAAGATTGGTTAGGGTTAGGGTTAGTCCACCACTTTTTTTTAAATGGATATTGTAGGGTATTTTAGCTCTGAGCACAGGATTAGCTGATTATTCTGAAAACCGGATGTTCACACACTCGACTTCCGTATTTCAGAATAAAGTAGCTTTAAATTAGAAGAACAGTGTATTAATTTAAAGTTACAGCACATAATATTGATTTTATTTTTCTTACAATATATCTCAACAGCTTCTTTATGGATGAACTCCTTATTTTGTGCAGATTGATATTGTATAGACTAGAGGGCTGTATGGGATTATGTGAGACTTGACACAAATCTTGCAGGAGCGACTTTCTTCAAGTTTCTTTCTGTAGGTGGGAGGAGACAACAATTAAAAACGGCAGGTCATGAGATTTAGCTAACACTAACCAGACCATTTACTACAGCATTTATCTTCTAGGAAACATGAAGTTGAGTCTTGTGCATTGCTGTTTTTTTAATCACGTCAATCCCACTGGATGTTTCTTTCAACCATCATATTGACAGTTTTTTTGTCAAATGTCTGGACAACTATGGGATGGATTGTCCATTCATGGTCCCCAGAAGATGAATTGTAAGAGTTTCCCTTTAAATGTCAATTTATCAGCCTGATTTGTACTTTGTGTGTTACCAAATGTTAGCATGGTATTATACTTGCTCAATACAAGCATCAATGAGAATTTGACAAACCAAGAACCACCATTTTTAAACTTACATTGCCACAACTTCTGAGAAAAAACAATACAATTATGCTGCATAAACTATTTCCAATAAATAGAAATACCTACCGTGTATCGACCTGTTTAGCGTTATGCGTTATGCTCAACAAACTCAAAGTCCTTGGCATTAAAAACAAGCCTTTTTAAATTATGACAGCTTTTTGGCATTTACTTACCTCATAATAGTACAAAGTTCAGATGAATGTGTGTTGTTTTCACGATAACTGCGGGGAGCAACATCTGGAAACGGTTAAACGAGATGCTGTGCAACCTTTTATAATCGGTTATTGCTTATGTGTGTATTTTCAAAGGTGGGGTAGGTAAGTTTGAGAAACCGGCTCGAGATACACATTTTGTTATATTCCATGGAATGCTCTTAACATCCCGATAGCAATGAATATCTTAAGTGCTTTGACAAAAAATCCATAAAAAAATGTCATCTGTGGAAGCCGTAGCGCTGTAAAAAGCACGACCAATCATTTTAGCCAGCCTGGCTAAAATAACTGGATGGCCTACCTGCCTGTCAGCCTTCCATCTGTGCACAAACTTACACACAGAAACTAGCTGTCAATAGGAATATCATTCAGAAGAAATATAATTTCATGCAAAAATCTGTCACAAAAAAGAGGTTGCACATTTAAATTCAGGTGTTGTTATGGCAACGTCAGTGGCCAAACAGCCACATGTACTGCTGCAAATACGTTCAAACATGCTGTCGACAACCGTGGTAAATTTGGTTATATATTGGACGTTGGATATTCGACACATTCGAAAAATCTATTTAACACTGGCTTCGATGGACGAATTTTTGTCAAACCAACTTCGATGTGTTAATACCATAGACTGTATATGGTTAATACAAGGCCTGCCTATATAACACAAAGCTTCTTTTTTTTTAAAAACCCACCTTTTGATTTTATACTATTTTTTTAATGTTAAAAAATGCTATAAATCTATTATGCGGCGTGACCTTTTCACCTACCCATGTCAAAAAATGCCTTACGCTCATCAATGGGCTTTGCTCAGAATGTATGACATTTGTGGCTTTTCATGCATCGGACACATTTTATCAATGTCCTCAGATCTTGTTGGGGGCTCACCGGTTTCAGTAACGACTCCGGGGAAGATCTCTGTTTTGTGGACAGAGACCTCCCGATATTTGTTTGGTTTCCAACCGGTCTTATCATTCTGTTTAGCTGTGTCTGTGTGGGAGGCGAAGTTGAAGCTTGGATCATTCCTCATGATAGCCTCCTGGCTGACAAAGTTCACGAAGAAGTCAAAGGGTGGATAGTGGACAAGATTTTGCCGCTTGTAGGATGCACCGACTGATGCCCTCTGTTCCTGCAGACCGAATGGAAGCTTCTGAACTATTGGGTTGACGCCTCTGACTGTGTCGAGGAAGGAGAGACCAGGCAAGTCTCCTTCTGCTTTGGCAGATTGAAGTTCCATTAATAGATCACTTAACTTTGTCAGTTTGGAATAATCTTGATTTGTTATTTTAGGAAAGGTGTCAATGCGTTTGAACAGAGCGTCTTCAATGACTTCTGGTGAGCCATATGTCCGCTCGAGTCTGTCCCATGTCATTGCTAATCCTGCTTCAGGGTGATTTATGTGTATTGCTCTTATCTGTTCGACATGTTGTCTTGCCTCGTTACCAAGCCACCTGTGCAGAAGATCCATCTCCTCACTTGGTGTCAAGTTTAAACCCCGGGTTGCGGTCTGGAAAGACCGTATCCATGCTCTGTAATTCTGAGGTTTTTCATTGAATTGAAGCAAACTTTTAACAACAAGCGCGTGCCGTGCAAAATATCTCACAAAGTCATTCAGGTTTGAGTCGTCGTGATTGTAATTTGGAGACATGGGATGGGGCGATGAGGAAGGATTACCACGGTGGTTTTGAGGCCTGTAATACTGTCCAGGAGTACAACGGTTGTTCTCAAACTTTACATTGCGTGAACCACGAGCACACTCGTCTCCGTTGATGCCAGGCTGCTGTGAGGTAATATGAGGTGATTGGGATCCAGGATTGGTTTGATGGGGAATGAAAGGTTTGGCTTCTGGTTTGAGCTGTGAATGTGAAACGCTGTCGCCAGGACTTGGCTATGTATTTGCTGGTACATAATGATCACTTATTTGAGGTTTAGCCTCCGTTATTTTGGCTTGGTCAACAACATATTGCTGTGTGCGTAATGCTGCTTCCAATGATACAGAGCTTAAACATCTTTTACTCCTTTCTTTCTCAATGTCTAAATCCTCAGCAGCTTCGAATACTTCTGCTTCAGCTATAGCCGCAGCTGTCTCTTTCTGTATGTTGAGCATTTCCATAGATGCTTCCAACTTAGCTTTTCCCAGCCTTAGATTAATTTCCTCTTCGGCGTAGGAAAGACGTGTTTTAGCTGCTTCTGCTCTCGCTCGTGCCCTGACTGCAGCGGACCCAGTTGATGATGCTCTTGATCGTAGTTGGGAGCCTGAAACACGGGAGCGTGTGTTTAGCGAAGAAGCCTTTTCTGTCATGGCACCGTCTGATAGTGTAACTCTCTTGACACTGTGTTGACGGTCATCCAGTGGCTGTATGTGAAGATGCTGTCATTGTCTGCCAGCCTACACTGCGTTGTCCTGCCCGCTAGAATGCCGTATTTTCACTGTGCTGTCGCCGGTATATGTAGTGTATATATCAGCCAGATAAACTCCCTCCGTACACTAAGACTCTGTTAGCTGAGTTCATCAGATGTGTTTTGACATGGGTAGGTGAAAAGGTCAAGCCGCATAATAGATTTATAGCATTTTTTAACATTAAAAAAATTGTATAAAATCAAAAGGTGGGTTTTTTGACAAAAGAAGCTTTGTGTTATATAGGCAGGCCTTGTATTAAGACATCGAAGTTGGTTTGACAAAAATTCGTCCATCGAAGCCAGTGTTAAATAGATTTTTCGAATATGTCGAATATCCAACGTCCAACATAAAACCAAATTTACCACGGTCTGTCGACACGTAAAGCAGTGGCAACTATGCCACCATTTCAGCTGACTTTTTCCCAGAAATACTGTCACATAACATCCATATTCATTGCTAGGTTGATGCTTAGCTAAGCTAACTATGAAACACTTTAACTGACAGGACTCCGGATCAACTGTGTACTGTAAGGTAGCTTCTAGCTTCATGTTGAACAGTAAGTCAACATTTCCCAGAGAGCTTTCTTTGAAATCACCAGGTAACACTAAAAGACATAACATTTAGAAGTGTTTATTTAATATATCTGGCTAGCTATAGCTACTTGCTAACGGTTTAGCTTACCCCCGCGATTCAAAGTAACGTCAACGTAGCAAAATGTATGCTTTGCTTACATGTTCGCATAACTTGGAAGTTTACTGAAATGTACATACCTTGTTCACCTGGCTCAAGTGGTGGCTCTGAGTCTGACTGACAGTTTATTTTAAACATTGTCACAGCTCACAGGATAGGTACCTGTCAGCCAATAAGACAGATGTTTATTTCCATTCAACTCTCTGGTTGGTCTGGTGAAATTACAATCCTGCCGTCCTCTAGTCTCATGATGAGTCTCAGGTAAAGCACGGTTAATGTATTATATGATTGACTCAATAATATAACACATGACTTTGAGAGTAGGCAATCTAGGCATATTAACAAAATGAATTAAACATACTTATCACGGCGAGGGTGTACTGAGGGGGCCCTAGTGGCTTCGGGGCCCTAAGCGGCCGCTTATGTCGCTTAATGGGTCGGGCCGGCTATGACTATACCCCATCTTTAAGTCAAATTACCTTGAATGTTATCAGTCTGAATGTTCTCCATAATTTCAATGTGTTTGTAAAGAGTGTTCTATATAGTTTATCCTTATAGTAAAATTCACTGTTGCCAATGTTTTACCTTTGAGAGACGGATAAAATACAAACCATAAAGAGCATATCACTCTGTAATAAAGTGTGGTATAATGGCTATTAAAATTGCTGGGAATTTTGTTTATCATTTTAATTTACTTGTCACTGAAAGGCACAAAACATACTCATCGTAAGCTAACAGCATCACAAGGAAATATTGTCAAGATAAACAGAAAATATAATCTTTAATGTCTTCCTTTTGTATCGTTTAAAAGAGGAAGTTTTTACTTATCCAGTATCTAGTATTTGCTTATTCTCCAAATAACCTTTTTGGAGCTTTTGTTTTACCTTGGTTCCTGCTATGGAAGTTAAAGTTTACTGCACTTAAACTCTTAAAGTCTCCATACCATCAACAAAAGTGAAAATGATTTCAAATAAAAACTTGAATATAAACCTGTAATTATTAGATAAGCGAAGTAAAAGCCTGAATCAATGCCATTACAAATGTATGACTTCCTATGTAGTATTACTGTGCACTTAATGGTTAACGCTTGGCCCAACATTGCTCCAGTTAATAAAAGGATTCGAAGGCGCTCTGTATCCTCTGCAGGGTAGCATTGTAAGCCATGCTTGCCTGTTGATTCTTCTGGAAGAAAAGCACTATTAATAGCTGAGGAACAGCGGGAGAAAGGTTAGCGAACTATTGAAACTGTCTCGGACTTAAATGGGTAGAAAGCACAGGCTGTCTGCTTCATTCGACTGATGCTGAGTCCCCTTTCCGCCGTAACTATTCCACTAAGAAGGATCCATCTCTTGAGGAGCCTCAGGACAGAGGAACTCAGTGAGTGGGATTCAATAAACGTAATACTTCTTGAGTGGGGAGTTTAATGAAATATTTATAATTACAGCAATTTTGGAGGACGACAACATTTTACATTTTGCATTGATGGCATTTAGCATGCCATCAATGCAGCAGTTTCACATGTTATGAAATGTGAGAAAATCATGATTATTATAATGGTTACAGCTAGGTTTTTATAGTTAGTATAACATAGAACACATTATCACGTTATCAACAGTACTCGGGCACCAAAAACCTCTTAACCAAAGTGTGACTTGATGGAACCCAGAACATTTTCCATGGCCGACCATAACAAGATACTGAAAGCAGACTGGATGTTGTCTTCGGCCCAACACATATCTCAGTAACATTGTTTGTAGGAACAGTGGTGATTTTAAATCTACATGTGTGCACACAGTCCTTTTATTTAACAACAAACTGCATTTTATATACATGCCATTAGAAGTCATGTATTATAAAGCTATTAAATGGGTCAAAGGATCGGGATGTTGCAAAACTTTGTTAGTGATAAAGACTCAACCACAATCCTTTTCTGTAGCAGATGTAAGTACTAATATATCATTATGACGACCCTCATCTTAATTTATTACTTTGCGTTTTCATTTATATATTTTTTGTTTGCATAAGTGATTTTCACAAGTTTAAAGAACCTATGGAAATGGTAGAAAATGTAAAACTTATATCCACAAAAAATGTATACATAAAGTTATCTTACAACGTGGGGGCTGGTGGCTTCACATTCCTTTATAATGTATCATGTATTTATGTCCAGCTCATACAAGAGTGAATGATAAATAAGGACAATTTAACATTGTAGGTTTTGCTGTAAAAATGATTAAATAAAATCTAAAAAAGTGTGCATGTCTGTAGCGCCTTTTAATCTTGATCTGCTCCTGATGTGGCTCTCTGGTGTACAAATCAGTATTATATTAATGGTATGTTGACATTACAATTTGCAATGCTAATATTGAGACGACAGGAGCTCTGCTATTGTCTGAAAAGGTAGAAACAGCTGACACAGTGAAAGGAGGTGAACAGAGCTCATTATAGCAGGAGAGGAATCGTTTGTGCGAGCACATTTCTGTTTGCTCGACAGTGCTCGTTTGCACAGTTTACAACAAATGGCTTTCACCCTCAATGGGGTACTGCTAGGAGAAAAGAAAAGAACATCTGGAAACCATTTTTGGCAAAGTGATTATTCTGTCTGGGCTGTCAGATATAAATCAGGGCATTGTTTTACCAAATGTATATTTATTTATGCCCTTGAGAAATGGAGTTAGTGTTTTGAATTCTGGAACATCTGGAGCATGCATTTGCCAGGAACAGTCTATTTACATAACATATTTTTATTTTATTTTGTTTCCTTCAGATGAGTTTGTAATCCTAATGATTTATGAGGCTGAATGGTGGGTTTTTGAATACAAAAACAAGGCTTGTGTGAAATGTTATAATAACTTCCTTAATAAAGCATTTGAAGGCATCAATCATACAAGCCAATTAGTTATTGTTAGAGAGGCACATTTATGGGATAGGACAGAGATTTATTGGTTGGCAACTGGTTGAATATTTGGATCACGCCAAAGTTTTTGCATAAGTTCACCATGGAAATAAAAGGTCTTTTAAAAGGAGCAGTGCGTAGGATTTAGCAACATCTAGTGGTGACATTGCAACCAACTGACAACAACTCGGCTCAACACTCCCTTTGAAAGCGTGTTGTTGATCTACGGTGGCCTTCAGGTAGCGTCAAAACGTCCAAGACTTCATAGAGCCAGTGTTCATTTGTCTTTTCTGGGCCTCTGTAACAGCATGGAGCAACAACAACTTGACAAATGCAGACGTTGTAGTGTTTTCCTCTGCTGCACTTTATTGATCCCTAAGGTTGATCCACTTCCATTACGCCATGGAGAGGAAGAGCATGGAGGAGAGGGGTGGGTTAGACCACAGAGACTCAGCTATCAGCCTATAGTTATACAGTAAAAACACCTACTGTAAAGGGAACATTATTTGTAGGTCAAGTGTTAAAGGTCTCCAATTATTGTGTGGCTCTCGGCTTTTAATGGACACATTGTACACATTCCCTCAATTATAACATATACACTATATGCACAAAGAAAAACAACTACACACACACACATGTTCGGCAGATTGCACCAAACTGATTAGACTTAAAAATAAAATCATCTCATTAGTACAGAGAATAGAGAAACAAAATCAATGTATATATCCTCATCTTGGAATGCATCCAGTGGATATAAACACTGCTTCACAACAAGTTTTATACAGACCTCTTATAGATTATAGCAACACACTGACGTTGATAGTTAACCGTGATTTATGACTGATCAATAGAGAAGGTAGAGAAGAGTCCATTTATCTTATGGTGAACATCTGCTCCGCCATCTGTCTCGAGGTATAAACATCGTACTTAATCTTTAGATGTATTTCATTAAGTGCAGTGATTATGACCGGCTCTTTGTGGAGGAAATCTGATACTGAAATCTAATTAGGTCCATCTCAATTCTTTGTTCCCCAATATGATCGGTCTGATAGTTTAGTCAAGCAGTGACATGGCATCTGGCGCCAAAGGGCTCTCCGGTGTCCAGCGCTAATTTAATTCCTCTCAGTCACTTTCAATAATCAGTTTCACTGCTAAACATGTTTGAGCCTGACTAGCCGTTAATCACCACCGACCCCAGGCAGATCTGATGGTTTTAGACGGTCACAGCTGGAGCATGACATGTTTTTGAATATGCTCTACAAGGTTTTCAATTTAACTACCAATGGCACCTCTATCGCCATCATCATGCGAGGCCAAGCACTTCCTATTAGGATAGGTTTTGGTTCAGTCTTGATGTGTTCCGTCCATTCAAGGCAATCAGTTGCTGTCAACAGTAGCTCTAACAACATTGTTACCTTAGCCAGAATATACTTAAGCAAAATACATGTTTCGATGTATGTTTTCTTATTATTTTATTTACAGGTTAGTTGAATAATCGATTCCAATTGGTCGATTTGGAAATTTTTGCAATCGTTAATACTAACTAAAACCCCACTGCTAACGATAATATGACGGAGGAGGATCAAGGGACGATGAGCAGTCATTTCAATCCGCAGAAAGAGGTCTGGTCAATGTAACATCAGCAATGGACAACAAACAATAGTTTTCATCCATGAAAAAGTACAGTGGAAAACTTTTTTAATATTTACTTTTGTGAAAAGCATGAAACCCAGAAAAAGAAAAGAAAAGGGCAGAAGAGAAAGGAAGCGGATAAAAGATAGAGTGCTGGACGTCAGATAATTCAACAGGGGAAGACAGACAGTGGCCGTTTCTCAATGTCGAGTACACATGCTGCAGAGCCACTATTTCAAGTATACTACGTAATCGAGTGGTGCCGAAGGACTGTTTAAATGCATGTTAAATGCCCAGCATTCGGCGCCACTCAATGACGTAGTATACTTGAAATAGTGGCTCTGCAGCAGGCATACTCGACATTGAGAAACGGCCAGTAAGTAAGTAAATACTACCGGGAACAGCAGAAGAAGAAACAGACAGGAAGTGCACACTAACTAGAACAGCAGAAGAAGACAGACAGGAAGGCCCAATTCCAAACCACCCCCTACACACTACCCCTCCGTTTGCGCGTTCGCCACATTAAGTGCTGTTCCAAACCAACGAGTGTGGAGGGGGAGTGGGCTATCAAGCCCTCAAACAGCGAGACTGGGTGTTTCTCAAGGTCGAGTAAAGCTGCTCCAGAGCCACTATTTCAAGCATACTATGTCATTGAGTACCGCCGAAGGACTGATCCAATGTCCAGCATACTTGGAATTCTACAGAGCCTGGCGTACTTTGTAGCGAGAAATTTCAAGGCTGCACATGTGTAGACTCCGCGGTCTTAAAATCCCCACAATGCTTTGCGCACGGACCAATTTCCCCAAATCTGTGGCGGAAAATGTAAAGCGGGGCCTCTCATATGACGCACACCTGCACACTTGCTCGCCTGTTCCTCTCTTCGTTTTCCGAATGCAAGGAAGGATTCTTGTCTCGCTTCTGAAGCAAGTGACTCGGAAGACATGTGCTACCAAGCAAGCGTACTCGAGATTGAGAAACACCCTCTGCATCGGTCCTGACTTCACCTGCTGCACTACCTGACCGGACTCAACGCTGTGTGTGTCCGTCAGGAAACAAGCTGTTTATAAACAGTTCCTGCAAAAATCCACTGATAAATTGCGAAGTTAACCTCATGATTACCTCTTTTTTTTTTTTTCTTAGAATCCTATACCTGTGTTTAGTCTAGAAAAAGTTAAATGTGTGCATTTTATTATAAAGTTGTGTATATTTACAGACTGTTGCAAAAACTAAGAAGCTTATAAACATCAGGTTTAAAACTAAAAGAGCTGTACAAAAAGTAACGCAATTAAAGATGCCGATTTGAAACCGTTGTTACATACAGTTACGACATTTCCTGTTTCTGCCGGAGAGAGGGGAGTTTGTCCCAAAGCTTGCCGCTGTATTTACACCCTCCATCTGACAGGAGGGAGCCTCGTTTAGCTGCGAGTGTCACTCCGCCACCGAGTTCACTCCGTCACGGAGTGGGAGTGGGAAGGGTGTGGTTTGGAATTGGGCCGAAGTACACACTAACGGAAACAGCAGAAGAAGACACAGACAGGAAGTAAACACTAACACACACATAGTTTGGGATCTGGCATTGTGTAAGGACTGGTTAATGGAAAGGAAAATGTGACTGAAATCTTTAGTATGTATTCTTTATAGTATTTTGAGACTTGGTCATTTCCTGGAAAATAATAAATAAACTTTTCCTGCATTTTCTCCTTATATGGAAACTTTAAAAGACTGCGACAGAAATAATAATGAAGTGATAACGGATACTTAGTTATTAACTTTACATACATAGTCACAGGCCCCTGGACTCTGACCCTGTTTTCCCAGTCCTCCATCCTTAATGTAGAGCAGTGACATACCAAATGTTAGCTTCTGCCAGTCATTTAAAGACCTTCCCAGGCTTCATGAAGCCCTTCGCCCAGAGGAAAAGAGACATATAGAGGGACAGGGAGTCAGGGAGAGAGAGAGAGATGACTCTTGGCAACTGTGTTACCTTCTCCTCTCTTGACTATGTTCATATTCCACTGTGATTCTGTGATTTTGCTGCGAACTGAACTAGCCTAAACTTCCCAGAAATTAGACAAAAGTGAATCAACTGGGGGGTCGAGATACCTCACACAGACACTTGGCTTATTTAATGTGCTTTTAAAATTCCACCAGTCGCTGTAAAAGCTTGTATCTTGACGTGATTGTTGTTAGAAAAATATCACTCGTCACCGGCTTGATCTTCAATATCAGGATACATGTATTTATTATCCTTGCAATAATGGAAGTAGTCATCACATACAAAGCTGCATCGGACAAAATAGTGTCCTTCACATGCAGCGAGAGCGTTACAGTCACAAGATGCAGAATACCGGTTCAAAGCCGTATTCTGGCATTAGTTCAGATTAGCTAAGGCCTGCATAAGCAATAAACATGACAGTCATATGCCTATCTCTCTACAGCAGGGGTGGGGAACCTGGGAAAATCTGCTTCCAGTTCTATTTCATATGGGTGTTGAGAGATGTATCCATAGATCTCTTAATGTTGCTTGCAAAATGCACCAGATTGATGCTTTTAACTTCAACAATTTAAAAAAAAATCTTCCCGGGGGAGCATGCTCCCGGACCCCCCAAGAAGAGGTTAGGTCCCCCCACCACTTAAATCATGTCCACATGAAACTAAATACATTTGCACACATCTTGTGTCCATATCTTTCTGTTTTGGTGGTAATGCCACAACTGTGCACGTGAATGCATGCACGAGTCATGGTAAGATATCTGGATTAAGAGGTTGCTTTTTCTTTGCACAGCATGAAAGAAAGGCGAAATGAATGGGCTGTGATTTTAGTTTTTTTTAAGCAGAGGTCAATCATTTGTACGGCCCTCTGAGGATGTTGAAAAAATTGAAATGGCCCTTGAGAGGAAAAAGGTTCCCCACCCCTGCTCTACAGTCATATGCAAACTCTTACTGATATGTGTGGGGTCCAGGCTCAAGGGCGTATGGCACTCTCAACTCTTTCCAGGACATGTCGGGGCCCTGCCTGCCAGTAGCTTTGCCGATATCTGTGTTGATAGGTAATAGATTAAGAGCGGTGAATCATCTTAGAAACAGGAAGCGCCCAAACGTTTGTGTGAGTTTATCTAATTTAGCAGTGATTCCATGTCAGCCACAGCTTGTTACAAAAAACATGACTGATAGTGTGTTTAACAAACTTAAACTAGCTTTATTAAATGTCAGGTCTTTGGCAGGAAAAACATTTGTAATCAATGATTATTTCACTGAGCACAATCACGATTTTATGTTTTTAACAGAAACTTGGATTGAACAAAATAACAGTGCAGCTGTTCTTATCGAATCAACCCCTCCCAACTTTAGTTTTATGAGTCAGGAAAGAATGCATAAGAAAGGGGGTGGAGTTGCTATTCTGTTCAATGATTCCCTTCAATGCAGGAATACATCGTATGGAAACTTTGATTCTTTTGAATATGTGGCCCTTCAGCTGAAATGCTCCTCTCGAGCTCTGTTCCTAAATATCTATAAACGACCCAAATACTGTGCAAGCTTTTTTGATGACTTTACTGAACTGCTGTCTATAGTGTGTATTGACTTTGACCGTCTAGTCATTGTTGGTGATTTTAACATCCATGTTGACAACCCCCAGGACAGAGGGGCTAAAGAACTGTTTTGTGTTCTTGATAGCTATGGACTGACTCAGCATGTGAAGGAGCCCACGCACAAAAAGGGGCACACTCTGGACTTGATTATATCAAAGGGTCTGAATATCTCTAAGGTTGTGGTGACTGATGTTGCACTCTCTGATCATTCCTGTGTTTTCTTTGAGAGCTCTATTTCTGTTCACACAAATGTTCAAAAAGAGGTAACCACAAAGCGATATTTAACTGAAAATACTAGGGAAATGTTTACTCAGAATTTTTCTACCACACTTGCCCCTGCTAACACCTCAGTAAATGAGCTAGTAGATCATTTTAATTCAAAAATGTAAAATGTTATAGATGCCATTGCTCCAACTAAGGTAAAGGAAGTGACTGGGAAGAAAATATCTCCATGGAGAAAGGCCATGACCGTGAAAACAGAAAAAAGTCGAAAAGCTGAACGCAGGTGGCGAAAAACAAATCTCCAGGTTCACTTTGACATTTATAAAGAGAGACTTGGCCTTTATAATTTGGAATTGAAAAACGCACGACAATCGTTCTTCTCTGACATCATTACCAAAAACAAACACAACGCACGTGCCTTGTTTGCTACCTTCGACAGACTAACTAACCCCCCAGTGTCAGTAGCCTCTGAATTTCTATCCACCAGGGCGTGCAATGATTTTGCCTCCTTTTTCACTGACAAAATTCAGAAAATCAGACAAGCAGTCAGTGCCTCTGCATCAGGTACAGCAAATGTGTTGTCCCTATGTCCACTTAACATCAAGTCAAACACCATGACACAATTCCATCAGATTAATGATAAAAACTTAGAGGACATTATACAACTTCTGAAATCCTCCTCCTGCTGCCTTGATATTATTCCAAAAGGATTTTTCAAAGATGTTTTGCCTTGCATGGCCTCAGAACTACTTCATATAGTAAACAAATCTCTTCACTCAGGTATTTTTCCACAGGCCCTGAAAACTGCAGTCATTAAACCGCTCTTAAAAAAGAATAATCTAGATGCTTCAGTAATGAACAATTACAGGCCCATATCAAACCTGCCATTTCTAGGTAAAATCATTGAAAAAGTTGTTTTTCAACAGTTGAGTAATTTCTTGCATTTAAATAACTGTTTCGATGTGTTCCAGTCAGGCTGTCGTCCAAACCACAGCACTGAGACTGCTCTTGTAAAGGTCTTTAATGACATCCACTTAAACACAGACAGTGGCAGAACTTCAGTGTTAGTATTATTAGATCTCAGTGCTGCGTTTGACACTGTTGACCACAGCATATTACTAGACCGACTGGAAAACTGGGTGGGACTTTCGGAAACAGCTCTAAATTGGTTTGAATCCTACTTAAAGGACATAAACAACTTTGTTTCTATAGGTAAATACACATCTGAGTTGACAAATATGACATGTTGGGTACCTCAAGGCTCCATATTGGGGCCTCTTCTCTTTAACATCTACATGCTACCACTGGCTCAGATAATGAAGAACAACAAAATAAGTTACCATACCACAAATGTACGTAACAATTTCACCAGGAGACTATGCTCCAATTCAAACACTGAGTAAGTACATTGAACAAATCAATGACTGGATGTGTCAGAACTTTCTCCAATTAAACAAAGATAAAACTTAGCGCTGAGCTTCACCCTGCAATGTTCAAAACCACAGATAAAGCCAGAAATCTAGGTGTAGTCATGGACTCTGACCTGAGTTTCAACAGTCACATTAAAACAGTTACTAAATCAGCCTACTATCACCTAAAAAATATATCTAGGATTAAAAGACTAATGTCACAGCAGGATTTGGAAAAACGTGTCCATGCCTTTATCTTCGGTAGACTCGACTACTGCAATGGTGTCTTCACAGGTCTCACTAAAAAATCTATTAGAAAGCTGCAACTGATTCAGAACGCTGCTGCTCGAGTCCTCACTAACACTAAGAAAGTGGATCACATCACTCCTGCTCTGAAGTCTTTACACTGGCTTCCTGTGTGTCAAAGAATAGATTTCAAAAATACTGCTGCTGGTTTATAAAGCACTGAATGGTTTAGGCCCAAAATACATTTCTGACCTACTGCTAAATTATGAACCATCCAGATCTCTCAGGTCTTCAGGGACTGGTCAGCTTTCTGTCCCCAGAGTCAGAACTAAACATGGTAAAGCAGCGTTCAGTTATTATGCTCCAAATATCTGGAACAAACTCCCAGAAACCTGCAGGTCCGCTGCAACTCTTACTACTTTTAAATCCAGGCTGAAGACTTGTCTTTTTGTCGCTGCTTTTAATTGAACTATTCATATCTTAAACTGCACTGTAACTTTTATCCATGTACTTTTTCTTTTAATGTTTATTTTATTAGCTTTTCTTTTTTAATGCTTAATGTCTTTCATTTTTTGTAAAGCACTTTGAATTGCCTTATGTTGAAAAGTGCTATATAAATAAACTTGCCTTGCCTTGCCTTGCCTATCTCCTTAGGGGCTGTGTCATCATGTTTAATCGTAGGAACATAGCTATCGTATGTAAAACACAGTGTCTCATGAGCGTCATCTATGTAATCATATATCCTGTTACGTACACAGCTACGTAGGGCCTTTGTTATCATGTGCTACTCTGATATTCAAAGAGTACATTCAGTATTTTGCCAACAATTGTCCAAGGCAAATTCCCTTTCTCTTTTTTCTTTCACTTTCATAGCCTCTCACAGGGGTTCAACTTGTAACAAGAGGGAGTACATTGGCAATACATTTGCAGTCAAGTGGTATTTATGGAGGTTGTACAAAGCCATACAAGTCATCGGACCAGGACAATAAGCAATCGTCCTCCTGGAGAGATCGGGTAATGACGGTATGTGCTGCTTTTGTGCAACAGAAGAGCGTTCCCTCAATCAGGCCTTCCCCCTCTTAGCCCCCTCTCACATTCCCCCCCAGCAGTGTTTACGCCTGTCAGCCGGAGCGTCACATAAGTGATGGGTGCATTATACCGTGGATCACTTCAATCCTTTTTCCTAATCAATATTCTCGGTACCGGTAGGATGAAACTACCAGTTGTGGGGAGGGTAGCATGTAATCTATGTCAGCGATTGGTCCATCAAAAACATTTGTGCTTTTCAATTTATTCAAGATATGTGTTTCAAACATGAAAGTAGATGGATTTATAAAGTGAAGTGACGTGTATCCAGCTAAATGGCACATACAGTACCCTTTTTTCCTTCTGGAAGGGCCAATCATGTTACACTGTGTCATCCAATCTGTGGTGTTTGTTGTTGTAGTGGTACCTTTGGTAGGTTGTAATGGTCATTGCAACCCTGTCTCCTAAAAATTACGTTCCCACAGAACTAAACTGCATTCTCAATTACGTTTAGCTAGAAACGTATTTTCTCCCACGTTACGTTAGTTATGAACGTATCTCAAATACGTTTATTTTCTACATATCTTCTAGAAACGTATTTTCTCCCACGTTACGTTTGCTATGAACGTATCTCAAATACGTTTATTTTCTACATATCTTCTAGAAGCATATTTTCTTCCACGTTACGTTAGTTATGAATGTAACTTAAATACGTTTATTTTCTACATATCTTTGCCATTTATTGTCTTGCTTATAATAATGATAATTCGTTATTTATAAATATCATTTTAGAGCACACCTTTGAAATCGACAATCGGGCTCGATATATAGTTAAATTAAAATCAGTAGGCGAGGCTGTAATTTCGCCAGCTGTTACTCTCATGTGCGAGGCAGAACATAATAGTTTTAACATGCCAAAAAGCTGCTGTGTCGTTTATTGCACCTCAAACATTAAAACAAATCCAGAGTTACGTGTTTCTGTACTTCCTCTAAGAAGAAAAGACAGTATCAGAACAGAAGAGCTCTGTGACTTCAGGCTTGATCGCCGTTCAAATGACAGCGCTGGTTTCCCCAAAAGTGGGCGGGGCTGTAAAGTGAAGTAGATTTACTCTCATCTATTATTCAAAACCATTCTATTTATTCTAACGTAAATTACATGCCAGTGTTTTATCTTTTATTTATTTGTTTTTATTTTAAATCGTATAATGTCTGACTTTTTTTCCGTCTGTGAGGAAAAGAAATGGGGCTCAGAGCCTCAAAATACTGAAATCTGTATTTTTTAAAATCTTTTCCTTCTAATTTATTATTCTTTTCTAAATAACACACTGTTATTTACTCAACAATAACACACAATTATCCTTGTTTTTATTTATTCATTTAATTCTATAATCTTGGGCTTTTTAGCCGTAAATAAAGTCACCGGAAACAGACGGGACATTTTGAGCGATACACACCACAAACCCACTAAACTGATTACCCAAGATCCTCAGCTTGAAGCTTGTTGATTGGATGTTTTAGCCGCAATGCACGCTGGGATATGGTGTTGATATTATATGGAGATATGATATCCGACAACGAAAAATAAAATAATACCTAATTCAGAGTGTGCTTGCTTTTCTCTTTGGAAGTCATCACATAACGGCATTGTAATACACGGTTCGGCTGCATTAAATATTACACATCTGCCGTAATTCTTTATTTATAGAGAGAGACAAACAGGAGAACTGCTGCCAAAACTGAATACTTGACGTGGATCATAAATATATCAACAATTAAACAACATCTTCAATTTCTTTTCACAAAATACGTCTCCTTGCAGTATCAATAGTAATTCGGCTGACTTTTATATTTGATCCAATTGGTATATTGGTTATATTTACACCATAACGGTGCACAGCTGATAAAAAAGGACTTGTAGTTTTTAAAGATATTACTGATTTTCTTTGAATATAAGAATCTAAATACTGAGTTGAGAGAATAGTCAGGGGATTTGGGTGATGGGAGACACATCTATGGAATCACAATTTCAATAGCTTACTATTAAATGAAGGATAGCCTATGCCTTTCTGTCTGTGATGTTTTACAAATCAGATATTAATGTGAAGAAGTAAAACAAGAGAAATAATATAGCAATATCCTGTAAAATTATGTAACAACATGAATAAAATTACACATCTTCAGATGTTATACATAAGTGTCTACACTAATAATACAAAGTTATTATTAGTATGCTGTGTGTACCTTGTGTGCACCGCCTAGTGGTTAAAGCATGTTATTGAATTATTTTTGTTGAATAATCTTATTTGATCAAAACAATATTAAGAGTACATACTTTCATAGGGGGAAAGTAGAAGGTCAATAATAGAAATATAGAATATAAAAAGTCAAGAAGATACTAAGTGATCTCTACAATAAAACAGTTTAGTGCTGGATGTTCAAAGATATTAATAGGAGGATGTGCAAAACAGAAAAACGAATTAACCTTTATTAACACATTAAAAAATACTTTAGGTTAAGGTCTTCTTTTAAACAAGAAAAAAGCTCTGGGGGTATCTATCTACAGATGAATATTAAGCCTGACAAAGTACTTAACGTCTAAAATATTGCTTTCCTGCAATGTTAACTATGTTGAAACACTTATTTTAAATGATATTATACACATTAATTATACTCTTATGTATGTAGATAGAATAAGAAATGTGCAGAATATGACAGTTTAATGGTGGAGGTATACAGTACACACATATTGATAGATGTCTGTTGAGGAACCTGCGACCCAAGTTGTGTATAAGATCAATACACCTTAGAAAACCTTGAAATCTTGAAAGGGATATGCAAAATAGCCATTATACAGTTTTTAATTAACTATTAGTAGAGAATAACGAGTAATGAATATACTTTATAAAGATCTGCAGATAAATGTTTAGTCTTCTCAAGCACCAACTATCAAATATCTCTCCTGATTGTTGGCACTTGACAATCACCTTCCCTGAATTGTATTCAGGTGTAACTAAAGTCTGCTTTAAGGGTTGTTTATATTCCACATCATTAATCAGAATCTGCAAAGTAACTAAACTAAATGTAGTGGAGTAAAAATACCAGGTTAACCTCTGAATTGTAGTGGAGTAGAATAACAAAGTAACAATGAGCTGTCGTGTGGGTATATATTAATGCTGCCCATTATGGATACAAGCGATTTTCACCCATTTAGTAATTACATGTTTTAAATGTGTACACACCAATGTGTTTCCTATCGCCTAAACCTCCAGGGCTGTACACAGTTTAATACTGTCAACTTCTACATTTGGGAAAAAACGTCTTTTAAAACTACAATTCCCAGTAGAGACGTGCCATAGAGAACATGTTGCGAAACACAATAGCCAGCATGTGTAGTTCTGGGGGGGGGCGTTCGAGTCCAGTTTTGAATAGTCTGCCGTGGTTTCGTTCCATTTCAAAGAGCTTGACGCTCGGCGTAACCTTGGCGCAACATCACGGGGTTTGTCAACGGGACTGTAGTCCCAAACGATAGCTGGGGATTATGGGTAGTGTAGTGTCTTGGGCCATCTTAAATCTCGAAATGTCCCGTCTGTTTCTGGTGACTTTATTTACGGCTAAAAAGCATGCTAAAATGCCCAAGATTATAGAATTAAACGAATAAATAAAAACAAGGATAATTGTGTGCTATTGTTGAGTAAATAACAGTGTGTTATTTAGAAAAGAATAACACATTTTAAAGAGATTTTAAAAAATACAGATTTCAGTATTTTGAATCTCTAAACCCCATTTCTTTTCCTCAAAGACGACAAAAAAAGTCCGACATTATACGATTTAAAATAAAAACAAATAAATAAAAAGATAAAACACTGGCATGTAATACGTTAGAATAAATATAATGGTTTTGAATAATAGATGACAGTAAAATCTACTTCACTTTACAGCCCCGCCCACTTTTGGGGAAACCAACGCTGTCATTTGAACGGCGATCAAGCCTGAAGCCACAGAGATCTTCTGTTACTGTCCTTTCTTCTTAGAGGAAGTACAGAAACACGTAACTCTGGATTTGTTTTAATGTTTGAGGTGCAATGAACGACACAGCAGCTTTTTGGCATGTTAAAACTATTATGTTCTGCCTCGCACATGAGAGTAACAGCTGGCGAAATTACAGCCTCGCCTACTGATTTTAATTTAACCATATATCGAGCCCGATTGTCGATTTCAAAGGTGTGCTCTAAAATGATATTTATAAATGACTATTATCATTATTATAAGCAAGACAATAAATGGCAAAGATATGTAGAAAATAAACGTATTTCAGATACGTTCATAAGGAACGTAACCTGGGAGAAAACATGTTTCTAGAAGATATGTAGAAAATAAACGTATTTGAGATACGTTCATAACAAACGTAACGTGGGAGTAAATACGTTTCTAGCTAAACGTAATTGAGAATGCAGTTTAGTTCTGTGGGAACGTAATTTTTAGGAGACAGGGTTGGTCATTGAGTTGGCTGACCAGTTCCATGAGGTGCTTCTATTAGTCAACACGAAGGTTCAATCGGTCCTTTAGGTCAATCTGGTGGTCCATTATGAGGTTCTAAGCGTTGTGTAAGAGGTTGAAGTGGGCCTGAAGGAAATCATTCAGTTGGTGGAAAACCTAGGGGCAGTAATGTGACAGCGCTCTCCACCACCGTCATTTCAGTCTCATAATCAATGGTCTACAATCACCTACTAGTGATTTCGCCTTGTTGTAATGCTGTCTGAATGTATTGTGTGAAAGAGTTTATCATTAAGACGATTTTTCAAAGGGAGTATCGCTCGTTCTTGTTTTAAATGTGTTGTCTGTAACTGTTGCTGACTATCTTGTCAAATAGATTTTTAATCTCAATACAACTTCTCCTGGTTAAATAAAAAACAAATAAAATCACAACGCAAACAGGCCGACAGTATCTGCATGTCGGTATCTCTGGCACACTATCATTTTTGCTCAGCAAAAAGTTCTTATTAGCAAAGATAAATATATAGTATAGTCCTCAACAAGAACTCCCTAAAAAGTGAGAAAGTATTGAAGTGAATGATTTCTGACTTCTCTGACAAGGAGCGCTGAACTTGGTTTAACTCTGTTAGTTTTTCCTTAAAGATCTATGTTCATGTAACGCCTTTTTCTGAGCACCAGCGGGTTTTTTAATTGATTCCAATAAGAACAGCACATGCTATCACGTACAGCCTCTCGGGAAATAGAGAATATTTTTTTCTGACTGTCCTTGCTTCTGAGCAGATGCTTCGAGGGCTTCGAGTTGAACATTTTGTGACTTTTAAGAAATGTGCTGGTGGCGTCAATAAAGAAACTGGAAGAGAAGTTTGTCTTTGGCCATGGATGTTGCTACCGATGAGTGTTGGTACTTTTTCACCGAACACAGATCGTCCTCGTTGTTTTACGGCTGTCAGACTGAGCAGTGAAGCTCCTACATACACAGTGTGTGAGCAAGAATCTTCTGAATTAAGTTTATGGTGAAAAAACAATGTCTAACAATTATAAAGTTGCCCAAATAGATATATAAAAGGCAAGGGGGGGAGTTTGGGATGACTGGAAGCAATGATGGAGGGCTAGTCTGAGGACGACCTAGAGAGGGGGAGCTAGTCGGTCCTGGTGATAGGTTGTCAGGATATCGTCTCCTCGGGTAGACTCTTCCGGTAGGGCTGCGGTCGTCCACAACAGCTGACTCCATCATTCAGTCCCAGGTGCCCTTGTGTGGCTCCATGGGGCCGGGTGACATCATTATCACCCCCCCCCCCCCCTTTACTCTTCCCCTGCTGACTCTAATGGTGGCCCGGAGGTGGTGGAGGGGCCTTATGAATAATTTAGGAGCTCTGGTGCACTTTATAACCTGGCCTGCAAGGCTAGCCGGGACATTCACCCTAAGTGCATTAGTATAATAGTCGAGGAGGAGGAAACTAGCCCTTATTGACTAATATAATCAATAACTGTGCTTCTGTTTGCTGTCGATTCCCTTGAGGTACCCGTGTGTGTGGGAGGATGGACCAAACTACCAGAACACACTCATGAGAACTACAAAAAGCAACCTGCTGTAATTACGCTTTGAGGAGTATCGGTTTGCTCCCGACTCTTAGCAAAATGAAAGAGCTCAATAATTGGGGCAATTTTATCCAGTCATTCATTTCTTGACAATGCTGAGTGATGAGCCATCTTTAGCGATACAAACATTATTTCTCCACAGAAAGGCAAAGGAACTACGCAGACTGCATGCATTATGTGTCTGAGGCAGCCAATTTCAACAAGGAAAGAGCTCTATAATCAAATAAAGCAGTGTCGGTTTACAGAGGAGAGTGACGTGACAAACGGCGTCATTATCCGAGGCTTCTTGAGTGACTCGAGACTCCTCTGGATATTCACAGGAGGAGGAGGAGGAGGAGGAGGAGGAGGAGGAGGAGGAGGAGGAGGAGGAGGAGGAGCTCACCTTCATGAGGTGAAAGCTGAAGGAAAAAATGACTCCCTTCTCATTTTCCAAAGTGCTTACTCAGCACTGTAAACAGAGAGCACACTGTTGGTTACATTGTTGGAAATAAACAACTCAAAAATGTGTTTGCACGGAAATATATTTGACTTGGCGACAGCAAAACAGTGGAACTTCTTGTTATAATATTTCCTTTCAGAGAAGCAGTTTTTTTCTTTAATGATTCATTTTTGTATCCCCGTCCCTTTGCACAACTTTGAGAAGTCAAGACGGACAAATATGTTACTCGTTGCATGATGACAATTATTTTGTACACATTTCTCAACTTATACCTCTAATAAAATGACCACTCCTTTCTTATATTGTAGGCTAAATCTCTTTATTTGGTCCTAACATAATTATCTATATGGCTGCTATAGTAAACCTTGACTTTTACTGTAGCGTTATAGTTATAAAAGGTACAACATACAGATTTCTAAGCGGATTCAGGCCGGATAAGAAGCAATGGAAGAGCCAAGGTTCAGTGTTTCTGTCACTCTCAGTGTCGCATGCAGACAACAAAAGAGATGGCCAAGTGACCCTAGAGGTTGATATACAACGTGTCAGCAGGAGCAGCAGTGTGTGTCCCCCCCCTCCCCCCGCACACTGAGGATTTATTACAGCGGCGTGTGCCAGGCAGCCTGACTCACCAAACAGGTCCGATTACAACATCCTGTAGATACCAGGAGACGTCTCTGAAGACCGGCCATGCTGGGCGCTTACATCACTTTCAAATTAAAGAACAAAATGCTGCTATTACGACTTTACATGGGCAAACACACTGATCTGAAACAACATCCATCAGGGCCATTTTAATGGTTGTTGTTTTTCTGTGTGTAGAAAGATCCTTTTTCACCATTGCTGCATTAAAGACCACTTGTATCAGGAATAATGTAACAATAACAAACTCCAATCACAGCACCAGTAACTATCACTGGCACTCAATGTCGTAAATCAGCACACACACGGGCCCAGTTCCACCGAATCAAACAGTGATATAACCTCTGATAGTTACGGTGCGTGACAAAACAAACTTAATAGACCTTTAGTGGTCATTATGTTGCGTGGCGATGGCAGGTTAAAACACAGGCAACAGTCTGACAAGTACAAACTATTGTTGCTTCAGTCATTATGATGCCAAGTCAACATCAAGATACGTGATCACTGGTGAGGAAGTCAGTAAATTTCTGGAGCCAGATTAGAACAAATTCAAGACAAGAGGAAGATTGTCTCAGTTTTAAATGAGTCAACTCAGGACAATGACATGCAAGGCTGCCAGTTTTTCGTAATATGTGCCATGAAGTTTTTTCTGTGTACTCCAGAAGGAGGCGGCGGGAAATCTGCTTTGGAGGATAACCACCTGATTTGGCCAATTATTGCTAATGAAGCCTCATATTAGCTTTAGCAGAAGTGAATGCTTTTAGCACGACATGGTGAAGTAGCAAAGGACCTCTCCAGAGCCAATATAAGAGGAACGATTACGTCAACAAATGACTCGTTCATTGTACATATTGAAATGTAATGTGGGAAACGCATAACCTATCCTTCGATGTCAATTTGAAATGTGTATTTGATTTCTTCATTTGTGTTACGACTTTTGCTGGAAAAAAAATACTTTTCAAGATACTTGAAAAGTCTCACAAGGCATATTTGAAACAATATTTTAGGGACTGAGAATTCAAAGCTTTTTAATTTAAAGCTGCACTCATTAACAACATTTACAGAAAGACATTAAAAACAAAGGCAACACAAAAAAACCTAAGACTAAAATGCCTTTTCATTTTACCTTAAAGGTGGGGTATGTAATTTATTTCAGAAACACTTTTTGTTATATTCCAAGGAATGCTCTTAACACCCCGATAGCAATGAATACATTAAATGCGTTAACAATGAATACATAAAAAAATTTCATCTGTGGAAGCCGTAGTGCTGTAAAAAGCACGACCAGTCATTTTAGCCGGGCCCAGCTAAAGTAACTGGATGGCCTACCTGCCTGTCAGTCTTCCATCGGGGCACAAACTGATCTCGTGCCCTCATTGGTCATGTGTGTTGGGGGAGGGGCTCTGTAAGGAAGTGGCAGATTTTTTTCGGTTATGTATTTTCAAGTTCTAGTGCACTCGAGCTGGTTTCTCCAAAATTACTACCTCACCTTTAATTATTGAAACCGAAAGAAAAAAAATGTTTGCAAATTTCTCATTTTGTGTGTTTTTCAAATGGCACAGATGCTGCGTTACAATTAACTATATATCTTAACTTGGTATATAAATAAATTGGTAATTTTTTGTGGAACAACTACAGCATGTCTGTCATCCATTTTTGTGGCCATACAGTAGGAGGAGGACATAACAATTCTTAATCCCGTCTGCAAAACTATGATTGGTCAATTGTTCATCTATCCAGTCTGAAGTCAGAAGAGAGATGCATAACGTCCACAAAGACAAAATGAATAACTATACAGTCTGCATGTCTTGTAGGAGAGGTACTTTTGCAAATTTGTGCCAAGGGGCTCACTGTTTTTTAATCCGATCATTCATACACTATGTGTGTAGTTTCTAAATACTTTATTTTTACAATTCACAATCAACAATCTTTATTCAATCCTTCTTGCAAATGAAAAAATAAATCCCGATCTCCTTCCAAAGTTCTCTCACAACGTGGCGTCTTTATAAAGGAAGCACGCCGCTATCCTTTCTGCGACTTTTAAAAACAAACATGTAAGTGTAACCTTGATGGTGAGGAGACGACAACTTCCTGTTCGCCGCTCAAGCTGTTCACGCAGAGGCTAAGTTGGTCTGGAGAAAATCCAATTCACACCTGGCTCAAACGCTCCACTGTTCAGGCCACAATGGGAGTCTTTCTTTGCTGCGTGACACTGAGCGTCCAAGGTCAGCAAAGTTCAGGAAGCACATGATTTTTATTTGAAAATCTATAAATTGTGAAAACGAATGCCCCTGTGTTTATTTGTGCTTCTCTCCACTCTCCAAGCCAGAGGCCTCATTCTGCTTGCCAGCTGCCGACCTATTAGCACCCCACAGAAACCCTAACAGTGCTGTTTGTTTGACTTTGTAGTATTGAATTGAGACACGCAGACTTGGAGGACGGGAGGTGAGAATGGGCATTGACTCATTTTGAAGGGTGCACTTGTTAAATCTCTGGCCATCTTGGCTGATGTTTAGACTGGGAAGGAGTTCCAAATGTTTGACTCTGGTCTTGGATCTGTATTTCTGAAATACTCAGAAGGTCTGAAGCCAAGCTTTGCATTCTTTCTGGACCTCAGTGCTGACTCGCAAATTCATTTAATGGGAACAGCTTTAATGTCATGTGTATTAGATGTCACTACAGTCCATAAAGTCTGCGATCGTACATCATGGTCATAGAGTGGCCAGTTCGCCAAATATTACATTATTCAATTTGAGTGGTATGTAGCCATGCAGATAGTTTGGGCTTTATTTGCATACATCGGCTTTTAGACATTAGCCTCTGATAATGCTACTAAAATGTAAGTGTGGAATAAGTTGCATGTGAGTTTTGCCAAACTGCAAAGATTATTTGTAACTTTAGGATTTTGTATGAAGCTTGTAATTTCATTTTTTGTTTATTAAATGACCCACACAACCAATGACTTTTAATTTAGGGGATTGTGAAGCAAGTTGTTGTACATTGGCTGTATTTCTGCTTAACCTGTAAAGCCCCTTTTTTGACTTTTTTGTGCCTCCTTTCGATCGGATAAAAGTATTATTCACTCATTATGGCTGATGGTTGTTGTGAATATGATTTGCCAATGTCTCCCTTAGTGAAATTCAGTTCAACACACCTGTTTTAGATAATAAAAAAACATGTTATTTTACTGGAAATACTGTCCTTTCTTTCAAGAAACAGCTGCTGCCTAGCGGCTCTTACAGGTGTTCAGAACATGTACCAACACATCTCAAACAACAAAGCTTTGGACTAAAATGACTCAACTGAATATCCATTGTCACTGACTGACGAATCAGTAGCCTTTAGCAGAGGAGCTCCTCTAACTGGTGAGGGTGTGTTGATGTCAGCTCAGTAGTGATGTACAGTACGTTGAGTCCTAGGTAAAAGCTTTTGAAATGATTGTGAAAACTAAAAAACAATCATAATCAGACAACTCAACAATAAATAATTGGCTGCTGAGCTAAAAAACCTTTTAAAGAATGGTAGGGAGACAGTTATTATGAACTACGACTGCTTAGTTTAGAAATGAAAAGGGTTGTGTCTAGATGGTCACACATTTTCGAAACCCGCAAGATTGTAAAAATGAAACATTGATTAAGAATGGTGAGGTTTAGCACAGGCCACTCATACATTACATTACATGGCATTTAGCTGACGCTTTTATCCAAAGCGACTTACAATAAGTGCATTCGACCAGGAAGATACATACTTGAAGAAAACAGAATCATATAAGTACATCAGGTTTCAGAACCAAAACATTTCAAGTGCTACTCAACTGGCTTTAGATAAGCCAGTCCTTTATTAGTATATAAGTGCTTTGTTAGCAATTCTATCGCTCGAAGTGGAGTCGAAAGAGATGAGTTTTCAGTCATAGATGTAATCCCTAGTTATGGCTATCTATTGGGAAGGAAAGGGTGAGGTCGGGATAGGTATTCAGGCGGTGAGTTGTTACTTTAGCATGTGAGCATGCAAACATTTGCCAATTAACCTAGAAAAGTGGAAACTGAAATACTTTTCTTTAATGATGGCGTCTGTTACGTCCCCACTAAGGTCTAGGGGACCTGGAGACAATAACGTACAACCACTTTTTTCCAGTTGAAGTTCACCAGAGGTATGCCAATTGGATGTTATGGGAAAAGAACATCTGAACCAAAATACTTTTATTGAAAGAATGCATTTCTAGAATTCAGGACCAAGTCTGCCCAGTATTAATCGGCCAAATCTGCTCAAGTGTGGTCTCGTTGCAGTGGGATTTGGGTCTTTTTTTTATGTCTGATACTATTTAATCATAAAGAATTGACTCCCAGCGGACTCTTGATCAGCTCTGATCATCTGAGCAGAAAGGAATAGCAAGAAAAATGATTTATTGGCTACAGTCGTTCATTATTTGGTGCCTTTTCAATAAAAGGCACTTCTAAAACTGTTCTTAAATTCTTGTAATTTTTCAATGTTTTGAGCACCACAGTGACCCTTCACATAAACCAGACTATTTGCTTGGCTAGATACCACAGTTATCTTCAGTTGCTGAGTTGTCTTGAACGGCACAGCCACTGTGTTTAATTTTCCATCATAATAAACGTCACACAGCTGAATTTTCATCAGGAAGGGCCAAATAATGTTCCGGGCAGCTGTAAGTGCACAGTTTGTAGCCCCTGCACAGGAGGAATCTGTCTTGTAAACCGATATAGCTGCCCAGTCATGACCTCAGCCTCAAAGTATGATTTCTCGGTGTGATGTATGGGTTTAAAAGCCCGGCTTTGCAGGATAACTGAGACTGATTATTACATGTGTCTGGGGAAAACGACGGAAGGCTCAGAGCATTATGGACAAAAGGGATGTGCTCTTAAGGTGCCTGATTTTCTGCTTCGACGTCAGATAGCACATTCGAAGCTAGGATTTTTAGATCAAACTATTTTGCATTATATAACTTTTGTTTCTACCTCGCAAGACGGTGAAAGCACCACTGCTCTTTGGAACCTCGTGTTTCAATTGATTTACTCAGACATAGACTACAATAAACCCAAACTCCCAATGTGCCAAATAATGTAATTCCCCTTTCGACGGCAGAGGATTTCTGGTCCATAAAGCAGCAGATGCGTTCAAGCTGTTATCCAGCAGTCCTTTAGGAGCGATGGCCTTATGATCCTGATGATGAACACAGTGTCATGCAGATGGCAGGTGGTCTTTGTACAGCAAAGCTCTCCTGGCGTCCCCCAGGGAGGAAGGAGTCTCAGCTGTGAATGGCTTTAAGTGATAATAGCTCCCTCTCTGCTCCGTCCATTGGCTTTATATACTCGAGGCTTGGCGTGATGTTATTGAAGATGTGAGAAGTTTGCATCTGCAGCTTACAGGATAGCTGCCTATGAGCAGAAGAGGAAGAAGTATTCTGATCGTTCACTTAAAGCAATACTCCACATTGAAAATATTGTTAGCACTGAGGTCTTTAATTTAAAATGTCACTCAAGTTATAGCATGTACTAAAATTAACAGTACTCATTATGCAGAATGGCCCATTTCAGAATATGTTCGGGATTATAAATATTGATGTATTAATCGCTTTAATGTTGCATCTGGTTAAGGAGTAGATTAAAAACTGAGATGTAGATCAACCTATAATATTCATTAGGGGTTTTTTGTCATCAATTTGAATCTTTAAGGTGAATGCAGCTATCAAATATATTGGAATAACAAGTACAATATTTCCAAAATTGTAGAAAGTATAGGTTTGCATAAAGATTGAAATACTCAAGAAAAAGAGCCTTAACATTCTAGTTAAAGGTGGTAAGTTTGAGAAACCGGCTCGAGATACACTTTTTTTCATATTCCATGGAATGCTCTTAACATCCCGATAGCAATTAATATCTTAAGTGCTTTGACAAAAAAATTCATTAAAAAATGTCATCTGTGGAAGCCGTAGCGCTGTAAAAAGCACGACTAATCATCTGAGCCGCCGCTAAAATAACTGGATGGCCTACCTGCCTGTCAGCCTTCCATCTGTGCACAAATGTATCTCGTGCCCTCATTGGTCATGTGCACGTTTGTGTGTGTTGGAGGAGGGGCTCTGTAAGGAAGTGGCAGATTTTTTCAAATTCTAGCGCACTCGAGCTGGTTTCTCAAATTATACCCCACCTTTAAGTACAGTACTTGGGTAAAAGTTGTCCTCAGCCAGTGGACTGAAAGGTCAAGATACTCAACTTTGACAAATATTCTGCAACCTTAGTGTTACTGTAAGCTGTCCTTACAGAAGACATTGACATGAAAACACATTAAAAATGTTGATAGCTGAACTTTGACTACATCAGTATCAGGAAGCTGGTTTTGCACATGCAGGCTCCGTGGTAGACTTTGTGCTTAAGAACATCTGTTTGTCACATTGCACCTTATTCAGTGTGATAAACAGAGAGCTGCACAATGGACATAACACTGACACTGAGTGTTTTATTTGGATCAGATTTGTATGTAAAATTACATTAGTACAATTAGCATTTTAATGGTGCTCCCTGTTGGACATGTAAATCATTAGTTCAACTGCAGCAATAGACTAATGTTAAATTAGTGGATACTTCAGTGTGTTCAGGATGGAAGCATTAAGAATGACCAGGAATAAGACTAAAAAGTGATGCATGAAAAGCACCTTTCAAGAAGTGATGCTTTTGAATCACTCGGTACTAAATACCATCATATAGTAGCAATAGTTTTGAAGCTCAGTAAGGTAAATATTAACTGAAACTATAGCGATCAAAGTCTAGATTTTCTGCTGAAGAAAGATGAAGCAGAGAACTTTAAGCTGAGAGCCCCCTCTGGTGGTGATGAACATTAATGACAAGGAAACAAAGGTCTGATCTGAACCATTTTTAATAAAAGCTTTAAGAAAATTAAGCATGTAAAATGTTTTTTAAAGTATTGCTGTACATTTGACACAAGAAAAAAAATTCACACCTGGACTCTTTAGATATTCAGGACCATTTGAAAGCATGCCACAGGTTTTAGATTTGCAGCCAGAGCAGCAGTTAAGCTATAAAAATAACTATAGACAGTCAAGATTTCAGTCAGCCAACATCCCAAGTAGTGCATTTATGATGTAAAAAAGTGATTGCATTAGAGTAGTCGTACAGACTGAAACTCATACCGAGTAAATAAGCCTGATATGGTTCACTCTACTGAAGAGCAGGTCCTTTTCCAAGACTGAACTGCCAATTTGTGTGAGGGCTAGCTTTTAAATTAAAACTTGTAGCATGCTTTAGAAAAAGAGTCAGTAAAAGTATTCACGATTTCAGTTGATAAAATGTGCAAACCACTGATTTGGTCCTTCGTGTGCAGCTCCTTCGGTCACATTAAAAAGTTTAAGTTACAACTGTACAAAACGGCACATAGTGCCAAAAGTCTTCTCATACGGTAAGCTGCTTTGCAATATCCGTCACCACTGAAGACTTGAGCTGCGCGATGGTGGCAATCCTCATCTGCTTGGAAGTGGAGTACTTTCCTTTAATGGCCTGGAATAAGAGAAAATCGGCATTGCGTTAGAAGTAAATCCAAATTAAGGATTAATCCTTTTCAAGTACACAAATATTGACACTTGAGTTTTGTTTGTTTTACACTTACCATATGTTTGGTCGTACCGTCGTTCACCTTCAGTACATTCTTGGCAATGTGTGCCATCACAGGAATCAAACTCTCTGCCGTGTAGTCCATGTAGTGCTGCAGAGTCACGTCCTGAGAAGAGACAATACACAGATGTCCTTCAGAAAAGCATTTAATCCACTTGACAGTAAATGCTCCATGACCATTTTATGACTGAGGCAACCATTTTTAAAGGCAACACCCCACTTTGCACACTTTTGTAGCCTTGAAATACACATATTGGCCAATATTTAAATAGATGATAAGCCACCTTTTAATATTTTGAAGATGCACTTATTAGCCTAGTCTTGTAAAAATATGAAAGTTTCAAAAGAGGGCCAAATGTGTTATTTTAGCATATTGAACTAATGCATTTTGCTCTCCTCATTTAAATGGACAGTTATTTTAGTAGTATACTATAATCTGAACTGTATAAACCATCTGTTCATTTGTCACAAGTAATGATATTTTCCTCATCTGATACAGACGTATTTAGGAAGAGGTTAACTCACCCATTCGCCAGCATCCAAGACCTTGAGACTGAGAGCCAGAGAAGCACTTGCAACAATGGAAGGTGGCATGTGAACCATCTCGTAGTCGACCATGGTGAGCTCCAGGAGGTATTTAGCCAGGGTGTGCTGCTCAGCTGTTACCTGAGGAGAGACATCGACATCATCAACAACAAATTGAAGATCTCAAAGCAGAAAATGTGTCTTGTTTGCTGTTAAAATGATACAAACCTGGTAAACCTTGGACGCTCTTCTGAGGAACTGCAGGGGAAGAGGACGGCCCAGCTGGAACTTGAGCACTCGCAGGATGGCCATCTCCATGTCTCTGATCTCTGCAGTGGTGTAGGCCTTGTCGGTTATGTAGGCAAAGTCTGAGATCTCGGGGGGGTACATCTCCTCGTATTTGGAAGCCAGGAACATGGCAGTTATGCCGACCAGCTGCAGCTGCTTCTTGGGGACTGGGTTGTCCTGTTGGAGGTGCAATCACAGGACTTTAGACACAAGGATTTATACTGTTTTTCATCAATATATTATAAGTCTCAAATATATGCAAAACATGTCTCTGAAGTGTTTGGCTCCAAATACCAAACAGATCACCCATTGCAGCATCCCATAATCCCCTCTGTTTCAGCCCCGTTTCTAAAGTGCTGATTCTCTGTTTGTTACTTGAGATGAAAATAAGGAGCCCCTCCCCACACCCCTCTTGAGAGACATTTGGTTAAAAAGAACACAATGGTGCTCTAAGAGGAGAGTCAGGTGATAAGCTGTGTGGGGGCGGGGGGGGGGGGGGTACCTTTGTTGGTGATTGGCTAATGGTTACACGAGCCAAAAAAAAAAAAACGTTATGACATCATGAAGTGGCCAAAATCTCAGACAGGTTTTTGCAGAAATGGATCAGGACAAAAAAAGAGAGAATCTTTTTTCCTGAAACTTTCAGAATGTCTTTACACGGAGGGGACACATGTTGATATATAACATGTATTTTGCATAAGAGGTGACCTTTAAGCTAGCCATGTCAGGCAAAAAAACAGGACAAGATATACATGTACACACCTGAAGAAAGCGGTCAATTATTCCCACGGTCAGGTACATGGTCTCCTGCAGCAGACGGAACTTGAGGCTCACTTGCACCAACCAGTCAACGAGAATGGCCCGCATGTTCCCAGTCACCTCCAGACCCTGCAGATAAGTGGCTCTGACGTTCTGCTCCACCTGTAGAGACAAAAACTGGTTAAAATCCATAAGCAGTAGAGGGGGGAGAAATCTCCAATACATGTAGCCAGTTGAAGAATATTCATTTGCTTGCCTCGAGCTGACGCAGGTACTTGTAGATTTCCTTCACATATTCGCTGCAGAGCATGGGGTTTTCGTAGTCATCGGCATCTACATCCCTGACAGCGGTGTGAAGAATGACGTCTGAGAAGGCTTGGCAGAGGTCTGCCGGGGCACAGCCAGAAGTCTCCATGGGAGTTGGGGAGGCTGGTTCAGGGATAACCTGGAATGGTGGAATTCCCAATATTAGAACCACACCCGGCAGCCATTTTTGTTTGAGCAAATAGCTGCTGGGATTCACTCACCTGGACTTCTGGCTTAGGTTTAACAGGAACCACAGTTTTTGGTTTGGGCTGTTCAACAACAGCAACTGCTTTTTCAACTTTGGTGACCGGGACTTTGACCTTCTTTGTGGCCCCTGTCTTGACAGCCTAAAAGGAAAAAAATGGATTAAAGTCAGAACTGTGGTGGCCACCATTTCATAGCTTGCAGCAACCACTCTGGATTAATTGTGTACAACTGAATTGCAGAGTAGGTTATCTATAATAGGACACTGTCAATTTACATGCTGGACAGACATTTAGTGTTTTATAGAAGTGTGTAAAAATGCTTTTACATGGTCAATCTTTCAGAACTTGGGTAAACCCCTTCTAAAAAGCAAATGTAACCATGTGCTTCAAAACAACGTTACCAGGCTTTGCTTGTTGTTACATCAGAGCACAGCTGTAGTCATTTTGCATAAAAGGCTTTAGTCGTGAGAAGCATGAAACATTCCCACGTTGATTTTGATACAAATGGAAAGTGATTGTTTTCAGTTATTTAGCCCTCAAAGCCTACCAATAATCTTACATGCATGGCTACGATAATTAGCTGAATGTTAGCCGTGTTTTCCAGGTGTTGGCA
This sequence comes from Pseudochaenichthys georgianus, assembly GCF_902827115.2. Lineage (NCBI taxonomy): Eukaryota > Metazoa > Chordata > Actinopteri > Perciformes > Channichthyidae > Pseudochaenichthys > Pseudochaenichthys georgianus. The sequence continues at coordinate 4,008,822 of NC_047514.1, read as the reverse complement.
TCCTACCTATTATAAAAGTAGTACAAATCTTACCTTCTTCTGTACTTCTTTGTTAATTCCAATGTTTCCAATTTCACCGAGAGCCGCTCGGGGCTTTGTGGGCCCGGTGACCGTGCAGGCCTTTCCAGCGATCTGAATTTCAGCATTTCTGGCTGAAGCCAAGCGGGTCTGCAGAAGAAGAAACAGCGTTATAGTGCATGCCATTAATTTGTAATGGTTTAAAAGAGAGCAAACCCCACAGCTAAGCACGAGGGCATTTAAGAGATATCATGTAGATATTATCTTTTTTAAATAAAACAATCCAATAAAGACACATTTCCTCTATACAGAATTACTGTCAAATAAAGAATAATGATAAACATAAAAATACTTACTCTGGTTACTCGGAGTGCCATTTCGAAATATGCGTCGCTTCAACAGACAGGCACGCAGTCGTAATGGAGAATGATGCGGTGTTGTTTTGAGGTTCAGCGTCCAGGTTTATATCCTCGCTCTCTACGATCTGATTCGCTGAGGGCTGTCGAGAACCGCAGGGATGCATCCTAAAACCCGGAAGTAAACTCCATCCGGTTCCTTCGACAAAAATGCAATGCAATTTCTCCATAGGATTTTGTAAAATAGCTCGAAATAAGGTCTGTGGTTGACACACATTTATGAAACGGATCACGTTTTGTTCAGCCGGATAATATCCACTAGTGATGGCTAGATGAAGCCTTATGAAGCTTTGAAGCTTTCCAGCCACTTTGTTCGCAAAAGGGTTCATCTCATGAGGCTTCATCGTGGGCTTCATTTGCACACAAAGTGTCAAAGTGTGTAAAACAGGCAGATTTGACATCTCAACAGTGTGCTCTATCTCATTGGGAACTCGGTATGAGATAGAGTCTATCTCATACCGAGTTCCCAATGAGTAAAGCCTTAGAATAACTCTAAACAACAAACATAAAATCATATTTTCATGTTAACAATATTGTTTTTATTCCAGTTTAATGATTGTGATTGAAAAGCCTAAGGAGGCTGGTAAACATTGCAAAGAGGGATTTGTATTCCTTAATAATATTCGTAAACTTAACCATGTTGTAGCCTGAGAAAGGCTAAACCATATCAAAGACTACATTTATTAACTGCATTATCTAATTTAGCTGTAGCTTTTATAATAAAAATAAAAAGACGTATTGACGAGTCATTGTACCAGGGACCCTGCGGTTGTGAGTCAACTGCTTTCCAACTGAGCCACAGCCCACACACTGAATCCACCTGAAAACACTGTACGCTATTTATTCCTGTATTTATTTATTTATTCATGTTTTTATTCCTACATTTATTTATGCTTTTATTTATTTATACTTATGACATGTTCCGACCTCTATATAAGTGAGGGTCTGAGCTCTCTTAATTCCATCGTGTCACCGGGCCCGGTACAGGAGGGGTTATATCAGAGTCCTGCATCGGGTCGGGTACCCGCGGGTCGTGGGTATTGCATAATAAATATATTAAAATAATAATAATTTAGTTTAATGTTTAAATCCTCAGACTTCTCCCCCGCGGGACCTTGCATAATCATAACCTCTGCAGCGCATCAATCTGCTGCTGTGCGCGCCACATTCGAAATGGCTGAGGTGAAGCTCTCTAGTGCTTGATAACACTTCCTCAAGAGCGAAATTCAACGTCTGGGAGGCTTTTAGTGTCATCTGTGACGACCACTCCACACCGCGTGGGGTGCCGTCTGGTTGTGTGTGTGTTTTGTGTGTGATTGCAGGTTCCAGCTGCAGCTGTTTGATGAGGCGCACCTGCCGGATGAGCTACACCTGTTGAAACAGGATATAGGAGGAGCCAGACGGTTACCTTGGGGGGACTCCTCTGGGCACTCTCTCCGTGCCAGCCTCTAGGACCTGTGGCTGGTTGTTTCATTACATTGTATATCAGGGAATAAACAAGTGCTATTTTCTTACCATTCGTCTCGCCTCCCTGCTTTTTGTTGCAGCCCATGAGCCGGGTTGTAACACATCCTAGATGGAGAAAATAACCAACATCCCACGCTTTTTGAGACAAATATGCAACTGCGTGTGTTAATAATTGCACGTTTTCACTACTCATATATAGGCTAGGCTATGCGGGTTCGGGTCTGGTTGCGGTTGGGTTGCGGATCTTGTGCCGACGGGTCGGGTCGGGTTGCGGAACTAATTGGCAATATGTGTGGGTAGCGGGGCGGGTTCAGTATTGCACGTCGCGGGTGCGGGGCGGGAGCGGGTCTTGAAAATCAGACCCGTGCAGGACTCTGGGTTATATTGTTCTTATTATACATCCATAGGTAATATGAGCGTTGCGGTTCAACCGATCTGAATGGCTTCCTGAAGCGGTCACGTGGTATCGACAGGCAGCGAGGCTTCGTTTGTCATCGATGACGTCACTGGCCCAAAACGATGCAAGCCTCAATACAAGCTTCACAAAAAGCTTCGGGGATTACTCAACACACACTCCGAAGCCTCGGCGCAATACCCTTGATCCTACTTTTATAATTTTCGAATCATAAATCTAGTCGCCAGAAGCAAAATGCTAACGTTATGCTATAAACGAACTACAGCAGGGTCGCTGCTTCAACGTCACGCCGACTTAAGATCCACATTCAAAAATACAGATACAAAATTGTACGATTTGAAGCTTTTGTTTTAACAGTTTGCAGGAGGCAGGTACTTGCTTTCAAGCAGAACAGGAAACAAACTTAGCGAGTGTTTACGTTTTCGGTGTAATGACGTAAAACGGCCTCGACAACTTCTCTAGTCCTATTCAGCCACATGTTAACAACCATCGTTTTTCAGACACGTTAACTCTTCAAAAATCACCAGTGGGGTCACTGCTGATGTATTTAATGTCGTAGAACAAAACGTGATCTGTCTCTTCAATTTGTGTCAAACACAGACCTTATTTCAAGCGATTTTCCAAAATCCTATGGAGAAATTGCATTGCTTTTTGTCGAAGGAACCGGAAGTGGTAAAAATGCTAACTTACCAGAAGTATCTGTCAAGAAAATATCTCCATGGAGAAAAGCCATGACTGTGAGAACAGCAAAAACTGAGTGCAGAAAAGCTGAACGCAGGTGGAGAAAAACAAATCTCCAGGTTCACTTGGAAATATATAAAAAGAAACTCGGTTTCTATAATCAGGAAATAAAAAAGGCACGACAATCGCTCTTCTCTGACATCATTAACAAAAATAAAAAAACTCACGTGCCTTGTTTGCTACCGTCAACAGACTAACAAACCCCCCAGTGTCGAAAGCCTCAGAATTTCTATCCACCAGGGCCTGCAATGATTTTGCCTCCTTCTTCCCTGACAAAATCATGCAAATTAGACAGGCAGTCAGTGCCGCTGTATCAGGTACAGCAAATGTACTGTCCCTGTGTTCACCTAAAGCCAATTCAGACACCATGTCACAATTCCGTCTGATAAATGCTAAAGACCTAGACATTATCCAACATCTGAAATCCTCCTGTAGCCTCGACATCATCCCGACAGGATTTTTCAAAACCGTTTTTCATTGCTTGGCCTCAGATATACTACACATAGAAAACAAGTCTCTTCAATCAGATGTATTTCCACAGGCCCTGAAAACTGCAATAATAAAACCGCTCCTAAAAAAGCATAACCTAGACTAGGGATGGGAATTTGAAAGCAAATATATATTCGAATATCCGACCCCCCAAAAAACGGTTAACCGGTTAACCGAAATGTACATATCCTATATAAAAAATAGTTTGGGTACATTTCTTTTTTGTAACAATTTTCTTTTAGACTTTTTTTTTTAACAATTTTTTTTCAATAATTTTTGGAAATAAATACATACATGTTCAAATAAGTATAGAAATCCAGTCGAATTTGTCAAATGTATTGAACTGGTGATCACAGTTTGACAGCTATAGGCTTTCATGTGTGGAGGCGATTCACAATCAGGCCAGCTGTAGAGAAGACCCTCTCAGCTGGAACGGAGGTTGCGGGTATAGCAAGGTATAGCAAGTTTAATTTGGCATAGTTTGACCTCTACACCGCACTCACTAACCTGGTCGAAATATTTCCACACATTACTCCTTTTTGACGCCATGTCTGTTGTGTAGGACTCTTCTTGGAGTGTAAATAATTACCGGACTATGACTGGTAAAATATGTTGAATACCGGCAAAACTAAATCTCTCCAGTCAAAATGTCTAGTACTTTGCCGCCACACACGGTTGCCAAGCAGCGCTTATTGTTGTTTAGGCTGGCCACTCATGTGTCGCGAGTGTTGACAGGGGGCGGGGGAGCACGCTCATGAACTGTTAGCGCCGGAACCTCGCAACGGCTGTGGAGCTCATTTGCGCCACATTTGGGCCTAAGATGAGGTTTGAGTCTGCGTGATCTGCGTGTAGGGAGGGGCAGCAGCCATATCATTGGCTAGCACTAGCTAGATCTGATGGATTTGGACATAAACGCGAGTGAAGTATAACCGGACACGAGAGAGAGATATCAGCACCTGCAGCTCTGCCCGATGTGAGGGACCGGTGAGCGGAGCAAAACACACCTTTAGACGTCAACTAACACATTTAGGTATGGCACTGTCGTATACATTGAATTATTCAATTTGATAATATGTAATCAATTATGCACCCCTCCCAAAAAATAAAATGTATAATTTTTTTTTAATAAAAATATTCATAACTCATATTCGAATACATGAATAATTATTCGAATACCTGAATAATTTCGAATATTCGATTAATCGTTCCCATCCCTAACCTAGACGCAACCATAATGAATAACTACAGGCCAATATCAAACCTTCCCTTTTTAAGCAAATTGATTGAAAAGCTGTTTTTCAACAGTTGAGTAATTTCATGTTTTTAACTGACGGTTTTGATGTGTTTCAGCCGGGCTTTCGAGCTAATCACAGCACTGAGACTTCACTTGTTAAGGTCTTAAATGACATCCATTTGAACACAGACAGTGGCAGAATATCAGTGTTAGTATTATTAGATCTCAGCACTGCCTTTGATACTGTTGACCACAACATATTGCTTGGCCGTCTTGAAAACTAGGTGGAAGTTTCAGCAACAGCTCTAAACTGGTTTAGTTCCTACTTAAAGGACAGAACAAACTTTGTCTCAATAGGCAATTACAAATCAACCCTGATAAATATGTCATGTGGGGTTCCTCAAGGCTCCATCTTAGGACCTTTGCTTTTTAATATTTATATGCTACCTCTGGCTGAAATTATTAAAAAGAGCGATCTAAGCTATCACATCTATGCAGACGACACCCAGATTTATTTTAAAATTACACCGGGAGACTACTCTCCAATTAGAACACTGAGCAAGTGCATTGAGCACATCACTGACTGGATGACTCAGAACTTTCTCCAATTGAACAAACAAAAAACTGAGATAATTGTTTTTGGAGCAAAGACGGACCGATTAAAAGTAATCACAGAGCTTCAGTCGGCAGACTACAAAACCACTAATAAAGCTAGGTGTCGTGATGGACTCAGACCTGAATTTTAACAGTCACATTGCAACAGTTATTAGGTCTGCATATATCACCTGAAGAATATATCAAAGATTAAAAAACTAATGTCGCAACAGGATTTAGAAAAACTTGTCCATACTTTTATTTTCAGTAGACTCGACTACTGCAATAGTGTATTCACAGGGCTCACTAAAAAATCTATCAGAAAGCTGCAGCTGATTCAGAACGCTGCTGCTCGAGTTCTCACTGACACTAGACAAGTGGATCACATCACTCCGGTTCTGAGATCATTACACTGGCTTCCAGTCTGCCAAAGAATTGATTTTAAAATACTACTGCTAGTTTTTAAATCACTAAATGGCTTAGGACCGAGGTATATAGACGACCTCCTCCATCACTATAGAGAGGCGAAGTCCCTCCCCTTCCGGTGGGACTCATGGGAGTTTATTTCGGAAAAAGTTTGTATTGAAGTCAATGGGGAGAGAAAGATTATCTTTCGATCCCGTTTGAATTGTGCCACGAATTACACATATGATGTTTGTCAATCTTAAATAATAATTTCCTTGTCAAAAAAGTCACAGTTTGTCGTAAAACTGTTGAAATATAAGACGATGAAAAATACGCAACTAGAAAGACTACAAATCCCAGAATCCCGGTCCCGACTAACTCCCCTTGTGTGTATGTACAGCTCTCAACGTGCCCAGACTTGTAGTGATTTTCACCTCTTTTAATACTTTCCGCCTCATTCTGAAAGAAAGAAGTGAAATGTGCCAACGTGACGGCCGTCTTGGTGTGTGGTGCGAGATGGGAGATGTAGTTCATTGAGCGGTTTCACACAAAAAAAGTGTTACTTCACAGTTTTAAGACACATTTTTATTTTTTTCACTTGTAAAATTATCTTTTAAATTGACAAACATCATATGTGTAATTCGTGGCACAATTCAAACGGGATCGAAAGATAATCTTTCTCTCTCCATTGACTTCAATGCATAACTTTTCCGAAATAAGGTCCCATGGAGCTCAACCGGAAGGGGAGGGACTTCGCCTCTCTATGAAGCATCCAGGAGACTCAGGTCTTCTGGGTCGGGTCTGCTCTCTGTTCCGAGAACAACAACTAAACATGGAAAAGCATCTTTTAGTTATTATGCCCCAACAATCTGGAACAAACTGCCTAAATCGTGCACGTCCGCTGAAAACACTTCCTATTTTCAAATCCAGACTAAAAACGCACCTATTTGCCGCTGCTTTTAATTGAGCTGCTCATACTCACACTACAGTATGCCTTTTAGTCATGTATTCTGTACCTGCTGTGTTTATTTATTTATTTTATTTCATTATCTTTGCTTTTTATGCCTGTTTTTAAATGCCATTTAATAATGTATTTACGCTGTATTTGTTCTTAAATGTCTTTTGTTTTTATTTTCTAAGGCACTTTGAATCGCCACGTGCTGAAAAGTGCTAAATAAATAAAATTGCCTTGCCTTGCCTTACTTCCGGGTTTTATAATATTCATTGGGGGGTTTGTTATCAATTTGAGGGTCATTCCTCCAATTCCAGAATTGGAGGACATTTCATGTCCCCCATATAAAAATGCACTTGTTGTGTTAAACATACTTGTCTTGAGACAACATGTATATAAAGTTGTAGAAAAAGTGGTTTCAAAATATTATTTAAATGTTCAAATAGCTCTCGAATCAACATGATAAGCCCACAATTAGTATTGTAGCGTCTCGCTGCGGGAAACACACTTTGTCAGCGCTGTCATCTGCCGGTGCATTAAGACCACCTCAGTGTCGGATTTTGGAAACTTGATTTTGAGTTGTCTCATGGCATGGTATAAGGGACAAACCAGGGGACTTTACTTCCTCTTGATACCGTCGGTTATTTACAAAAAAACACCTAAATAAATAAGTAATTAGATACCTTACCGTTACAACGCTCATAACGAATGTTAAGAATAAGAATAATGCGTATTGAACTGGTTTAATTAATTAGTTAGAGGCCCTATTTCATCAGTATGTCTGGACTGCACAGCAGTTACAATGGTCTGGCAAACTACATTAGAACAGAATTGTTTTGCATATGGACCGCAAAACAAAAAATTTCCCTGGTCACCTTAGCTTATTTTGTTATGAGATGATAATGTGAATTACTCTTCAGATTAGTTAATGTAAAAATCGTTTGGTTTATTTTACATCAAAAACAAGTTACAATTTTCAAAAGGTCTTGTGTTTTTTTCCGGGGGGGGGGGCCTTTTTCCAGTTTAGAGCAATAGCCCCTCCAAATGTCTGTGCACGTCCCTGATAATTAGAGTAACAGGGGTAATTCTTCATTGGAAAATATACATTTGATGCCTAGCTGGGCAAATCACTTTTTTGATGGTTTATTATCTGTTTTTCCTAAATACATTAAAAAAAATTATAAAATAAAAGGTTCATTTTTCAAAAATGTTGGTGTCTAAATTGTCCTCCAATTCTGGAATGACCCAAAGCTTTCAACTGATTGCAATGTATTCCCATCTGCGGCGGGATTTGACGCTCATGGAAGCACGGCATTCGTTTGTGTCGGCTGCCCATAAAGGCAATGAGAGCGTCCATTCCCATTGGATAACGGTGAATTGTACACCCGGAAGTAAGTATTCCCCTTACTGTCGATTGATTTGACAGTGATATCTGCACTACTCATCGACTAAAAAACACCAGATTATCCTTGTTAATTACACAACATTGATTGGTTTAAATTGTGTGCAATGCTTTTGTATTTTTCCCCTTCGATTCGGAGAAACAAATATTTTTTCGGAGTAAAGGATGGCAGAACTACCCAGAATCCCCAGCTATCGTTTAGGACTACACCATGTGCTCTGTTTGACAAACCCCGTGATTAGTTCTCAAGCTCTGTGATTGGTTGACCTCCAACTGCATTCCATATAAAAAAACGTTTCGTAAAAGATAAAATCATACTTTATTCAGCAGTGCTTGCTTTACTCTTTGAAAGTCATCACATGAATGCATTGTAATAAATGGTTCGGCTGCATTAAATATATTACACATCTGTCGTAGTTCTTTATTTTTATTTATCTTCTACAGAGATCGGGCTCAGAATAGACCGGAAACTATTCTTTTATCGTTCAGTTTGAATTTCACAATAAAGTTAGTAGTAATATTTTGTTTTGACATTATTGTTTTGTATTAACTACTAGACCGCTGGGTCATGTTAAAGGTGACATGTCATGCTTTTCCGGTTATTGCCCGTCCCCTTGTGTGTTATGAAGGTTTTTATGCATGTCAACGGTCTGCAGAGTCAAAACCCTCAAAGTACACCTTCAATCTGGTGCCACTAAATGTTTTTAAAGCTCGGTTGGATGCTAGTCAATCAGAAGCTATTGGTACCTGTTTATGTGGATAATCTTGTAAATTATGCTGTATGATGTCCTTTTGTTGTTCTGTTGATGCTTTTATGTTTCATGTGGAACTACTTGAACAGGTCTCCCTTGGAAAAGAGATCAATGATCTCAATGGGATTTTATCTGTATAAATAAAGGTTTGAAATGAAATGAAATGAAATGAAGCTGAAGGAGCCTAGGAGCGTCACAACTGCACGCCACGGGACCCTGACCAAACGTCGCTCCTGGACGATTATGGAGTGAAAGTGTGTTGGGAGTAACAACTACAATATTTCCAAAATTGTAGGGGTAAAAGTATAGGGTTGCATAAAGATGGAAATACTCAAGAAAAAGAGCATTCACATTACATTGCATTTAGCTGACGCTTTTATCCAAAGCGACTTACAATAAGTGCATTTGACCAAGAAGATACAAACTTGAAGAAAACAGAATCATATAAGTACATTAGGTTTCAGAGCCAAACCATTTTAAGTGCTACTCAACTGGCTTTAGATAAGCCAGTCCTTTGTTAGTAGCCTATACTGTAACGGACTGGTTATAATGTTGATGTTTGATGTGTTTGTTGTTCAGAGTTTGTTTGCATTTTGCAGTCAGTGAACGTGCCACTGTTTTGATGGACGGTTCTTGTGACCTGTAGCTGTGGGTTTGGTTGGGAGAGTGTTGTCTGGTTGGTTGGGGCTGGAAGAGGGAGGTTCCTGGGGAGAGGGACGCGGGAAGCTAGGAAAGAGCTAGCGGGAGACGTGACGGAGTGTGAGAATACGACAGGGTTAGTGGATTGTTTTGGCGTGGTTATGGCCAACAGTAACCTGTGATCTGTACAATAAACTCCCGAATAAAGGACAAACTAAGCCTCCCTGTGTTCCTGTAGCGAGACGCTACAATACATTCTAGTTAAAGGTGGGGTAGATAATTCACTTCAGAAACACTTGTTATATTCCATGGCCCATCCTGCAGCATTTCAGAAACTTCAGTTGTGTCTAAAGAATATTCCCTTGTTCACAAAGATATAGCCTATACAAAGGTTTAATTTTCTCATATTTCCAGCTCCTGGTTACACAGTGGCTTATTATTAATACAAAGTAATTAAACCCACACATATACTATTCAAGATATGTAGACTTCCCTGAAACATGACATGCTAGAGATCTTAAGCAGAATATACTCTCATCCACCTAGCCTGCATACCTACACCTCCCCCACAGAGCAATAAAACCCTGTTTACTCCAACCAGCCCAGAATGTTTATAGCCATTTTAGTCCTCACATTTATGAAAGGACAAAACAGAGAAATCAATATAAAACAGGTATTGTTTTGAGCAGTAATCCCATCTAGCTGCTGCTAGACACACTTCTTCCCCAAACATCTTTAATGCACACACATCTTTATCATTAACAGAAGTTGATTGTTCTTTTTAGCTTAAGGGCTTCTGTGAACTTCCTTTCACCTCGAAGTCCGCTTTACTGGACTGAATACATTTATTGATAATTCAGAAGGACTATTGTCTCTTAACTGTGTGACTCAATTCACAAGGCTTGTTATGGGTCTGCCTGTCATGCATCTTAACTACAAGAATGTAACTGCATTAAATCTGAGGAAAATCCCCCCCTGGCTTCCCCTGCTACTTGCCCAGACTATTGATAATTAACAGAGAAACTCAGACTTTCTGCCATTTCAAATGTAACACTCTTCTTAAATATCAGATGATAATAATCTTCAATTCTCACAGCGTTTATCAAACTTTTTCTTACTCAATATCAAGCCACACTTTTTGTTTGTACTTCGGCTGTGAGTGCTCAGGAGGAGTTTGGCTGTGTTTCGCTAAACAAGGAAACACCTCCACGGAGCTCAGCGCGATTCACAACGTCCCGACCAATCAGAGCAGACTGCTCACAGGGAGGGTGGGGGCTGGAGCTATTGGAGCTACAACGAGCCGTTAAAGGCAGAGAGTGAAATTCAGGGAATACACGTAGTTTACAGAGATGCTGTATGAGAAACCAATGTGAGTTTGGAAAATTGCACAGTATAAATCTATTCTAGACCTCAACAATGGAATTATGATCAGTGGAAATGTCCATGACATGTCTCCTTTAACTACATCAGTATCAGGAAGCTGGTTTTTCACATGCAGGCTCAGTGGTAGACTTTATTTTTAAGAACACCTGTTTTCCTGTCACATTATTCAGTGTGATAAACATGGTAGAGAGCTGCACCATGGACATAACACTGGAAACTGAAGTGTCTCATTTGGATCAGATTTGTATGTAAATTAAGAATTTGACCAAGGAATACAATTTGAATTGTGCTCCCTGATGGACATGTAGAAATAAATTAGTTCAACTGCAGCAATAGACTAATGTTAAATTAGTGGATACTTCAGTGTGTTAAGGATGGAAGCATTAAGAATGACCAGGAATGATATGAAGTGATTCATGAAAAGCACCTTTCAAGCAGTGATGCTTTTGAATCACTCGGTACTAAATATCATCATATAGTAGTAATAGTTTTGAAGCTCAGTAAGGTAAATATTAACTGAAACTATAGCGATCAAAGTCTAGATTTTCTGCTGAAGCAGAGAACTTTAAACTGAGAGCCCCCTCTGGTGGTGATGAACATTAATGACAAGGAAACAAAGGTCTGATCTGAACCATTTTTAATAAAAGCTTTAAGATAATTAAGCATGTAAAAGGATTTTAAAAGTATTGCTGTACATTTGACACATTCACACAAGAAAAAAAAATTCACACCTGGCCACTTTAGATATTCGGGACCATTTGAAAGCATGCCACAAGTTTTAGATTTGCAGCCAGAGCAGCAGTTAAGCTATAAAAATAACTATAGACAGTCAAGATTTCAGTCAGCAAACATCCCAAGTAGTGCATTTATGATGTAAAAAAGTGATTGCATTAGAGTAGTCGTACAGACTGAAACTCTTACCGAGTAAATAAGCCTGATATGGTTCACTCTACTGAAGAGCAGGTCCTTTTCCAAGACTGAACTGCCAATTTGTGTGAGGGCTAGCTTTTAAATTAAAACTTGTAGCATGCTTTAGAAAAAGAGTCAGTAAAAGTATTCACGATTTCAGTTGATAAAATGTGCAAACCACTGATTTGGTCCTTCGTGTGCAGCTCCTTCGGTCACATTAAAAAGTTTAAGTTACAACTGTACAAAACGGCACATAGTGCCAAAAGTCTTCTCATACGGTAAGCTGCTTTGCAATATCCGTCACCACTGAAGACTTGAGCTGCGCGATGGTGGCAATCCTCATCTGCTTGGAAGTGGAGTACTTTCCTTTAATGGCCTGGAATAAGAGAAAATTATTGGGTTAGAAGTAAATCTAAATTAAGGATTAATCCTTTTCAAGTACACAAATGTTGACACTTGTGTTTTGTTTGTTTTACACTTACCATATGTTTGGTCGTACCGTCGTTCACTTTCAGTACATTCTTGGCAATGTGTGCCATCACAGGAATCAAACTCTCTGCTGTGTATTCCATGTAGTGCTGCAGAGTCACGTCCTGAGAAGAGACAATACACAGATGTCCTTCAGAAAAGCATTTAATCCACTTGACAGTAAATGCTCCATGACCATTTTATGACTGAGGCAACCAAACCCCACTTTGCACACTTTTGTAGCAAATGTAGCCTTGAAATACACATATCGGTCAATATTTAAATAGATGATATGCCACCTTTTAATATTTTGAAGATGCACTTATTAGCCTAGTCTTGTAAAAATATGAAAGTTTCAAAAGAGGGCCGAATGTGTTATTTTAGCATATTGAACTAATGCATTTTGCTCTTGGAAATATTTCTCTTCTCCTTTAAATGGACAGTTATTTTAGTAGTATACTATAATCTGAACTGTATAAATCATCTGTTCATTTGTCACAAGTAATGATATTTTCCTCATCTGATACAGACGTATTTAGGAAGAGGTTAACTCACCCATTCGCCTGCGTCCAAGACCTTGAGACTGAGAGCCAGAGAAGCACTTGCAACAATGGAAGGTGGCATGTGAACCATCTCGTAGTCGACCATGGTGAGCTCCAGGAGGTATTTAGCCAGGGTGTGCTGCTCAGCTGTTACCTGAGGAGAGACATTGACATCATCAACAACAAATTGAAGATCTCAAAGCAGAAAATGCGTCTCGTTTGCCGTTAAAATGATACAAACCTCGTAAACCTTGGACGCTCTTCTGAGGAACTGCAGGGGAAGAGGGCGGCCCAGCTGGAACTTGAGCACTCGCAGGATGGCCATCTCCATGTCTCTGATCTCTGCAGTGGTGTAGGCCTTGTCGGTTACGTAGGCAAAGTCTGAGATCTCGGGGGGGTACATCTCTTCGTATTTGGAAGCCAGGAACATGGCAGTTACGCCGACCAGCTGCAGCTGCTTCTTGGGGACTGGGTTGTCCTGTTGGAGGTGCAATCACAGGACTTTAGACAAGGATTTATACTGTTTTTCATCAATATATTATAAGTCTCAAATATATGCAAAACATGTCTCTGAAGTGTTTGGCTCCAAATACCAAACAGATCACCCATTGCAGCATCCCATAATCCCCTCTGTTTCAGCCCCGTTTCTAAAGTGCTGATTCTCTGTCTGTTACTTGAGATGAAAATAAGGAGCCCCTCCCCACGCCCCTCTTGAGACATTTGGTTAAAAAGAACACAAAAAAAAAAATCGTTACGACATCATGAAGTGGCCAAAATCTGATCAGCTCAGACAGGTTTTTGCAGAAATGGATCAGGACAAAAAAAAGAGAGAGAATCTTTTTTCCTGAAACTTTCAGAATGTCTTTACACGGAGGGGACACATGTTGAACATGTATTTTGCATAAGAGGTGACCTTTAAGCTAGCCATGTCATGCAAAAAAACAGGACAAGATATACATGTACACACCTGAAGAAAGCGGTCAATTATTCCCACGGTCAGGTACATGGTCTCCTGCAGCAGACGGAACTTGAGGCTCACTTGCACCAACCAGTCAACGAGAATGGCCCGCATGTTCCCAGTCACCTCCTGACCCTGCAGATAAGTGGCTCTGACGTTCTGCTCCACCTGTAGAGACAAAAACTGGTTAAAATCCACAAGTAGTAGAGAGGGGGGGGGGGGAATCTCCAATGCATATAGCCACTAGCCAGTTGAAGAATATTAATTTGCTTGCCTCGAGCTGACGCAGGTACTTGTAGATTTCCTTCACATATTCGCTGCAGAGCATGGGGTTTTCGTAGTCATCTGCATCTACATCTCTGACAGCGTTGTGAAGAATGACGTCTGAGAAGGCTTGGCAGAGGTCTGCCGGGGCACAGCCAGAAGTCTCCATGGGAGTTGGGGAGCCTGGTTCAGGGATAACCTGGAATGGTGGAATTCCCAATATTAGAACCACACCCGGCAGCCATTTTTGTTTGAGCAGATAGCTGCTGGGATTCACTCACCTGGACTTCTGGTTTAGGTTTAACAGGAACCACATTTTTTGGTTTAGGCTGTTCAACAACAGCAACTGCTTTTTCAACTTTGGTGACCGGGACTTTGACCTTCTTTGTGGCCCCTGTCTTGACAGCCTAAAAGGAAAAAGATGGATTAAAGTCAGAACTCTGCTGGCCACCATTTCATAGCTTGCGGCAACCACTCTGGATTAATTGTGTACAACTGAATTGCAGAGTAGGTTATCTATAATAGGACACTGTCAATTTACATGCTGGACAGACATTTAGTGTTTTATAGAAGTGTGTAAAAATGCTTTTACATGGTCAATCTTTCAGAACTTGGGTAAACCCCTTCTAAAAAGCAAATGTAACCATGTGCTTCAAGACAACGTTACCAGGCTTTGCTTGTTGTTACATCAGAGCACAGCTGTAGTCATTTTGCATAAAAGGCTTTAGTCGTGAGAAGCATGAAACATTCCCACGTTGATTTTGATACAAATGGAAAGTGATTGTTTTCAGTTATTTAGCCCTCAAAGCCTACCAATAATCTTACATGCATGGCTACGACAATTAGCTGAATGTTAGCCGTGTTTTCCAGGTGTTGGCATCCTACCTATTATAAAAGTAGTACAAATCTTACCTTCTTCTGTACTTCTTTGTTAATTCCAATGTTTCCAATTTCACCGAGAGCCGCTCGGGGCTTTGTGGGCCCGGTGACCGTGCAGGCCTTTCCAGCAATCTGAATTTCAGCATTTCTGGCTGAAGCCAAGCGGGTCTGCAGAAGAAGAAACAGCGTTATAGTGCATGCCATTAATTTGTAATGGTTTAAAAGAGAGCAAACCCCACAGCTAAGCACGAGGGCATTTAAGAGATATCATGTAGATATTATCTTTTTTAAATAAAACAATCCAATAAAGACACATTTCCTCTATACAGAATTACTGTCAAATTAAGAATAATGATAAACATAAAAATACTTACTCTGGTTACTCGGAGTGCCATTTCGAAATATGCGTCGCTTCAACAGACAGGCACGCAGTCGTAATGGAGAATGATGCGGTGTTGTTTTGAGGTTCAGCGTCCAGGTTTATATCCTCGCTCTCTACGATCTGATTCGCTGAGGGCTGTCGAGAACCGCAGGGATGCATCCTAAAACCCGGAAGTAAACTCCATCCGGTTCCTTCGACAAAAATGCAATGCAATTTCTCCATAGGATTTTGTAAAATAGCTCGAAATAAGGTCTGTGGTTGACACACATTTATGAAACGGATCACGTTTTGTTCAGCCGGATAATATCCACTAGTGATGGCTAGATGAAGCCTTATGAAGCTTTGAAGCTTTCCAGCCACTTTGTTCGCAAAAGGGTTCATCTCATGAGGCTTCATCGTGGGCTTCATTTGCACACAAAGTGTCAAAGTGTGTAAAACAGGCAGATTTGACATCTCAACAGTGTGCTCTATCTCATTGGGAACTAGGTATGAGATAGAGTCTATCTCATACCGAGTTCCTAATGAGTAAAGCCTTAGAATAACTCTAAACAACAAACATAAAATCATATTTTCATGTTAACAATATTGTTTTTATTCCAGTTTAATGATTGTGATTGAAAAGCCTAAGGAGGCTGGTAAACATTGCAAAGAGGGATTTGTATTCCTTAATAATATTCGTAAACTTAACCATGTTGTAGCCTGAGAAAGGCTAAACCATATCAAAGACTACATTTATTAACTGCATTATCTAATTTAGCTGTAGCTTTTATAATAAAAATAAAAAGACGTATTGACGAGTCATTGTACCAGGGACCCTGCGTTTGTGAGTCAACTGCTTTCCAACTGAGCCACAGCCCACACACTGAATCCACCTGAAAACACTGTACGCTATTTATTCCTGTATTTATTTATTTATTCATATTTTTATTCCTACATTTATTTATGCTTTTATTTATTTAATTCCATCGTGTCACCGGTCCGGTACAGGAGGGGTTATATCAGAGTACTGCATCGGGTCGGGTACCCGCGGGTCGTGGGTATTGCATAATAAATATATTAAAATAATAATAATTTAGTTTAATGTTTAAATCCTCAGACTTCTCCCCCGCGGGACCTTGCATAATCATAACCTCTGCAGCGCATCAATCTGCTGCTGTGCGCGCCACATTCGAAATGGCTGATGTGAAGCTCTCTAGTGCTTGATAACACTTCATCAAGAGCGAAATTCAACGTCTGGGAGGCTTTTAGTGTCATCTGTGACGACCCCTCCACACCGCGTGGGGTGCCGTCTGTTTGTGTGTGTTTTGTGTGTGATTGCAGGTTCCAGCTGCAGCTGTTTGATGAGGCGCACCTGCCGGATGAGCTACACCTGTTGAAACCAAGCGGCAAACTCTGGGGAAGAGCCGGGAAGCCAATACGGAAGTGCCACACACTGCAGTTCATATATTGGCCGATAGGCGATGGCTGCAGAAAGGAGCAATTTCCATAGACCCCCATGTTAAAATGCCCAACTTTACAGCGGAAAAAAACATGTTTCTCTCCCTGGCTCCATACATTTTATTATCGATATAGTTAGATTCCACCTTCATGATTATGGATCTGTGAGTGAATTGTTTTCTAACGCGACCCTTTTATTTATATTAGGTCTTAAAGTTTGTGCATACATTAGGGCGTGGTCACGTTGATGGACACTTCATGCCTCACTGTCAGCTAACAGCAACTTGTCCACTCTGCTAGGCTACAACCATAGAGGCTACAACGTTAGTTAGTCATAGTACTGTACTTGACCCTTTAGCTTTAGCCGTGTTCGTGTGGTGATATACCAGACAATTAAGATGTCGTGCTGTGCGCTTGAATGTACTAACAGAAGTTCCAAGAAGTCTACTCACAGCTTTTTTCGGTGAGTAAAATGATAATATTATACATGTTAACCCCGTTAGCAGGTGTTTGTGTGCTTGTTAGCTTAGCTTGTTATGTAGCTTATTAGCCAGCTAAGGATGTAACCCTTTATACATGTGTATATATATATATATATACAGTTTAGTTTATGATCCAGCCTTGGGTAAGACTTTTATAGTCTATGGCTATGACGCCCATAATGCTAAATGGGAGCAAATGTTAAAAGGGGACCCAATTATCCCAGTGGTGGCCGCCGGAGTCCGCCGCCGAAGCTAACCGGAGCCGTAGCTAGCTAGCCCTTTGCGGCTCCGGTAGCTTCGGCCAGCGGCGGAGCCCGGCGTTATAACTGGAGATCAAGGAATGCAGCGAAACGCGGACTTGGTTCGCCTGCAGCCCGTTATAGTATTAGCTAAAGAAATGATGTTGAACAAGGCTTATTAAGCTGAACATCGCCACAATTGTTCTGCTATGTATCGGTACTTATTTTATTTTATTAACGTGTGAATGACAAGCATTAAGAATAACAACAAATAGCTATTTATCTTGCATATTATCTCGTTTGATTATGAATGTAACGTTTATATAGTGGAACTACACTGTTTTATCAAAACCAAAGTGCCACGCAGTAACTTGGTAGGCCCATGCATGTATTTCAGCAGGAAATGTGCAACCTAGATTACATTTACCAACACAGACTATATAGAAATATTTGTAAAAGTTGTTCATGCGTTACTAAGTGAATATGGCATTAACCCTCCTGTTGTCTTTGGGTCGGTTTTCATGTATTTTTGAATAAAGGTTTCCTTTAGGTGATCCAGACAGGCTGGACCAGTGGGTGCTGAACATCCGGAGGAATACATGGACCCCCAACGTTTCTTCTCGCCTGTGCAGTGCACACTTTGAGAGTCATCCCTTCAGCACGGACTCATGGGTACAGATCCTTTTTTAAAAACAAAATAACTTGGTTCCATTTGTGAGTGTAAATTGTTGTTACTAATTAAATACATGTTATACATCATACAATGCTAAATAATTGTTATGGCACAGCTTGCACATCAGTGATGAGTAATGTTCTTTTTATTAAAGGCCAAATTAAGATTTTGCCAGTTAAGTAAAGAAAAATAGAAATAGATTTGTTTGCAAACCATCACATTTCTCTTCAATTTATGCAAAGACTCTTTATCATAGATAGAGAATTGCCATTTCCCCCACATACTCTATGTTAAAAACAGATGAATTATATTACCTTTTTTTTTACATTATTTTAATAGCAACATTCATTCATCTGTTGTCATCTTATAACTTCTTTATCTTAACAGCTATCACTGTAAAAAAAAAAAGATTTAATTTTACTATACAATATTTATCTTTACATTCTGTTCTTGCATATGTCTTATTATATTTACGTGTATATAGATTTCTGCCTGCACTAATTTATTATTCTTAATTTAATTTTGAATTTCTTTTATTGTTTTATGTCTTATATAACTGTTGCATTGTTGGAGGAGCTCGGGACAGATGATTTTCATTGCCATTCCCACACTGTAGCCTATGTGCTATGACATAAATCCTTTGAATCTGAATCTTGGAAACACGTAATTGTTGAATGGATTAACTGCATAGTTAACATGTTGGCCCTCTATTGTCTTTTATAGTGCACTCTTACATTTAAAACAACATTATTCAAAAGAAAGTTGAATATCTACAGACCTCAAAAAGTTATTTTATGTGTTTTTGTTTATTATTTTTATTAGGGAAGGAGATGCCTGAAAAACACTGCAGTGCCCACCATTTTCTATTTCACCAATGGCAAAGAACAACAGCCTGGAAGGAAAAGCAGGGTGAGTAACAATGACGAGGTAAGTGACACTCCTAGTTCGACTGTTAATAGCAATGAGGAGGTTGCAGATGTAGACCATGGTAGTGGTGAAAACAGTCTTGCTGCTGATCAGAGCAATATCATTATGATACAAGGCATGCCTGAAGAAGCCTTTGTTGTTCCACATGTGGAGCATAATGACATTCCAACAGTCAATGCTTGTGAGGAGGGTGTTGGTTTGGGCAGCAGCAGCCAACAAACAAAACAAATTGGAAAACAGGCAGACTCCGCCTCTGTTCACTCTTACACGTGGGCTTTAAACTAAGACGGGTCGTACTGAATAGTTTGTGCACACATTTCTAACATGTGATCTTTCTTTCATGTAGGACGCTTGAGGGAAGTTGCAACGCCTCGGCCAATGGGATGTCTTCTCCACGTGAAAGAGATTGAAGGCATAATTTATAACTTGAGACAATTTTCCAAATGTTATGACTTGTATTGGCTTAGATAGTAATGGATTACATCGAACACGAATCAAGATCGTATAGAAAAAAATGAAAGTGTAATCCTTAGTTACATAGGAAGAGATGTAATCGCATTAGTTTTACTTTTTTTAATAATAGGGAAACTCAGGATTACAATCTTATTCAAAACCTAAAAAGAGCAGATAGTGGTTGTTGTAAAATGATCAAATGGTATCTCTTCTCTGGAAGCCGTACTGTTCTGGAGGATAATACTTTAATTGTGAATCTCTACACCAGGGGTGGGGAACCTCCGGCCCCCGGGCCGTATATGGCCCGCGAGACCTTTTGGTACGGCCCTCGAGGTCATTTATAAACACACGCAAAAAAGAACAAAATTAAATAAATCTAGACCGCAAACAAATTAAACAAGCGAGTACCTGTTTTTTCTGGCCAAGGTCAGGGTCCTTGAACACAACACGAGCATAACGTGTCATCACGTGGTATATGTCTCGTCTGACAGGGATGCAGTTCCGGGCCGGGACTTCACAAATCGCAGTAGGCCCTATCCATAAGGAGCCGTACACATGCCGCAGTTTTTGCGTGGCTGTGTCTTTAGTTGAAAGCCCAGTGGCGATCTGTTCATCTGTCATACTGATCATAGGCCTACAGTCAATCACTTTGTTGTTATTAGCATCTGGTTTGCTAGCTATACTAACGAATATAAGAAGCTTTTCCTACAACCGGTGAGGTAAAGGCACATCTTTATATGATCAGTATAGTTCTAAAAAAATAAGAGACTAAAGGAAAAACAGGTATAAAATCCTATATGACAGTAAAAAAAAGTTGTTATAAATGAACAAGAATACAGTTTGAAAGGGGAATGATTTGTAAAATATCCATAAAGAAAAAGAAATCTGCTTCCAGTTCTGTTTCATCTGGGTGTTGAGAGATGTATCCATAGATCTCTTAGTTTTGCTCTCAAAGTGCACCAAATTGGTGCTTTTAACTTCAACATTTAAAAAAAAAATCTCCCCCCCCCCCCCCCCCCCACTCACTTAAATCATGTCTACATTGATAGGAAAGTCATGGTAAAATATCTGGATTAAGAGGTTGCTTTTTCTTTGCACAGCATGAAAGAAAGGCCAAATGAATGGGCTGTGATTTTAGTATTTTTAAGCAGAGGTCAATCATTTGTACGGCCCTCGGAGGATGTTGAAAAAATGTAAATGGCCCTTGAGAGGAAAAAGGTTCCCCACCCCTGCTCTACACCTACTGCCTGAATCTGCTTTATGGTATTATATTATACATTTTAAGTAAAAAAATCATATTCATATTTCTTCTCTCCTGTGTTTATTTGCATTACATTTGATATTGAAGTAATCCAAAACAAAAAGAAAGTTATCAGGTTACATTACTTTTATATCTTGATACTCACATGAAGTTACTGGTTGTGTTTTTGGCAAGTAGCCCTCCCAAGCCTGTGCATAAGTTATATCATTTTAATTACTGATACAGTTGTTGCACATCTTTAATTTATTTTGTAGTGTACTTAAAGGGATAGTGGAAATTGAACCCCAAATAGTTTCGTTTTAACTTATATACAAGCATAATTACGTACCAAAACAATTACACCTGATTACAAAAATATAATAATTGCCTTACGCATGTTAGAAGCACTTTATTGCAGCTTCCCCGATATTTTTTAGAAACGAAATGATCGAGTCAGCCAAACCGGAAGTGAGGAAAACTCAGGAAGACGAAACAATAACAAACCATGGCGTCTATGCAGAATGAACGTGGAAGGGCAAATATACCAGACAAAGAAGAAGGATTGTACGAGGTATCCAGTGATGATAGCGAGTCAGAAACATCCTCTCGGCTTTCCTGCGAAAATGTAGTTTTAGGAACTGAATCTGAATCCGGTTCAGTAAGCGACGATGGTGAGAATATTGAGCCAGACGATGGACCATTACGTCCTTATTTGTTCGAGCCCGAGGAGATGGAGTTAGTTCACGGCATGGGCAATGGCGAGGATGACCAGGACCAGGCGCCAGATGATGCACCCCTACGCACAAATAATCTTGACTGGTAGGTCCCTAAGCATAGCTTGTATACTAGCATGATATACAGCTAGAGCCAATCGGTCTTTTGACGTAGTATGGTCCTAATCCTAGGCTAGCCAGGCTGCCTGTCAAGTGTAGGCTATACTCACAGTACTGTTAGTCTATCATGTCTATATGATTACTGTAGTGTACACATTCGACACTGTACCGGATTATCGGATGACGAGGCCTCCGGTCGCCTAATCGACAGGCAATAAATGGCGTTGTACACAATGGTACAGGCTAATGATGCATTAAATCAGCCAGAAAACATAATAAAA
Organism: Pseudochaenichthys georgianus; assembly: GCF_902827115.2. Taxonomy (NCBI): domain Eukaryota; kingdom Metazoa; phylum Chordata; class Actinopteri; order Perciformes; family Channichthyidae; genus Pseudochaenichthys; species Pseudochaenichthys georgianus. The sequence continues at coordinate 3,986,948 of NC_047514.1, read as the reverse complement.
TGCTCGTGCCTCGTCCAATGTTTGTGCCCGTCTTCCTTTGTTTTCGTCATCACCCGAAGTATTTCGTTTCATTGAGAGGGCGTGGTCGGGAGCAGTAAAATTGAAAATAAAATGAAACTAGGCGCATGAAATAAAAAAAAATGGTTTATTATGCTTATTTTTAATAAAAATACATAAGTTAAACCCAAAATTCGCGGATTTCCACTATCCCTTTTAAGTCATACAATGATTCGAAACCTTTACTTTTCATAAAATGCAAGATGTAACTTTCAATGTGGCTTGTGTATTTATCACATTTTCAATGTAAATAGATCTGATTAAATAAAGAGTAAAAGCACAATCTTAAATGTTGACAGTTATCATTTTCCTATGCTTATTGTTAATGTAGTGGTGTTATGAACAAAATGTTGTCCTAAAGGAAATTAAGATGTTTTTTATTTGTTGACAAAAGATTTAAAGTAGATGCTCACAACATGTGGGAACATTTATAGAGAAAAAATGTTCTATTGTAAAACAAATATTTATCTGCATACTGAACAATTTAGAAACTCTCTAAAAGGTATTATCTTCTGTGACGGTACGACCCTGTAGGGATTGTGGGTATTGCACTTCATAATTACATTCTATGGTATGCTTATGACGTTGATGCCAACATACATGGGACTAGGGGAGACCTTCCTGTTGTTTGCATTGTCACTGACAAATGACAGTGTAGTATTCATTGTCAAGATTTTGTGTTTTTAAACTTGGGACTCTTTTCAGACTGCTCCGGCTTGGGAAAAGATTTGAGCCTTAATGTGTAATGTTTTCTGTATTGTATGGTAAGCTTATCCTTTCATTTGATAGTCCCATTTGGATGTGATAGCTAACATTTTCAGTAAGCAGTAGACAAAAGAAGTGAAAATATGAATGTAATTTATTTTCAATATTTACATAAATACATAATTATTTTAACAAATAAAATAACAAAAAACATCATAACAAATACAAAATAAAAGGTTTGACAGACAGCCATGCCCAGCATGGGCCTGGAGAGCTGCAGAGTCCATTGGGGGAAGAGGGGGGGGTGGGATGTGGGGAAGAGGAAGAGCAGCCATGTTAACAGTGTTATGGCTACAGATGTAATATCTAACTCAACATTAGCCATGACAGTCTGGGCTTAGCAAGGGCCTTAGAATACATACTCTAAAGGCCAAATCCAAAAACAGTGATACTGACATTTTAGCAGTTCACAGTCTTTGGAGGTGGTCTTTCAGGCAATTGGCTGGTGACTTTACAAAAAATATCATTTCCCCAAGGGGTGAAATGAACTCCATCTCGCAAAAACAGCCCAGGACTGTCATGTCTAATGTTGGAGTGGTCAACAATGGCACCATTTAGGCTATGAACAAAAGTAGCCATACCACTGTTAACAAACTTCCGGGCCTTGTCCATTTTGACAGGATTTGCACCAGCCCTCCACCGGCGCCTCTGGTTCATCTGGGAGAGCATGATCTTCATGCCAGGGTGCCGATGGTGAAGCTGGTGCAGGTCCTCCTTCATCTGTTTCAGCAACTGAACACTGGGCACATCCCCCAAGTCATTGCCGCCACAGTGGATGAGGAGGACATCCGGGACTGCTCTTCCTCGCAGGGAGTAGGAAAAGAAAGGGAGGACACCTCTCCAGCGCAGTCCACCCCAACCGAACCAGCACACCCTCAGGTCGAGGCCAAGGTTGCTGCCGATGGTCTCTGTACCTCTCTGGGCTCCATGCCGGACATAGCTGTCTCCGATTATCCATACAGTCACTATGGGAGGAAAATAAATGAGAGCAACAAATGCTTCAGATCATGAGGAATATCAAATCAATTATAAAGGGTTTCTCATTTTGTTCCTTTGACAATAACATGCAAAATAACTATGAAATCACACCTGTATGGTTAAAAGTAACAAGAGAGCAAAACCTCAAAAAACAGATTAACAGCACACAGTTTATATATATATATATATATATTTATATACTGTGTGCTGTTTATCTACAATTGTGCACACATGTATATGTAAAGTATGTTTGTGTGTAATGTCAACCATCTGAAGTCATGTAAAGTAAGCCAGGACCATCAATTTACAGGTTGTGCAGTTTGGCGTGGAGGAGGTTGCCATCTTCATTTTTCTTAATGCTGAAATAAATAAAAATGGTTTAATCAATATAAAAGCACCTTTCTTTTTCTACAGTCATATTTCATTAATCACATTTAATTCACGCAACACTGGCCATATCTCTGCTAGTTTACAAAGTTTAGTTACAAATGACATTTATATTTGAAAAACGGTGAAGCACTTAAAAAACAATTGTATAGTGTAGGTTCAAGAACATTTAAATCAAAAGAACAAGTTTTGTAAAGTTACAGGGTATCTTACCTTCAGAATATGCCGGGAACGGGGAGCAGTGACCTCAAGCTGGGTTGTTAGCATAGATTGTTAGCTTAATACTGAATAGAGCATGTTAGCTTAGCTTCTTAGCCTGAGCTAGGTCTGGAACGTCACGCTCGGTGGCAGCAGGTCCCGCCCTGTCCAACCTCGGCTCCGCCTCAGCACCGCCTCTTTGCCCTTATTTGGAGAAGGCGGGAGTTAGACTCTGACGTCGCTGTCGAGCCGTTAGTGGCCGACTCCGCCTACTAAGGGCTTCACGGCAACTCTGCAGAATCCTATGGGTGACGTCACGGACCCTACGTCCATTTATATATACAGTCTATGGTTGAAACAGGATATAGGAGGAGCCAGACGGTTACCTTGGGGGGACCATAGATATATATAAACACTAGATGACTCACCCGCGCTGCTGGCCAATGGAGACCGACGTTGCCACTTGGCCGCCATCTTGCTACAGGCAGTGCTCTCATTCATAACATTATGGTTTACTATTTAAATAACCATAGCTTGTTCAATTTTCAACCAATTTTCAAACGGTTTGGTTTTTTATAAACATCAAAGATGTAGTTATGATACTGCATACTTATAATCATGGACTTTCATATGAAAATAATATTAATCAGATAAAGCAATAGCTACACACACACACACACACACACAAGGTATTTATATTAAATATTTGCCGGTGTATATATTTCCATTTATTTTATTATATTGTTAATATTTAAAATAAATTATAAAATTAAAATACATTTATATTTTATACATAAAAATCGTTCTCATGTTACCACTCTGTAAGCCAAGAGTTGTTAATTTAGCAATGCCTTAGCTTGAAGAACAGGGACACAACTAATGACAATAGCATATGTTGGTATATTATTTAGATATTCACACCTTTATCAGAAGAACCAAACCAACATAAAATGTGCTCACAGACAGGCCAGTTCTGTCTAATTTATCACAATTATTTTTGACATGAGATCTTCATATCATCCTAGTTTTGTATTTAGTTTCTAGATTTGTAAACAAATCCAGAACCTTTGAAATATGTTATTGAAAAAATACCAAGAATAATATAAACTGTACCATGTGTCCTTTTGTGTCCTTCTGTAGTCCATTTGTGGTTTGTCTTGTCTCACCCCGGCTGATATATCACAAAATCCACTGTTTAAATTGTTCCCTATATTGCCCCTATGCAATATAGGGAACAATTTAAACATAAACTATCCTATGTGTTATGAAAGGCGGCCTCCCAAAATAAATGTATTATTATTATTAAGAAGAACAACTTGGTGTGGTGTGGAGGGGATGTAGGAAGCAGGAGCAGGTGGGGAGAGATGGGACTTCAAGGTTATTTGTTTTAAATGTGTCTTGGCGATAAGGACCAGCTGCACACAATAAAATACAGTATAACACAAAACCAAAAAGACACACGGTGACACATGGCACACCAACAATCAATCATCGTCCAGCCTCAGCTTTGGTATTCTTTCACAACCATGTTATGGGTTTATTAGACTGAGCAAACATAAACATATGTGGGGAACATAGTGCTGCGTCTCCTGTCCGGTCAAATTCCTCACTCCTGAAGTGCTCACTGCATAGCAGTGTCCTGTCACAGGAAACAAAACCGTCCCTTCTTAGGGCGAGTTCCCACTGCCTCCTCCTCTCTTTAGTTTTGGGAAACCTTAAAAACATGAGAAAGGTAGCTAGATATATAAATTATTGTCAATATGTTCCTCCCTTCTTTCCTTTAACATTAAGGGTAGGACAAAAATACACACCGAAATTATCATATTTTTGGTATGTATTCATTTATGTATAGCCTACTTTAAGAATAAGACAACCACACTAAGAGTAATAAAAAAGGTGTCCAATAGAAACATTAAATAATTGTGTAAAGAAATGGTAGCAACATATTCTAAAGAGGCTGGGTCAACAACAATCTTACAATACCATTATCTCACATAGCCCCACTGATCCTGTGTAGCAAGACTTGTAATGTACATACATCCACTAAGTAATTAACGATTATCCTAATTTTAGTCATAATATTGTCATATCTTACACGTGAAAGGTGATCCCACGGGTTCTTGTTTCCAGACTGCGGTGATTAGAGCATCCGTAGGCTGCACAAAAGTCCGGCATAGTCAGGTACTTCTGTAAACACAAAGCCAGCAAATTCCTGTATCATAATGCAAGATGTTTTTAACAAGCCAAACCACTTGGAAGAAATCATGTGTAACTTAAGTTGTGTTGAAAAGAAAGAGCAGTTCTGCCTCTCCCACTGGTGTAAAGTTGCTGGGTCAACTTTGTAATACTAGGTCTCACTGACAGCCTCTTGTTATTAGCCAGCTAATAAATACAACCACATACACAAAGAAAAGCTGCAATTTCAACATTTCCAAGCATCCTGTATCATAGCCATGCTAATCATGTTTATAATAAACCAAACCGTTTGTAAATCAGTCAAGATTTCAGTGAGTTAAGAGTATTTTTGTGCAGATCACTCACCTTACAACAGCTACCATAACGCGAATCAGAGTAACTGTTGACTGTAGCAAGATGGCGGCCAGTCAGCTACGCTGGAAAATCTCCCATGAGCCATCTAGTGTTTATATATATCTATGGGGGGGACTCCTCTGGGCACTCTCTCCGTGCCAGCCTCTAGGACCTGTGGCTGGTTGTTTCATTACATTGTATATCAGGGAATAAACAAGTGCTATTTTCTTACCATTCGTCTCGCCTCCCTGCTTTTTGTTGCAGCCCATGAGCCGGGTTGTAACACATCCTAGATGGAGAAAATAACCAACATCCCACGCTTTTTGAGACAAATATGCAACTGCGTGTGTTAATAATTGCACGTTTTCACTACTCATATATAGGCTAGGCTATGCGGGTTCGGGTCGGGTTGCGGGTCGGGTTGCGGATCTTGTGCCGACGGGTCGGGTTGCGGAACTAATTGGCAATATGTGTGGGTAGCGGGGCGGGTTCAGTATTGCACGTCGCGGGTGCGGGGCGGGAGCGGGTCTTGAAAATCAGACCCGTGCAGGACTCTGGGTTATATTGTTCTTATTATACATCCATAGGTAATATGAGCGTTGCGGTTCAACCGATCTGAATGGCTTCCTGAAGCGGTCACGTGGTATCGACAGGCAGCGAGGCTTCGTTTGTCATCGATGACGTCACTGGCCCAAAACGATACAAGCCTCAATACAAGCTTCACAAAAAGCTTCGGGGATTACTCAACACACACTCCGAAGCCTCGGCGCAATACCCTTGATCCTACTTTTATAATTTTCTAATCATAAATCTAACAAAATGCTAACATTATGCTATAAACGAACTACAGCAGGGTCGCTGCTTCAACGTCACGCCGACTTAAGATCCACATTCAAAAATACAGATACAAAATTGTACGAGTTGAAGCTTTTGTTTTAACAGTTTGCAGGAGGCAGGTACTTGCTTTCAAGCAGAACAGGGCAAACAAACTTAGCGAGTGTTTACGTTTTCGGTGTAATGACGTAAAACGGCCTCGACAACTTCTCTAGTCCTATTCAGCCACATGTTAACAACCATCGTTTTTCAGACACGTTAACTCTTCAAAAATCACCAGTGGGGTCACTGCTGATGTATTTAATGTCGTAGAACAAAATGTGATCAGTCTCTTCAATTTGTGTCAAACAGACCTTATTTCAAGCGATTTTCCAAAATCCTATGGAGAAATTGCATTGCTTTTTGTCGAAGGAACCGGAAGTGGTAAAAATGCTAACTTACCAGAAGTATCTGTCAAGAAAATATCTCCAAAAGCCATGACTGTGAGAACAGCAAAAACTGAGTGCAGAAAAGCTGAACGCAGGTGGAGAAAAACAAATCTCCAGGTTCACTTGGAAATATATAAAAAGAAACTCGGTTTCTATAATCAGGAAATAAAAAAGGCACGACAATCGCTCTTCTCTGACATCATTAACAAAAATAAAAAAACTCACGCGCCTTGTTTGCTACCGTCAACAGACTAACAAACCCCCCAGTGTCGAAAGCCTCAGAATTTCTATCCACCAGGGCCTGCAATGATTTTGCCTCCTTCTTCCCTGACAAAATCATGCAAATTAGACAGGCAGTCAGTGCCGCTGTATCAGGTACAGCAAATGTACTGTCCCTGTGTTCACCTAAAGCCAATTCAGACACCATGTCACAATTCCGTCTGATAAATGCTAAAGACCTAGACATTATCCAACATCTGAAATCCTCCTGTAGCCTCGACATCATCCCGACAGGATTTTTCAAAACCGTTTTTCATTGCTTGGCCTCAGATATACTACACATAGAAAACAAGTCTCTTCAATCAGATGTATTTCCACAGGCCCTGAAAACTGCAATAATAAAACCGCTCCTAAAAAAGCATAACCTAGACTAGGGATGGGAATGTGAAAGCAAATGTATATTCGAATATCCGACCCCCCAAAAAACGGTTAACCGGTTAACCGAAATGTACATATCCTATATAAAAAATAGTTTGGGTACATTTCTTTTTTGTAACAATTTTCTTTTAGACCTTTTTTTTTAACAATTTTTTTTCAATAATTTTTGGAAATAAATACATACATGTTCAAATAAGTGTAGAAATCCAGTCGAATTTGTCAAATGTATTGAACTGGTGATCACAGTTTGACAGCTATAGGCTTTCATGTGTGGAGGCGATTCACAATCAGGCCAGCTGTAGAGAAGACCCTCTCAGCTGGAACGGAGGTTGCGGGTATAGCAAGGTATAGCAAGTTTAATTTGGCATAGTTTGACCTCTACACCGCACTCACTAACCTGGTCGAAATATTTCCACACATTACTCCTTTTTGACGCCATGTCTGTTGTGTAGGACTCTTCTTGGAGTGTAAATAATTACCGGACTATGACTGGTAAAATATGTTGAATACCGGCAAAACTAAATCTCTCCAGTCAAAATGTCTAGTACTTTGCCGCCACACACGGTTGCCAAGCAGCGCTTATTGTTGTTTAGGCTGGCCACTCATGTGTCGCGAGTGTTGACAGGGGGCGGGGGAGCACGCTCATGAACTGTTAGCGCCGGAACCTCAACGGCTGCGGAGCTCATTTGCGCCACATTTGGGCCTAAGATGAGGTTTGAGTCTGCGTGATCTGCGTGTAGGGAGGGGCAGCAGCCATATCATTGGCTAGCACTAGCTAGATCTGATGGATTTGGACATAAACGCGAGTGAAGTATAACCGGACACGAGAGAGAGATATCAGCACCTGCAGCTCTGCCCGCTGTGAGGGACCGGTGAGCGGAGCAAAACACACCTTTAGACGTCAACTAACACATTTAGGTATGGCACTGTCGTATACATTGAATTATTCAATTTGATAATATGTAATCAATTATGCACCCCTCCCAAAAAATAAAATACCTGAATAATTTCGAATATTCGATTAATCGTTCCCATCCCTAACCTAGACGCAACCATAATGAATAACTACAGGCCAATATCAAACCTTCCCTTTTTAAGCAAATTGATTGAAAAAGCTGTTTTTCAACAGTTGAGTAATTTCATGTTTTTAACTGACGGTTTTGATGTGTTTCAGCCGGGCTTTCGAGCTAATCACAGCACTGAGACTTCACTTGTTAAGGTCTTAAATGACATCCATTTGAACACAGACAGTGGCAGAATATCAGTGTTAGTATTATTAGATCTCAGCACTGCCTTTGATACTGTTGACCACAACATATTGCTTGGCCGTCTTGAAAACTGGGTGGAAGTTTCAGCAACAGCTCTAAACTGGTTTAGTTCCTACTTAAAGGACAGAACAAACTTTGTCTCAATAGGCAATTACAAATCAACCCTGATAAATATGTCATGTGGGGTTCCTCAAGGCTCCATCTTAGGACCTTTGCTTTTTAATATTTATATGCTACCTCTGGCTGAAATTATTAAAAAGAGCGATCTAAGCTATCACATCTATGCAGACGACACCCAGATTTATTTTAAAATTACACCGGGAGACTACTCTCCAATTAGAACACTGAGCAAGTGCATTGAGCACATCACTGACTGGATGACTCAGAACTTTCTCCAATTGAACAAACAAAAAACTGAGATAATTGTTTTTGGAGCAAAGACGGACCGATTAAAAGTAATCACAGAGCTTCAGTCGGCAGACTACAACACCACTAATAAAGCTAGGTGTAGTGATGGACTCAGACCTGAATTTTAACAGTCACATTGCAACAGTTATTAGGTCTGCATATATCACTTGAAGAATATATCAAGGATTAAAAAACTAATGTCGCAACAGGATTTAGAAAAACTTGTCCATTTTATTTTCAGTAGACTCGACTACTGCAATAGTGTATTCACAGGGCTCACTAAAAAATCTATCAGAAAGCTGCAGCTGATTCAGAACGCTGCTGCTCGAGTTCTCACTGACACTAGACAAGTGGATCACATCACTCCGGTTCTGAGATCATTACACTGGCTTCCAGTCTGCCAAAGAATTGATTTTAAAATACTACTGCTAGTTTTTAAATCACTAAATGGCTTAGGGCCGAGGTATATAGACGACCTCCTCCATCACTATAGAGAGGCGAAGTCCCTCCCCTTCCGGTGGGACTCATGGGAGTTTATTTCGGAAAAAGTTTGTATTGAAGTCAATGGGGAGAGAAAGATTATCTTTCGATCCCGTTTGAATTGTGCCACGAATTACACATATGATGTTTGTCAATCTTAAATAATAATTTCCTTGTCAAAAAAGTCACAGTTTGTCGTAAAACTGTTGAAATATAAGACGATGAAAAATACGCAACTAGAAAGACTACAAATCCCAGAATCCCGGCCCCGACTAACTCCCCTTGTGTGTATGTACAGCTCTCAACGTGCCCAGACTTGTAGTGATTTTCACCTCTTTTAATACTTTCCGCCTCATTCTGAAAGAAAGAAGTGAAATGTGCCAACGTGACGGCCGTCTTGGTGTGTGGTGCGAGATGGGAGATGTAGTTCATTGAGCGGTTTCACACAAAAAAAGTGTTACTTCACAGTTTTAAGACACATTTTTATTTTTTTCACTTAAAAAAATTATCTTTTAAATTGACAAACATCATATGTGTAATTCGTGGCACAATTCAAACGGGATCGAAAGATAATCTTTCTCTCTCCATTGACTTCAATGCATAACTTTTCCGAAATAAGGTCCCATGGAGCTCAACCGGAAGGGGAGGGACTTCGCCTCTCTATGAAGCATCCAGGAGACTCAGGTCTTCTGGGTCGGGTCTGCTCTCTGTTCCGAGAACAACAACTAAACATGGAAAAGCATCTTTTAGTTATTATGCCCCAACAATCTGGAACAAACTGCCTAAATCGTGCACGTCCGCTGAAAACACTTCCTATTTTCAAATCTAGACTAAAAACGCACCTATTTGCCGCTGCTTTTAATTGAGCTGCTCATACTCACACTACAGTATGCCTTTTAGTCATGTATTCTGTACCTGCTGTGTTTATTTATTTATTTAATTTCATTATCTTTGCTTTTTATGCCTGTTTTTAAATGCCATTTAATAATGTATTTACGCTGTATTTGTTCTTAAATGTCTTTTGTTTTTATTTTCTAAAGCACTTTGAATCGCCACGTGCTGAAAAGTGCTAAATAAATAAAATTGCCTTGCCTTGCCTTACTTCCGGGTTTTATAATATTCATTGGGGGGTTTGTTATCAATTTGAGGGTCATTCCTCCAATTCCAGAATTGGAGGACATTTCATGTCCCCCATATCAAAATGCACTTGTTGTGTTAAACATACTTGTCTTGAGACAACATGTATATAAAGTTGTAGAAAAAGTGGTTTCAAAATATTATTTAAATGTTCAAATAGCTCTCGAATCAACATGATAAGCCCAAAATTAGTATTGTAGCGTCTCGCTGCGGGAAACACACTTTGTCAGCGCGGTCATCTGCCGGTGCATTAAGACCACCTCAGTGTCGGATTTTGGAAACTTGATTTTGAGTTGTCTCATGGCATGGTATAAGGGACAAACCAGGGGACTTTACTTCCTCTTGATACCGTCGGTTATTTACAAAAAAACACCTAAATAAATAAGTAATTAGATACCTTACCGTTACAACGCTCATAACGAATGTTAAGAATAAGAATAATGCGTATTGAACTGGTTTAATTAATTAGTTAGAGGCCCTATTTCATCAGTATGTCTGGACTGCACAGCAGTTACAATGGTCTGGCAAACTACATTAGAACAGAATTGTTTTGCATATGGACCGCAAAACAAAAAATTTCCCTGGTCACCTTAGCTTATTTTGTTATGAGATGATAATGTGAATTACTCTTCAAATTAGTTAATGTAAAAATCGTTTGGTTTATTTTACATCAAAAACAAGTTACAATTTTCAAAAGGTCTTGTGTTTTTTTCCGGGGGGGGGCCTTTTTCCAGTTTAGAGCAATAGCCCCTCCAAATGTCTGTGCACGTCCCTGATAATTAGAGTAACAGGGGTAATTCTTCATTGGAAAATATACATTTGATGCCTAGCTGGGCAAATCACTTTTTTGATGGTTTATTATCTGTTTTTCCTAAATACATTAAAAAAAATTATAAAATAAAAGGTTCATTTTTCAAAAATGTTGGTGTCTAAATTGTCCTCCAATTCTGGAATGACCCTTGAATCTTTAAGGTTAATGAAGCTATCAAATAAAGATAGTGGAGTAACAACACACTCTCACTCCATAATCGTCCAGGAGCGACGTTTGGTCAGGGTCCCGTGGCGTGCAGTTGTGACGCTCCTAGGCTCCTTCAGCTTCATAAAGGCACGCAAAGCTTTCAACTGATTGCAATGTATTCCCATCTGCGGCGGGATTTGACGCTCATGGAAGCACGGCATTCGTTTGTGTCGGCTGCCCTTAAAGGCAATGAGAGCGTCCATTCCCATTGGATAACGGTGAATTGTACACCCGGAAGTAAGTATTCCCCTTACTGTCGATTGATTTTACAGTGATATCTGCACTACTCATCGACTAAAAAACACCAGATTATCCTTGTTAATTACACAACATTGATTGGTTTAAATTGTGTGCAATGCTTTTGTATTTTTCCCCTTCGATTCGGAGAAACAAATATTTTTTCGGAGTAAAGTTTGGCAGAACTACCCAGAATCCCCAGCTATCGTTTAGGACTACACCATGTGCTCTGTTTGACAAACCCCGTGATTAGTTCTCAAGCTCTGTGATTGGTTGACCTCCAACTGCATTCCATATAAAAAAACGTTTCGTAAAAGATAAAATCATACTTTATTCAGCAGTGCTTGCTTTACTCTTTGAAAGTCATCACATGAATGCATTGTAATAAATGGTTCGGCTGCATTAAATATATTACACATCTGTCGCAGTTCTTTATTTTTATTTATCTTCTACAGAGATCGGGCTCAGAATAGACCGGAAACTATTCTTTTATCATTCAGTTTGAATTTCACAATAAAGTTAGTAGTAATATTTTGTTTTGATATTATTGTTTTGTATTAACTACTAGACCGCTGGGTCATGTTAAAGGTGACATGTCATGCTTTTCCGGTTATTGCCCGTCCCCTTGTGTGTTATGAAGGTTTTTATGCATGTCAACGGTCTGCAGAGTCAAAACCCTCAAAGTACACCTTCAATCTGGTGCCACTAAATGTTTTTAAAGCTCGGTTGGATGCTAGTCAATCAGAAGCTATTGGTACCTGTTTATGTGGATAATCTTGTAAATTATGCTGTATGATGTCCTTTTGTTGTTCTGTTGATGCTTTTATGTTTCATGTGGAACTACTTGAACAGGTCTCCCTTGGAAAAGAGATCAATGATCTCAATGGGATTTTCTCTGTATAAATAAAGGTTTGAAATGAAATGAAATGAAATGAAGCTGAAGGAGCCTAGGAGCGTCACAACTGCACGCCACGGGACCCTGACCAAACGTCGCTCCTGGACGATTATGGAGTGAAAGTGTGTTGGGAGTAACAACTACAATATTTCCAAAATTGTAGGGGTAAAAGTATAGGGTTGCATAAAGATGGAAATACTCAAGAAAAAGAGCATTCACATTACATTGCATTTAGCTGACGCTTTTATCCAAAGCGACTTACAATAAGTGCATTTGACCAAGAAGATACAAACTTGAAGAAAACAGAATCATATAAGTACATTAGGTTTCAGAGCCAAACCATTTTAAGTGCTACTCAACTGGCTTTAGATAAGCCAGTCCTTTGTTAGTAGCCTATACTGTAACGGACTGGTTATAATGTTGATGTTTGATGTGTTTGTTGTTCAGAGTTTGTTTGCATTTTGCAGTCAGTGAACGTGCCACTGTTTTGATGGACGGTTCTTGTGACCTGTAGCTGTGGGTTTGGTTGGGAGAGTGTTGTCTGGTTGGTTGGGGCTGGAAGAGGGAGGTTCCTGGGGAGAGGGACGCGGGAAGCTAGGAGAGAGCTAGCGGGAGACGTGACGGAGTGTGAGAATACGACAGGGTTAGTGGATTGTTTTGGCGTGGTTATGGCCAACAGTAACCTGTGATCTGTACAATAAACTCCCGAATAAAGGACAAACTAAGCCTCCCTGTGTTCCTGTAGCGAGACGCTACAATACATTCTAGTTAAAGCTGGGGTAGATAATTCACTTCAGAAACACTTGTTATATTCCATGGAATGCTCTTAACATCCCAATAGCAATGAATACATTAAATGCTTTGACAATAAATACATAACAAAAATTCATCTGTGGAAGCCTGGCGCTGTAAAAAGCACAACCAATCATCTGAGCCGGCCCGGCTAAAATAACTGGATGGCCTACCTGCCTGTCAGCCTTCCATCTCGTGCACAAACTTATCTCGTGCCCTCATTGGTCATGTGCGTGTTCGTGTGTGTTGGAGGAGGGGCTCTGTAAGGAAGTCTGAAGGAAGGGGCAGATTTTTGTCGGCTGCGTAGTTTCAAATTCTAGCGCACTCGAGCTGGTTTCTCCATTCTTACCTACCCTACCTTTAAGTACAGTAGGCTACTTGGGTAAAAGTCTACCAATTTAATTGTTTACATGAAAACACATAACAAAAATGTTGATGGCTGAACTTTAAAGGAGACATGTCATGCTTTTCCGGTTATTACCTGTCCCCTTGTGTGTTATGAAGGTTTTTATGCATGTAAATGGTGTGCAGAGTCACAAACCCTCAAAGTACACCCTGTAGCAAGTAAAACTCTAACACAGAAAATACCTCCCCAAAACGCCTCGTTGGAGATACGTCACTGTCCATTTGATTATTCCGGGTACATCTTGATGTCATGTCGTCCCCGGAACGAAATGGACCAATCCGTGGAGCCGTTACATTAAGCCCCCGCTGATTGGTCCAAATTGACCAATCCACGGACTTCCTCACCAGAGTTGGGTGTAACGCGTTACAAAGTAACTTACTAAAATCAGTCATAATCAAACCTCAACAAACACCTGCAAAGAACACATGCTAAGGTGAAGCTAACGCACAGCTATTTGTTGTTTGTTTATATCACATATTCTGTTCTTCTTTGTTTTCCGGTTGTTGCCTTTTTTGAATGACGAATACACACTACCGCCGCCTGCTGGTAAGGAGAGTTATTGCCACTCACACATGCGCAGTTCGTACGTGCTCGGCTGAAGTCTGGTTCCAGTGCAACACATGGCCAACACGCCGACGCAACAGCGTGAGCAGAGATAGACTGCGCAAAATATACAGATAGCAGGAGACCGAGGACAGCCACGGTCAGATAGGAAAACATTCAGGATCTGGATCAGTCTTATGCGACAATGGAAACTGAACTAAAGAGAACATTTGAAACTTTAGCAGTCTGCGTGATCTGCCTGCAGGGAGGGGCGGGCCGGCCCTGTGAGTAAAGTAACGAGTAAAGTAACGAGTTTATGTAGAGAGTAACGAAGTAGTGTAATATATTACTTTTTTTTTAGTAACGACCCCATCTGTTCCTCACACTCTGCTGATTTCTCCTCCCTGGCTGCAGGCTGACAGACAGTTGGGATCGCGGCAAAATTCTCTGCAGACCCATTCTCACAGCGTTTATCAAACTGTTTCTTACTCAATATCAAGCCACACTTCGTTTGTACTTCGGCTGTGAGTGCTCAGGAGGAGTTTGGCTGTGTTTCGCTAAACAAGGAAACAACACCTCCACGGAGCTCAGCGCGATTCACAACGTCCCGACCAATCAGAGCAGACTGCTCACAGGGAGGGTGGGGGCTGGAGCTACAACGAGCCGTTAAAGGCAGAGAGTGAAATTCAGTGGATACACGTAGTTTACAGAGATGCTGTATGAGAAACCAATGTGAGTTTGGAAAATTGCACAGCATAAATCTATTCTAGACCTCAACAACGGAATTATGGCCATGATATGTCTCCTTTAACTACATCAGTATCAGGAAGCTGGTTTTTCACATGCAGGCTCAGTGGTAGACTTTATTTTTAAGAACACCCGTTTACCTGTCACATTGCACCTTATTCAGTGTGATAAACATAGAGCTGCACCATGGATATAACACTGGAAACTGAGGTGTGTCATTTGGATCAGATTTGTAAGTAAATGAAGAATTTGACCAAGGAATACAATTTGCATTGTGCTCCCTGGTGGACATGTAGAAATAAATCATTAGTTCACCTGCAGCAATAGACTAATGTTAAATTAGTGGATACTTCAGTGTGTTAAGGATGGAAGCATTAAGAATGATATGAACAAGTGATTCATGAAAAGCACCTGTCAAGTAGTGATGCTTTTGAATCACTCAGTACTAAATATCATATAGTAGTAATAGTTTTGTAGCTCAGTAAGGTCAATATTAACTGAATATAGCCATCACAGTCTAGATTTTCTGCTGAAGAAAGATGAAGCAGAGAACTGAGAGCTCCCTCTGGTGGTGATGAACATTAATGACAAGGAAACAAGGTCTGATCTGAACCATTTTTAATAAAAGCTTTAAGAAAATTAAGCATGTAAAAGGATTTTAAAAGTATTGCTGTACATTTGACACAAGACAAAAAAAAATTCACACCTGGATTCTTTAGATATTCGGGACCATTTGAAAGCATGCCACAAGTTTTAGATTTGCAGCCAGAGCAGCAGTTAAGCTATAAAAATAACTATAGACAGTCAAGATTTCAGTCAGCAAACATCCCAAGTAGTGCATTTATGATATAAAAAAGTGATTGCATTAGAGTAGTCATACAGACTGAAACTCATACCGAGTAAATAAGCCTGATATGGTTCACTCTACTGAAGAGCAGGTCCTTTTCCAAGACTGAACTGCCATTTTGTGTGAGGGCTAGCTTTTAAATTAAAACTTGTAGCATGCTTTAGAAAAAGAGTCCGTAAAAGTATTCACGATTTCAGTTGATAAAATGTGCAAACCACTGATTTGGTCCTTAGTGTGCAGCTCCTTCCGTCACATTAAAAAGTTTAAGTTACAACTGTACAAAACGGCACATAGTGCCAAAAGTCTTCTCATACGGTAAGCTGCTTTGCAATATCCGTCACCACTGAAGACTTGAGCTGCGCGATGGTGGCAATCCTCATCTGCTTGGAAGTAGAGTACTTTCCTTTAATGGCCTGGAATAAGAGAAAATCGGCATTGGGTTAGAAGTAAATCCAAATTAAGGATTAATCCTTTTCAAGTACACAAATATTGACACTTGAGTTTTGTTTGTTTTACACTTACCATATGTTTGGTCGTACCGTCGTTCACCTTCAGTACATTCTTGGCAATGTGTGCCATCACAGGAATCAAACTCTCTGCCGTGTAGTCCATGTAGTGCTGCAGAGTCATGTCCTGAGAAGAGACAATACACAGATGTCCTTCAGAAAAGCATTTAATCCACTTGACAGTAAATGCTCCATGACCATTTTATGACTGAGGCAACCATTTTTAAAGGCAACACCCCACTTTGCACACTTTTGTAGCAAATGTAGCCTTGAAATACACATATTGGCCAATATTTAAATAGATGATAAGCCACCTTTTAATATTTTGAAGATGCCCTTATTAGCTTAGTCTTGTAAAAATATGAAAGTCTCAAAAGAGGGCCGAATGTGTTATTTTAGCATATTGAACTAATGCATTTTGCTCTTGGAAATATTTCTCTCCTCATTTAATAGACAATTATTTTTACAGTACACTATAATCTACACCAGGGGTCGGCAACAGGCGGACCGCGGTGCGGACGCCGACCTATAATCAATACATTAATAGGGGATTTCAATTTTGACGTGGCGATTCTATTTTAACCGCCGCCGACAGGGGGCGAAAGAGACGAGTGAGCGATACAGGGAGAGAAACACAGAAGAAGAGACGAGAGCGCGGCAGAGAGAAGTGGAGAGGAAAGAGAGAGAATAATTAGCGATACAGGGAGAGGAGTGAACAGGCGTGTCATCCTGCCCACTGGGAGCACAGAACCAGTGGGTCTCATGTGTTCAGAGACCGTGGCGCTCATTAAAAGTGCCACTGCATGTGTGTATGAGAATGGCCCTGACACCATTTCAGCCCAGATTTAAACTCCTGGCTGGACACGCTCAATTCTCGCACTGAATTAAAAAGTGAGTGAGGGACTGCAATATAAGAGAAAAAGAGAAACTTTAAAACAGTTCAATTGTTATGATGTGTAAACACTGATATTGTTCTATCATCTGAAACTGTTAAGTCATGATGTGAAACGGTTAACAAAGAAAAAAATGGAAACTCAAGCTGCTGCTAAACATTATCTAAAATTAAGCACTTTTAAAATGCACATATTTTCAAAAGCCATTTTATTTGTAAATGCAGCCCGAGAGGAACATTACACATCCACAGTATAGTTCAATGTTAATTGACAATAAATATTGTTGTTATTAAATTGTACTTTCTTTATTTGATTGGCAGTCAGTTGTTGATTACATGCAGACGTTGATAAAGCTACTTCAATACATATCACATTAATTCATAAAGCAACTTAGACATTTTGATGTTCCGGACCTTTGCGCGGGGAGATTCTCAAACTGGACCTCGTTGAATACCCCTGATCTAAACTGTATAAACCATCTGTCACAAGTAATGATATTTTCCTCATCTGATACAGACGTATTTAGGAAGAGGTTAACTCACCCATTCGCCAGCGTCCAAGACCTTGAGACTGAGAGCCAGAGAAGCACTTGCAACAATGGAAGGTGGCATGTGAACCATCTCGTAGTCGACCATGGTGAGCTCCAGGAGGTATTTAGCCAGGGTGTGCTGCTCAGCTGTTACCTGAGGAGAGACATCGACATCAACAAATTGAAGATCTCAAAGCAGAAAATGTGTCTCGTTTGCCGTTAAAATGATACGTGCGGATCAAATGGGGGAATGCAGTCTCGGCGCCATTTGGTGTTGGTAATGGAGTCCGCCAGGGGGGGCTCCTCTCACAGAGCCTTTTTAATATCTATATGAATGATCTATCAGATGATTTAAGTGTCTGTAAAACAGGGTGTGTGATTGGTAATGTGATTGTAAACCATCGTATGTATGCCGATGATCTGGCAATTGTTTCTCCTAGCAGTGCTGGTTTTCAACAGTTGCTAAATGTTTGTTCTGATTACGGAGTCAAATTTGACGTTAAATACAATGCTAAGAAGAGCGCTGTAATGATCTGTAGAGCAAAAGGGGATAAGAACCTTTGTTTTCCAACATTCTATCTGTCAGGACAGGTGCTGTCTGTTTGTTGTAACACGAAGTATCTGGGACACATCATCACAGATTAAATGGCTGATGATGATGACATGTATAGACAGCGGCGTGTCTTATATATACACAAGCCAACATGTTGGCTAGAAAATTCTCTTGGTGTTCAGATAAGGTTAAGGTGAACCTCTTTAGAGCGTATTGCACTCCTCTCTATACTGCCCCCTTGTGGGTCAAGTATAAGAAGGCGAGCCTCCGGAAGCTCCAGGTTGCATATAATGACTGTTTGCGTATACCGCTTAGAAAACCAAGGTGGTGCAGTGCAAGTGAAATGTTCTGTAATGCACGAGTCAACACGTTCCATGCTCTTTTGAGAGGTCTGATGTACAAATTCATCTGTCGATTGAATGTTTCTCATAACTCTGTCATTATGCTGCTTTCAAATCCGTGTCTCAGTGCTGTACGATACCAGTCACCTCTGTGGAAACATTGGTATGGCTGCCTTTTTTTAGTTTGTATTTGAGCGTTGTATGTTTTGTAATAATGGACCAAGAGTCTCTTTAAATAAAGATGATGATGATACAAACCTCGTAAACCTTGGACGCTCTTCTGAGGAACTGCAGGGGAAGAGGGCGGCCCAGCTGGAACTTGAGCACTCGCAGGATGGCCATCTCCATGTCCCTGATCTCTGCGGTGGTGTAGGCCTTGTCGGTTACGTAGGCAAAGTCTGAGATCTCGGGGGGGTACATCTCCTCGTATTTGGAAGCCAGGAACATGGCAGTTACGCCGACCAGCTGCAGCTGCTTCTTGGGGACTGGGTTGTCCTGTTGGAGGTGCAATCACAGGACTTTAGACAAGGACTTATACTGTTTTTCATCAATATATTATAAGTCTAAAATATATGCAAAACATGTCTCTGAAGTGTTTAGCTTGAAATTCCAAACGGATCACCCATTGCAGCATCCCATAATCCCCTCTGTTTCAAAAGCGCTGATTCTCTGTTACTTTAGATGAAAGTAAGGAGCCCCTCCACTCTGAGAGATATTTGGTAAAAAAAAAGAACACAATGGTGCTCTAGGAGGAGATTCAGGTGATAAGGTGGGGAGGGGTTACCTTGGTTGGTGATTGGCAAACGGCCGGTCCACACACATGAAAAAAAAAAATCTTGATGCTGGGCGTGTCTGAGGCTTGGCGATTTTTTGCGAGCAACAACCAATCACATGAATCTCCCGCCCCCGACATACAAAGCAATAGCAATGTTAAAACGAAGTAAACTGAATATAAACTCCCCAAACAGGCGAAAACCTACCAGTTACACCCACTGTCTCTGTCTCCTCCCTCCATGCCTGGTTCCTCCGGTTTGTATCCCGGTAAATAGTTCTGGTCGTAAAGAACCGGGTGATTTGCTACCGTAATTTCTTGTTTGGAATATGAGGAAAAGAACTGCGGTCTGGCTCTCCCAGCTTGCACGCGGTTTGATTGGCTAGCGCTTATACTGGTGGGATTTGCATAAACGGGATTTGATTGGCTGATGCCAGCTTCGAAAGCATCAAAAGTTGAACATTGATCAACGTTTGATGCTCACGATGCTTGCAAAGCCATGCTCCCCACAATGCAGTTCGGCGAAGAATCAAAACCTTCTACGTCACCCCATTCAAGTGAATGGGCGAAGCTTTGAAAGATTTTTTTCATGCCAGTGTGTGGACGTGCCGTAATGGTTACACGAGCCACGTTATGACATCATGAAGTGGCCAAAATCTGATCAGCTCATTTTGAGACAGGTTTTTATAGAAATGGATCGCGACAAAAAGAGAATATTTTTTCCTGAAACTTTCAGAATCTCTTTACACAGAGGGGACACATGTTGATGTAGAAGAGACATGAAAAAGTGGATTTTGCATAATAGGTGACCTTTAAAGTGGACCTATCATGCTATATTTGAATAATATACTGTAGGGCCATACCTATATAAAACATGTCTGTGAAGTTTTTTTCAAAATACCAAACCGATCATGCATTTTAGCCAGGCCTCATTTCACGCCATTTGCTTTATTCTAGCACTGTTTTTGCCAGGGCTGATTCTGTGGCAAATGAGCTGCAGCTGCAAAGGAGGGGGCGAGGCACAAGCATCATGTTACCATGCCATCCTCTCATTCGCCTGAAAGGCGGAGCTCCCCGTTTCTGATGTCAGAACGATTTCAAATCTGTATCAGCTCCGTTGCAGCCCCGTTTTTAGAGATTTGGGTATGGAGGAAAAGAGAGAGGGTTGTGTTTTCTGACACACATATTCATGTTTTGACACACAAAAGTGCATTTTGCATTATAGGTCCCCTTTAAGCTAGCCATGTAAAAAAAAACAGGACAAGATATACATGTACACACCTGAAGAAAGCGGTCAATTATTCCCACAGTAAGGTACATGGTCTCCTGCAGCAGACGGAACTTGAGGCTCACTTGCACCAACCAGTCAACGAGAATGGCCCGCATGTTCCCAGTCACCTCATGACCCTGCAGATAAGTGGCTCTGACGTTCTGCTCCACCTGTAGAGACAAAAACTGGTTAAAATCCATAAGCAGTAGAGGGGGGGGGGGTGGGGAGGAATCTCCAATACATATAGCCAGTTGAAGAATATTCATTTGCTTGCCTCGAGCTGACGCAGGTACTTGTAGATTTCCTTCACATATTCGCTGCAGAGCATGGGGTTTTCGTAGTCATCTGCATCTACATCCCTGACAGCGGTGTGAAGAATGACGTCTGAGAAGGCTTGGCAGAGGTCTGCCGGGGCACAGCCAGAAGTCTCCATGGGAGTTGGGGAGGCTGGTTCAGGGATAACCTGGAATGGTGGAATTCCCAATATTAGAACCACACCCGGCAGCCATTTTTGTTTGAGCAGATAGCTGCTGGGATTCACTCACCTGGACTTCTGGTTTAGGTTTAACAGGAACCACAGTTTTTGGTTTGGGCTGTTCAACAACAGCAACTGCTTTTTCAACTTTGGTGACCGGGACTTTGACCTTTGTGAGCCCTGTCTTGACAGCCTAAAAGGAAAAAGATGGATTAAAGTCAGAACTCTGCTGGCCACCATTTCATAGCTTGCGGCAACCACTCTGGATTAATTGTGTACAACTGAATTACAGAGTAGGTTATCTATAATAGGACACTGTCAATTTAAATGCTGGACAGACATTTAGTATTTTATAGAAGTGTGAAAAAATGCTTTTACATGGTCAATCTTTCAGAACTTGGGTGAACCCCTTCTAAAAAGCAAAATGTAACCATGTGCTTCAAGACAAGTTACCAGGCTTTGCTTGTGGTTACATCAGGGCACAGCTGTAGTTATTTTTGCATAAAAGGCTTTAGTCGTGAGAAGCATGCAGACATGATTGAATGTAAAAAAACAAAACATTCCCACGTTGATTTTGATAAAATTGGAAAGTGATTGTTTTCAAAGCCTACAAATAATCTTACATGCATGGCTACGATAATTAGCTGAATGTTTGCCGTGTTTTTCCAGGTGTTGGCATCCTACCTAGATTATAAAAGTAGTACAAATATTACCTTCTTCTGTACTTCTTTGTTAATTCCAATGTTTCCAATTTCACCGAGAGCCGCTCGGGGCTTTGTGGGCCCGGTGACCGTGCAGGCCTTTCCAGCGATCTGAATTTCAGCATTTCTGGCTGAAGCCAAGCGAGTCTGCAGAAGAAGAAAAAAACGTTATAGTGCATGCCATTAATTTGTAATTGTTTAAAAGGCTCACGTCGAATTCTTTCTATAGAACGCTCTGCACGAGAGCAAATCCCACAGCTAAGCACGAGGGCAGTCAAGAGATATCATGTCGATATTTAAACAAAACAAAAATCAAATAAAGACACATTTCCTCTATACATAATTACTGTCGAATAAAGAATAATGATAAAAATTAAAATACTTACTCTGGTTAATCGGAGTGCCATTTCGAAATATGCGTCGCTTCAACAGACAGCCAAGCAGTCGTAATGGAGAATGATGCGGTGTATTTTTGAGGTTCAGCGTCCAGGTTTAAATCCTCACTCCCTACGATCTGATTCGCTGAGGGCTGAATGCTCCGAGAATCTGTTTGGTCGAGCGCAGCTGTTTCGAATGCGTTCCCCAGCCAACCAGTGGTCACGTGACTTACATTTCCGCTCTTCCTTTTCCTGTAACATCTTGCTTGTTATCTTTCACACTTTCTCATTTTAAGTACTGTTGATTGTGTTCTTCCCATAAACGAACATATTAAATATATACACTACTACAAACTCTTTCTCATAGTCCTTACTTTAAACGTTTCCACAGTCGTCTGACATTTGTGCACATCTCTTCCACTTTTAATTCAGATAGACTGTACACAAGTTTTCATTGTCATATTATAGTGTGTTTTTGTGTTTGTTTGTTGTACACAGTTTTTCATTATTATGTATTTAATCCTGTTTTAGTATTAACCATTGTACTAAAGCAAATTCCTTGTATGTAAAAAAGTACTTGCAATAAATAGATTCTGATTCTTATAATCCCCCAGAATACACACATTTTGCATTGATAAAATATCAGGTTTTTTTCCACTACTTATTCCTCCCCCACCCATTACACAGGCACATACAGCTTAATGACCAGTGCTTTCTTATTTGTTTTGTTTTTTATTTAATTGTGTTTCTCCTCCTATTTTAATATAGGTTTAATTGTCACTGACTTTGTAACACTTTGTTTTGTGTTAATTGGGATCAATATGTGAAAAATTAGATGATCATGTAGGGCCATGTAGTCATGAATAGTCTGATGCTTGTTTTGTGTTAATTTTATAGATATTTGCTTGTGTTTTGTGCTGTTTTTCTGGTCTGTTAAGTTTTTAATCCATGTATGATTGTCCATTACTGTGTGAATACTGTTTACTTATATGTCTTTGGGACATAGAACAACATAGAACAACATTAAACATACATACTAATTAGCAATCAAAGCTGAACCGTGAACGTACAGAAATCTCTGGACAATGGACAATCTTGCACTCTTATTTTGCACATTCTATGGACTTTTGCACTAATGTACATTCTCAAATATTGAAGTGACTGTTATTTTGTTGATTGTTGTGTTTTTATTTAGGTCTTAATGTGTGCACATGTCATGTGTCTTTGATTTTGTGTGTATATATATGTGCACACATATTTGTATATACATTTGTTTTTATATTCGGGATTGTGGGAAACGGTATTTCGATCTCTCTGTCTGTACCATAGAATGTATAAAGGTCTGTACACACAAACTGGAATATTGACAATAAAGTTTACTTTGATCTCTAGGTGGAATTTGGAGGATGTGAATGTGATGAGCATTTCAAGGCAGCGCCACAGACTTGTTTACTTGGATCCAAAAACAGCCAGCCTGCGTTGACCATTCCTGCTTACACGAAGCTATAGTAGTATGTTTACTTGCGGGAAGAAGCAGATTTAACAGTTCAGTAATAATCATAGACTGGTAATAATAGCCTGAAATCGTATGTGGTAACTTCCAACACCACAGCCTTCCAATCAGAGGGTCACAATTTCCGTGACGTCCGCCGGAAAAGGAGAGGACACGAAGGCACACGT
Source organism: Pseudochaenichthys georgianus (assembly GCF_902827115.2). Classification (NCBI taxonomy): domain Eukaryota; kingdom Metazoa; phylum Chordata; class Actinopteri; order Perciformes; family Channichthyidae; genus Pseudochaenichthys; species Pseudochaenichthys georgianus. The sequence goes on along the minus strand of NC_047514.1, from coordinate 3,963,240 downwards.
AAAACAAAACAGATGCGTCCACAAATCACCGACAGAGGACGATAGAAAACACCACTGCTCCCAGGCGGAGGAGAGTCTGTTTTTGTGAGAAGAGAGACAAACAACAACGTACCTAGACGGCCCTAGATAGCAAACATCGAGGTTAACTTAGTTATACCGTAAATCGTCTTAAAGAAGTTTCAAGGGAAAAGAACAACGTTTCTCAGGTAAGGTAAATTCAACTGTGGCTAGCTAACATTAGCATACGTGGTTGTTTGTGAAGTTTCCAGAGTGAAACTCCAAGATAAACAGCTTAAATGTACATTATTAGCTCACAGTGATTCTCATGTATGTTGATCTAAATGTGGGTTTGTTAAATAACGAGGATTAAAGCAATGTTACGTTTGTATAACACGTGTAGCTTGACTTTTCCTGGTTGTAAATGAAATACAACTCAAGCGCTTTAACAGCTAGCCGCTAACTTTTTGCTATTAACATAACAACATTATTGTTTTCTCAACACCGACCTGTCCACTAACTAAAATAAAATCGATCTGTAATGAACATTGACCTGTCTAGCGTTAATATGTTAACAGCACTATCATAGTTATTTTTTTAGTTAAGTGTAACATAATCTTGTTGGCTAACTTCATCAAGGTTTTACGATTATGTGATATGCCTGCTTTGATTCACGCACTTACCAAACCTCGTTATGGCTCTAATGAAATAAATAAATGTCAAGATACTTAAGTTCGTCTTTGGTTTACACCAAAACAAAGCACAGACTCAACAAAGGCAATAGCAGTGCTAATAGTTATTTTTCGGATTTAGCTTATCTCTAGTATGCTAACCTCTAGCATGCTAACATTAGCGAGATCACGAGAATATGCTCACACGGTTGTTGTGGCTAGCTATCGTTAGCATACGGGCCAAACGATACTGTTAAATACCTAAATGTCCCTCTGGGTGTCCATTTTTCACCTCAAACGTTTATAACTTGACTCATAGGTGATATCATCCAACCTGCCAGGTGTCATGTAGCATAGTTATGTGAAAGAAAGACGTTAGCAGCAGCCATTAGCTTGCTAGCATGACTCAGTGGATTTGTGGAAGTGGCACGGCTGTGGCCCGGTGTTTGTCAGTAGCATCGAATAAAACAGCCTTTAAAAATAGTATAACTGGGTAAAAGCACCCCCATTAAGCACTTGTAAGCGTATACAAGGGTTTATTGAGGCGCAGGAGAGTTTTAAGTTAACATACTGCCAGTACGACCACATATAAAGGTCAGTGAGTGAGTTGGGCTTTTGTTTCCAAGGTCCACTCTTTATGTGAGCTACAGGTGTTGTAAATGTTGGACCCAGGTCAGAATCTGTGCCCATTTGTCCCCTGCCAAACGACATCTGACATGTATAGCTTAACAGTTTGGCAGTCTCTGTCTTCACAATGTGTTTACAACCTTGGGTTAGAAAGTTGATGGTGTATTTAATGGGGAAACTTACTCTGACCAAGATACACATGTTTTGCACGATACCAGGTTCTCGAGGTGGTCTCTAAATAGATGTGTTCACCGCCTTACTGTATTGAAGTAGCACCTCTTAGATCACAGTGTCACATTGCACTCCCGTGACAGACGAATGCCATCTACACAGGGTCTTGTTGGACTGAAACTGCATGCATCACTGCTGTGATGACAGTTTTGAGGAGGAAAGACGACATCAGATCCAATTTACCAGAATTGTGCCTTGAACACTTCCTTTTTTGATTCTGTCACTCATTTAAAATAACCCTCCCCTAAAGGGATATGCTCACAACTTCCTTTATTGTAACTGTAAGGGCTGATGCAAGTTCATATTGAGTCACACTTTAAATACATTTAGATTTTACAACCACTTTCCTTTGTAATCAGTCCATTTGTGAGAAATTGAGATATGCAAGAGTTTTTATAACAAATATTTAAAGCCATCATTATAGTTACATTACGATATTTAATACTTAAAAATATATAAATGTTTTGGTCTTTTTACAAATTCTTCTTCTACAAAATTAGCCAAACTTCTCAAAAGCTGTTTGACAAAATTGTTAAAATCAGAGCTTTGGACCACAGTTCACTGTCTTCCTTAGTGGAGATTAAGTGTTTGCATACAGTGCAGAAGACTATCTTTAAAACAGGATGGGTTGTGATCCCATCATGTAATCGTTGTCTACACTTGGGTCATGTGATGATACCAGAACAGTGTCGTTGTTGCTGATGAAGAGGTTAAGATTTTAATGGGATTTTTTTTTTTTGTTACACAATCTTATTCCAGACACTCAATGTTTACTTTCTGTCCTTTTTTGCGAAAGTACCAATCAGTTTATGTACCATACCAGATATTCAGGCAGGAAACCAAGCCCTACATTTTATTGCTTGAGTCACATGACCATTGTCTTTTTTGCTTTGACAACTAAGGGAATAATTAACTTTTTGTTCTGTCACTAGTTTACAATTCTTTTGTTCAATATTGATTGATGAAGAAATAAGAGTGTATGTTGTGTTAAATTAACAAAACCTCTTTGTGTTGGTTTCCAGGTCAGCTCACCCGACGGCAGACTTCACCATGGCCCAGGAGACCAATCAGACCCCGATGCCTACGCTCTGTGCTAATGGCTGTGGTTTCTATGGCAACCCTAGGACTAATGGCATGTGCTCCGTGTGCCACAAGGAGACACTGTCCAGACAGAACAATGGAGGAGTCGGTTCTCTGAGCGCCGTGGGTAAGACCTGCTGTGTTCAGACGCACACAAGGACTTCACTCTTTACCCTTTTATCCGACTGTAACCATCGTTGACGTTTCCCCCCAGGCAGCAGCAGTGGCCACGCAGCGGAGGCGTCGGCCATCCAGAGGTTAGAGGCCACGCTGAACAATGCTGCCGCCGCCGCAGTCGCTGCTGCTGAGTCGGCAGCAGAGGCCGCCGCTTCAGCCGAGGCTCTCAGGTGAGGGGATGCACCACGGTATATTGTACTGCCCGCAAAAAGCAGAAGTAGGTATAATCGGCGTTTTCCTGTAACCCGCCCACCCCTACTCTTCAGCAGATAAATATGGTTTGACTTATGGATGATTCTGTCTGTTTAGTTTCCTGATGTTTAAAAAAAAAATTCTGTTTATCCTTCGCAGTGGGGTTTCAAGTTCCCTGACGGAGATGAGTCTCTCCTGTGAGGAGAAAGGAGCATCAGGGAGCAAAGTAGAGCTAACAGATCCAGGTGGGTTTATTTTCAATAATAATAATAATAATAATAAAGTAGTGATAAACAATTAGACGTACCTGAATATTTTCTGCTTTTCTATTTACATTAAAAGGGGGTTTAAGTCGGAGTAATGTTTTCCTTTTTACAATGGTGTACAGCAGCTCAGTGTATGTTAGTAAGATATACTTTACTGAGTTTATTATGTTTTTATATCTTTTGTTCACCTGCAGTGTTGACTCAGCCCACCTCCTCGGCCTCTCATCCCTCCACTTCTGGCAGCGAGGAGTCCAAAACTCCAGAGCCCACAAAGCCCAAGAAGAGCCGCTGCTTTCTGTGCCGCAAAAAGCTTGGCCTGATCGGTAAGAAATAACACCGATCACCGACTTAGTGTATGGGCTGTTTCTTTTTAAACTGTTATTGTACGGCATGTTTTAAAAGATAATTGTTACAGAAGACGCACAGCACCCTTACAGATTTGCTACACAACACCAGCCTTCTCAGATTGGGTTGTTCTCGGATGTTTTTTCTGTGTATTATGGGTGTTAAAATATTCAACATTATAATAGCATTTCAAGGTAGGGTAGGTAAGTCTGAGAAACCGGCTCGAGATCACTAGAATTTGAAAATACACGACTGGAGAAAATCTGCCACTTCCTTACAGAGCCCCTCCTCCAACACACACGAACACGCACATGACCATAGAGGGCACGAGATAAGTTTGTGTACAGATGGAAGGCTAACAGCCAGGTAGGCCATCCAGTTACTTTAGCCGGGTCGGATAAAATGATTGGTCGTACTTTTTACAGTATTACGGCTACGGTATTTATAATGTCTAGTTATGAAGATAAATCAATATTATAAATTATGATGTCCCCAAGTAAGTGTACAATTCAAAGAAGAAAGTTAATGCTTACGTTTTTCCTGAGTTAATAATATTTTACTGATGCCTTCATTTTAGGATTAACTATAAACAATTTTTTTAAGGTATCATTTCTAAGCTGGTGATCCCAAAAAAATATGGGATAATCGCTAGAATACTGGGTTACTTAAATAATGGAAAGCTTCACATTTCAAGTTTTCTGTTGGAGCCTCTTAAGACATTTTTACAAAACGTAACTGAATGAAAGAACCGGCAAAAATGTCAACTTCGAAGTGTTGTTTCTCCAAAAATACTGATATGCTACTCCTGTTGAGTCTCTAATGTAAACACCCTCTGACTTCTGCGGGGATGTTTTCCCACCATAAGCACCTTTTTATGAGTTATTGATCTGACTCGGTTGTCCTCTGCTGTTTCAGGTTTCGACTGCCGCTGTGGGAACCTGTTCTGTGGAATCCACCGTTACTCCGATAAGCACAACTGCCCGTACGACTACAGAGCCGAAGCCGCCAACAAGATCCGAAAAGAGAACCCTGTGGTCGTAGCTGACAAGATCCAGAGAATATGAAGAGGGTTTTCACTTTGAACACTGGGACATCCGGCTTTAAGAAATTAAAAAAACTCAAGCCCACCCTTCTTCCTGAAGGACCTGTTTTCCCCCTCAATTGTTTTCCAAACCGTCTCCCGTGCATGAAATTTCACGTCTATTTTCAGCTTTGTTTTTGTGTGAGTTTAACACTTGGAAATGTGAGATCATGGAGATTGCTGTCCCTAAAAACTCTGCCTTGAAGGAGCTTTGGGCCTGTTTGGACTCTCGAGACTTTTACCGCTGTTGGCGAAATCTCAGCCACGCTTGCTCTCTGCTGGCTTGAGTAGCAAAATGGATATCGTCCTTTTTCCCCCCGTTTCTGGCCACTACGTAACTCTGTGGGGTCGGAGTTTAACCCCTCCTTACTTGTCAGACTTTGGTACGTTTTTATCCACCTGTAACGCTTCTCTGTGCACCCGGAATATCGCAAAAGAGACGTTGAAAAGAAAAACGTTATCGCCAGCTTTTTCTCGCTGGCTCTTATTCCTTCCCTCGTTTCACAGAAATAATTCAATCATTATTTTCCCCTTCTGTTGATCTCGGGCTGAATGCTGTGACCCGCTCTGCGCCCCAAAAAAAACCCTCTGAAGTCACATGAAATGTTTTATTTTATTTTTCAAAAAAAGGTGTGTAAGCTGTGTTGTATGACAAGTATCCTAAACTTGTATTGATGATGTTTCAGAAGGGTTTAGCTCCACTAATATTTTCACCTTTTATTCGCCATTGAATGTTTTCCTTTTTATTTTTAATGTGAGCAGACCAATTCATGACATTGGGAGTGTTGGATTGCCGCATACTGTGTGTTGAACGTGTGTGTGGGAGAATATGTTGGACGGCTGGTGTGTGAGGTTACTTAGACCTGTGGACGTTAGGTTATTAATCATTTTCAGTTTTTTGGTCCGGCTGCTTAATCCGTGTGTTTTCAGTTTTTTTTTTATCCTTTAGTTATGCAAGTTTGTACAAACATCTTTATTTATATACTGCAGTGTGCGTAATCTTCCAATAATAAAGAATGAATTCTGATGTAAATAAATTATGTCCACAAATTTAAAATCAAGAATTCAATGGCTCTTTCTTTTCTTATGATTTTTCCGCATTTATTTATCTTTTCAAAGCTTCGAATGAAGTGTTTGAATAAAGCTTTAAATGTCTGTTGCCATAACGTATGATGTCATTCCCCCCAAAACATATTTATACTCTATTTTAATCAGAAAAATACATATTCTACATTCACGTTTCTGATATTTTAATGTCACATCTGAAAGTAAACCTGTTTAATATCAAGGAACCTCATCATACCACAGAAGTAACAGGGAAACAATGTTTTCTTTCTTCCGGTTTAATCTCTGAGAATATCCCAGAGGATTTTACGATATTAAACATGTTAACTTTCAGATGTGACATTAAAATATCAAACTATTAAGAAAATGTAGAATATGTATTTTTCTGGAGCGGGGGAGTGGATAACTTTTATCCAATGACCTGTTCCCTCTCTGTCTGTGTCTGTGTATTCTCTTGTTCCGATTAACCCAGCCAAATCTTTGTTCTTGTTTTGTATCTATATCTACGCCGGGATCCGGAGTCGAGGCTGATCCTCTTGCTGTAGTCTGTGTCTTGGATCCTCTATCCTGAGTTCTGGGTTAAGTCGTGGACTTCGGGTCGTGGCTGAACCTGTCTCTGCGGTCCTGCCTTGGGTCTCCTCATGCTGCTTCCCTGATGGCTTCCACAGGATTGTAGCCGACATCCTCGTGGATTCATCTTCTTATTACAGACACATGCATTTCCTAACATTCGGTCTATTTGCTGTAAAATGTATTATCTCTTCGATTTACACACGGCATCTATTGCACGTCTGTCCGTCCTGGGAGAGGGATCCCTCCTCTGTTGCTCTCCCTGAGGGTTCTCCCATGTTCCCCTTAAACTGTGGGTTCTCTCTGGAAGTGTTTCCTTGTACGATGTGAGGGTCTAAGGACACAGGGTCTAAGGACAGAGGGTCTAAGGATAGAGGGTGTCGTTTTTCTCATACTGATATTCTGAACAATCTGTGCTGTTGTATTTGCTGTAAAGTGTCTCTACTGTAGGCTATTTTTATTATATGTACAGCACTTTGGCTCGACCAAAAATCGCTTATAAATGTGCTATAAAAATAAAACTTGATTTGATTTAATCCTGAGTTCTGTCTGGGAATATCACCTCCCTTTCTCTGCTAGTTTCTTTACTTGTGACTTGACGGGTATTATGTCAAGTGAGTAATAACACATTTTTGTGAGCCAACTATGCTACAGCATTTTATCTGTAAACACGTGTACATGTCACTGTCTCTGCAGGGGAAACAGGATCTGTTGTACAGAGTGTAACCTTCTGACACCCACTCCTCTTCCATCATCAGGACAGTATGTTTGTTTACTCTCTCTCTCTCTCTCTCTTTCTCTCTCTCTCTCTCTCTCTCTCACACTCGCATATTATACTCCTTTATCAGCAGAGCAGCACCATAGACATGTTTCTCTCCAGAGGATTTGAAGACATTTTTCCCGAGATAGTTTTGTGGCTCTGCAGAAGTAACAACTATTTTCTCTCCATTTGATTCATGTTACATGAATATTCAGTTCTACTTTCAGTTATTAAGTCTTTTCTATTATTATCTCAGTATTACCTAATGTTCCTAGATAAATTATAGTAGAATTCTTTGTTTTAATTCTGATAATATTGTTCACACATTTCAAATAGCCTTTTTGTTGAGATAACCAGCAATCATAAAACTCAAACTATCAACACAATTTCTAAGCTAGTATGCTCTCACTGATTGTGTGAAACTATAGAGGAATATGTAGGATATATTAATATATATTCTCAAACATGTATAATGGCCTCTCAAAATCTGTTGAAAAGCTAATTCATTTAGTAATACACTGTTATGCCAAAGTAGTTTAGTGAAAATGTACGTTTTTGTTTAGCAGACCAGCCACTAGATGGCGTAGCAGACACTACTAACTCCAGATATATTCAATCCCATTTACAATGACACGAAAACAAAAACTCAAAATATAAATGTAGTTTTTAACAAAGTGTTAATTTGGTGCAAAATGATGAAACTCTGGAAGACAAACTCAATAATAAAAGTAAATACAGATAATTCAAATGTCAACATTGTGGAAATCAGGATTAACAACCATTACTCTCACACACACACACACACACACACACACACACACACACACACACACACACACACACACACACACACACACACACACACACACACACACACACACACACACACACACACACACACACACACACACACACACACACACACACACACACACACACACACACACACACACACACACACACACACACACACACACACTTTGTTGACCTCTCCAGCAAGACATGATCCATTAACTTTTAATTTCTCATACATCATTCATGGTGGTCAGTCACGCATTAAATATTGATTTAGAAACATGCGATGGGTGTTTAGAAATGTGTGTCAAGAACCCCAATGTGTCCGTTGACGAGAACATGTTTGAATTCTCGCTGTGAAGTTTTTTAAACTACTTTCCTGCAGCGGGGGCATTCAGCACTTTAACCAAATATTAATACGATCAATTATAATAATAATAATTACTTATAGTAGGAGCTCTTGTCTCACCTGTTCATCCACGTTTAAAAATATCAAAATATGCATTTGCTTTAATTATATGTCATCAGAAAATATGAAAATATGCCCAGTTTTGGTTGAAGATTTAGATTGCTTTTGTGGTGATTTACTCAGGGCTGCCAACACTCACGCATTGAGCAAGAGTCACGCAATTAACCCATATCTCACTCACTCACGCCACACTTGCCTTTCCTCACGCTAAGTTTTCGTCCAAAATAAATGTATATAAATATAAAAATAAAGTGAAGGAACAGCAAACCGAGCGGTCTACGAAATGAGACGGTCTTCTGGCTTAGTTCAGTAAAGTTGGAACGATATTGGGAGATTCTGATTTCACGGATCAATAACTCATGAACAAAACGTTATTCAGACACAAATGACGTCTCCTAAGTACCGTGGTAAGGTTGAATGACAACGAACTACAATCACATTTCGATCAAACATTTTCACACACACATACGGGTATTGGACCGAGCGCGACACCGTACTTCCGGTATCCGCCGTTTTACGCGAGGTGCAAGCAGCCGTACACCGTCGAGGTGTTGCTAAGCTTCCTGTACTGAATATCATAGTCTATTGCCTTAATCAATATCTAGTCAACTCTAAAATACCACATATATGCAATGGCATGATAATATTATTGTGACAAGTGGGGTATTCACCTGGTGTTTCCAGAAATTAGACGTAGATGCAGCCAAAATCGACGAAGGCCACTGTCGTTTTTCCATACATCTGCAGGCAGTCTGTAAGGGCAATCCGACAACCCACACAGCTCTAGTTTACGCTGGTAACGACCTAGAGCACACCCCTCAAGTCCAGAGATGTAATCCGAAGACATGCAGCGATTTCTTCGGTCGTTAATTCAGAACAAAAACCTGTGCGCTCTGCCTGGCTACGTTAGCTAGCTGTTTATATTTGCACCTCCAGGATATTTGCACCTCCAGGAAAATGGCGTATTTATATATATATGGCACGTGTTGTACATGTTCAATACATTTGTAACACTGTACACATGAACGTTTCTATTTTCGGTTCACCAAAAAAAAAATCTCACTCCAAGCTGAACTCAAATGTTGGCAGCCCTTTACTTTATTGGTCTTAAAAACTGCAGTTGCTAAAAAGTTGGTAAATTACACTACTAAACGTCATCACATCGCACGTTGGCCACCTTTAGTTTAGCGGTGTTGATAAGCAGCCATGTGACCATCTTGTAGTTTTTTTAAAGCCTAGCGATAGCTTTTTACTTCTGGCGATTGCTTTTACGCTTAAAAAAATCATAAAGTGGTTTTAATATGTGGAGATTATCCTGCTGAATAAAACATGTAGCTATCTCAAATGTGCGTGTGATGCTCACTTCCAGGTCGGCTTGTATAACTGCATCATCACTGCACTACTGTATTGTTTCTTGATGTAGAAGTGGAACTACAATATAGAACGGGCAGGGGCTAGCTGGTTAGCATGCTAATTTCTGAAGGTATTCCTGCAACACAATACACTAACGTCTTGCTGGAAGGTCAAAACTGTTAATCCTCCAAATTCCGATTTTTAAAAAAGTTTTACAAAGCTAATCGTGCCACACACAGCCCCTTTAACGACAAAACCAGGTCTCTATCACCATCTCGCAGAGTAATATTATGCTGCCCGCCCGTCATATAATCTTTCTTCACACATTGACCGGCTTTGTTCTCTAAACAGGTGGGCAGGAATTCAGCAGACGTGTTACACTTCTATCACACTCACGTGTACATCAGCACCGGCCTAAAGGGGTGTCACCCAAGTCTCACCTGCGGGAACCGACAACCATGTAATGGAATCATTTTGGACGTGAAAACTGAGCTCCACTGTATTATTTAATGAGGCACTGAGGTGTTTTGAAAGGTTTCTATCTCTGCACACACACAGGTAGCTGCTGTTGGTCTCTGCTGCAGGTTGGTTGACTCTTTATCCCATACTGTGTTTCTATTGAAAATTCATAAACATAAGTATACTGCAGCTGCAAAGTCATCTCTGGGTATTTACTGGTTGCCTAATGGGCTTCGCATAGAGAAACCTACACCTTCATTAAATCTTTAGGGCGTCTGAGCTTCTTGTGTGTGTGTGGTCTCCGATAACAAGACGAGTGAGAGTGTCTCTCTGCACTCAGATGATAATAATTTAGGAAAAACAAAGTAGGACAGAATGGTGAAGCCTATAGCTAAAAAGAGCCACATTGAATGCTAAGAGTCAGGTGCTAAATGCTAATATGAAATGTGACCTGCAGCTGGATATCATCCTCTCTACGTAGAAATTCTAAAACAAAAATGCCCATCTCCTGGACCATAACCCAACTTCTCTGCTCTATTAGCCACATTAGATCACTTGAGGTGTCAAGAATTTACTGCAAATTTCCAAAAGCACCTGTTGAGAGCGGGTCAGATGCAGCCGTTGTCATAGTGACGACTCTGTCAGTTACCTGAGTTGGTGCTGGCGACGTGGATCCACAGGACAGCCAACCTGCTGAGGACACAGAGTGGGAAAACGCTGCAGAGGACGGACACCTTTTCATTTTACCATGCCGAGAAAAAAGGATATGGATGATAGTAAGTTGAAAATTAAATGTTTAGAGGAGTGACTGAAGGGAAAAATGTGTATCCTATATCAGAACACATTTTTAAGATAATTGTGTTACAAAAATGTACTTTACTTTAGTATACGAACATTAATTGTATATTTTGACATTGGTCTTAACAACTTACTCACTGCTTACAGAATGAAAACAACATTATTAGCTTCAATGCCAAAGATGTGGTCTGTTTAAAAAAAGTGGAGAAAAAAAATTAAGCCTATGTGGAAGTGCATTGACGCTGCATTCTTCTAATGGCCAGTAGGGGGCAACTTGTTGGATGAAGCCATTTTGGCCAACCTCAATGCTAAACGTTGCACTAACATGCCTCCAATGAAACCGTTAACATGTATCACCGAGTTAGCATCACATTTCATAATTAACACCAAACTGCTGAGGCTAATGGGAATGTAACTTTTTCAGATATTTGCTCATAAACAAAATTATAATAAGACCTCTAACATGAAATGTCATTCTAGCTAGCTTGCTAATGTCTAGAGGATCATGTTTACAATGTTTTTAATCTTAATTTAGCATGTTAGCATGCATCATTTGCTGAATAGCACTAAAAACAAAGTACAGCTGAGTTTAATGTTGGAACTTGGTCATTCAGCAACGTTTTGAACATTACATGTTACTTGTTATACGCTTTTATCCAAAGCAACTTACATACTCAATACTGTGGGCAATCCCCACAGGAGCAATTTGGGGTGAAGTGTCTTGCCCAGGGACACATTGACATGCTGACTGCAGTGGGGTTTGAACCTGTGCTCCCCTGATACGAACACCAACGCACTAGGCCACTGCGCCACACGCCTCCCGAACAATTAATAAACTTGATAATAGCTTTGTTTAAAACAGATTCTGTCCAATAGAAGTTGAGATATTTGTTAAGATATTTCTGTTTGGTACAAAGGGGTGGACTGAGTAACAACTGATAACCATCGAACTAGGAAATAAGTTGAAACAATGTCATCGCTTTCGAAAGAATATGTTAAAACACAAATTTCTTGGTGTTGTTGTATTGTGTGTCCTTCCTCAGTTAACATAGAGATGGACGCAGATGAGAGTGAAAGTGATGGTGAGTGCACAAAACAGCATGACATTGAAGTGATTTAAATATGTCTTATTTGAAGACTAAATTCTGCATTTGATTGATGAATTTGGTCTTTATGTAGATGGCGGCGGCAACAAGAGGACAAACAACAGGAGGCAGGGAGCTGGAAGAGGAGGTGCAAGGGGAAGAGGCCGGGGTAAAAAACCTACCAGTGAGGACGAAGACGAGGATGATGAAGATGAAGCCCCCAGGGGACGCAGGGGAGCAAACAAGAAGAAGCCCGTCAAGAAACGTGGTGGTGGCAACGCGAAAGATGACGATGACAGCGAGGACGAGGCTCCAAAGAAAGGCCGAAAAGGAGCAGCCAATAAGAAGAAAGGAGGCAAAGCTCAGGACAGTGATGACGATGACAGTGATGCGGGGAAAGGGAAGAAGGGAAAGAGGGGAGGAAAGAAAGGAGGGAAGGATGAGGAGGACAGTAAGGGTAAGAAGGGGGATGCTAAAGGGAAGGACAAGGGGAAAGACAAGGACAATGATAATGACAAGAAGAAGAAGAAGAAGAAAAAGAAAAAGGACGACAGGTAAGTAGTCACATACTGTAGCTACCCAACTGGTGTGTGAATGGAGATCAGAATGATCTTAAAGGACAACGTAATTGCCAATGATTACAATATATTGCCACCTGGTAGTCTTGTTCAACTCCTCGGGGTCATATACCGATGCCTACGAGGCACACTTGAGCGTCTATGGGACACTTCTGGATTCAACTGGACTTGAATAAACTTCAATATGCTTTTAGGAACTTGAATCTCCGAAACAAACCGCAATTCATGGTCCCCAGAGGATCAATCCTACTGATTTAACTCATCTCCTGACTTATCTTTTAGCACAATTATGAAGTTGACAGTTATGGATTTTAATGAGACTTAGTCCAAAGATTTACATTTCGAATATTTTGGAAGAACAATTAATAATAATAATAATAATAATAATAATACATTGCATTTCAAAGCGCTTTTTCAGGTGCTCAAAGACGCTTTACAGTGGTGATAAAACATGATAAAATAGAATTTAAAAGTTATTAGAACAAGATAAAATAACATTTAAAAGTTATTAAAACAGCAATACAGCATAATTCACAGATTAAAAGCCAGTCTGAAGAGGTGTGTTTTGGTCAGTGTTTTGAAAGTGGGGGGGGGGTCAGTGCAGTCTCTGATGACATTCCAATCAGTCTTATTTATGTTCTGTTGTTAGTGCTAATTATCAAACGGTATCATCCACATGAGAACATGTTTCACAATTGTTGTCTGCCTTTTCTCCTGCAGTTCTGATTCTGATTCCAACACCAACTCTGAAGAGGACGAGTCCATGTCGGAGGGAGAGATGGCCCGGCTGATGGAGGAGGTGGAGGAGAAGAAGAAACTGATCGCCACCATCAGGAACAAGCCTTGGAGGATGAAGCGGAGGCTTGTACACCTGAAGTAATCTCTCACACCTCTCCTGGTTTCAAGCTTTTCAAAATAAAAGTTATTCGCCTCAGGCCAGAGTTACTGAACCATAAACCAAGCCCCTTGAATATTTACTCAATGTAAAGGTCCCCTATCATACTGTGTTTTTCATCCATATATTATATATCTCAGATATATACTAAACATGTCTCTGAAGTGTTTGGCTCCAAACACCAAACAGATCATTGCAGCATTACCCATAATTCCCTCTGTTTCAGCCCTGTTTCAAAAGTGCTGATTCTCTGTCTGTTACTTTAGATGAAAATAAGGAGCCCCTCCCCACGCCCCTCTGAGAGACATTTGGTTACAAAGAACTCAATGGTGCTCTAGGAGGAGATTCAGGCGATAAGGGGGGGGGGGGGGGGTTACCTTGGTTGGTGATTGGCTAATGGCTACACAAGACAAAAAATCGTTATGACATCATAAAGTGGCCAACATCTGATCAGCTCATTTTCAGACAGGTTTTTATAGAAATGGATCAGGACAAAAAGGCAGCAAATCTTTTTTCCTGAAACTTTCAGAATTTCTTTACACAGAGGGGACACATGTTGATGTATAAAAGACATGACCAAGTGGATTTTGAATGATAGGTGACCTTTAAATTGTGACGTGTGCCCTCAAGACTTGCCGTTTCTTAATACTTTATTTTGTGAAAAACTGTTATTGTGGCTTAGCAAGTAAATCAATATGGAAAAAACATAAATCTAGCTTTTAAATGGCAAACATCACCTTGTTTTTTCCCACAGGGAGGCTCAAGAATTCGTTGATAAGTTTGAAGGAGCTTTGGGCAAAGGAAAAGGCAGGAAGTGGTACGCCTACAAAGTGATGATGAAAAAGGCGAGACACAACCTTCAAACTTCTATATTTTCTCTGCTTTTTTGCTTGTGTGTGTTTTCTTCTGTAATATTACGTGTTTTTCTTTTAAATCCTAGAAATGGATCAAGTTCTCAAGGGATTTTGAGAACTTCAGAACGGCCTGTATCCCCTGGGAGAGGAAGATTAAAGAGGTGGAGAGTAAGTAACTGCGCTCAAGCTAAACAGCGACCTCCAGTGGACACACGCTAAACTAAATACATCTTCTTATCCTCTTCTCAGGTCACTTTGGGTCATCTGTGGCTTCTTACTTCATTTTCCTGCGCTGGATGTACGGCATGAACCTGGTCCTTTTTGGTTTCACTTTTGGACTGGTGGTCATCCCTGAGGTGAGATGATGTCCTGTTTCTCAATAAACATGGAATTTGATTTGATTTGATTTATTTCGAATGTGTAAAACTATAAAACAAACTAAATGATAATAATAATTAAATGAAACATGAGAATTATTATACTATACAAACTTAAACAGTGTCAAATTGATAAACTAAAATATTACTGACTTACAAATTATATATAAACAAATGAACTAATTACACATCCGAAAAGGTGTGGGAAGAAGTGTTCACTTATTTAATTCCACCCCTTCGCCCAACAACTACATTATTAACATATATATATATTTTTTTTATATAAATATATTCATATAAACAAACACAAATTGTTGTATGTCTTCAAAGCCATTGAGCTTTTTATTATTATTTCATTATTATACAAATAAATCACAAAATAAAATACAGCTAACACTTTCACAACTAAAAGACAACAAATAGATAAACATTTGTGTCTAATGATGTGATTATAATGTCCTCGCATCACAAAGTAATGAATTAGTATCTCAAAATAAGAACCAATTTTTTCTAAAAAATGATAAACAACATCTAACAAACAGATAATTCAAGCACTCTTGCAATGTGCATTTCGATGAAAGTTTATAAATTAAATTAAATTCAAAATTATGCTGCTGTCTCAGCCAGCTTATGTTAAGGACAGGGTGCTACAGGTGGCAGGAAGAAAGCTTCTTGCAGAGTGATATTTGAAATACAGTTCATAAAATAACATGTTATACTTATTTCCAGGTTCTGATGGGCCTTCCCTATGGCTCCATTCCCAGGAAGACTGTCCCGAGAGCAGACCAGGACACCGCTCAGGACTACTCTGTCCTCATGGATTTCCAAGTGAGTCTGATACATGGTGACATTAATGCCTCATGAGTATCGATGTATTAATTTTTTATTTTTTTAATGTTAAAAAATCTAATATCACATAAAACTCTTTTGGTGTAACTTTGTCAAACCCCTAAATTAGGGGTGTCCAAACTACGGGCCGGAGTCCAAATGCGGCCCGCGGACCATTTTTAATCGGCCCTCAGCTAATTCTAAAAGTATATTGACTTATGTATAATAAACTTCTGCTTGTCTTATATTGTACTTCTACAATATATATGTGAAAATATATTACACAGTATTCATGTGAAGCCCAATTGTCAAATAAATTCAGTCAATTAAAGTTGAAAACATGTTCTAAAAAATATAAGTTGATAAGAAAAAAGCCCAATAACACATGTACATAACAACCTTGAAATATACCCTTCATATTTCCTCTTCTTATAAGCAATCTGAATCTTCTGTTTTAAGGAATGAGTTGCTAACAAAATAAAGTAAACCCTCTGGAGAGCTGTGAGCTGTTTTTTTCTTAAAGCATTTTCAAGTATCAAATGTACCTACATTGGATTGATTTTTTCCACTTATAACAGAACTTATGAGGCAAAATACCTCTAGTGAGTGGCCCAGCCCTTCGTATATATTTTTCTGTATGTGGCCCTCTGTGAAAAAAGTTTGGACACCCCTGCGTCAAATTATGGAGCATGTATAATACAGTATAATCGTTTTTCTAACTTCTCCAACTCTCACAATGTTCAGCTAATGAACACTAAAGGAAATTAGAATATCAAAGCCTCTTTTCTTTCTCAGGGTTACTGCAAGTACTCAATCATGTTCTACGGGTACTACAACAACCAGAGGACCATCGGCCTGCTGAAGTTCAGGCTGCCTCTCTCCTACCTCATGGTCGGGATCGGCACCTTCGGATACAGCCTGATGGTCGTGATCCGCACGTGAGTCTGCTGCACTAACCAGCTCAGGGGGTGTGGTTATACAAATAATTTATATTTTGAATTAACTAACTATCTTAGCCACCTCTGAGCGCCTACTTTCATGGCGAACAATCAAGCTCAAGTTTTGATTTGGTAATTTGAAGCGATTGGTGTTACTTGAGTTAATTTCCTTTAGGTTGGCAAAAAGCAAGATGAGGGGGTAACATATACGGTATAAGAATTCAAAATAACTCTTTTAAAATATAATTTTTCAAGGAACCACACAGTTTAATTTTCCAAGGTTGGATCAACCTGATCACACACTCATTGTTTTATACCTAACCAAAATAACATGTTCAGTTTTTATGATGAGCAATAGGGATATTATTGTGATTTTAGCCCACAATCAACAATTTGAGACATACATCTCAAATAAATGTCTTCTTGGGATAAAACCCCTCTTTCTCAGCTCCTTGATAAAAACATAAATTATACCTCCAAGCTCTAATATGCCATAGTAAACATGCCCATTAGTGTCATCCTTATTATTATTATTTTTTTTCAGAATGGCCAAGAACGCTGATGTTGGTGGAGGAGACGGAGACGAAGGAGAGTTCACGTTTGCCTGGAAGATGTTCACCAGCTGGGATTACCTCATAGGCAACTCAGAGACCGCTGACAACAAATACGCCTCCATCACCACCAGCTTCAAGGTAACCATTAGCAACCTTTATAAAAGTAACATCCATTTTAAACTCACGGCTACACTCCTAATGTAGTCATTGTCAGATTAAGTTCTCTAATCACTGTAAATCCTTCCTGTTCTTGTTCCTGACAATAACAGGAGTCCATTGTAGACGAGCAGGAGAACCAGAAGGATGAGAACATTCACCTGCGGAGGTTCCTCAGAGTCCTGGCTAACCTCATGATCCTGTGCAGCCTCGGAGGCAGCGGGTACCTCATCTACTTTGTAGTGAAGAGGTCTCAGGAGTTTGCCAACAGGGACGACCTCAGCTGGTACGAGAAGAACGAGGTAATGTCATAAAAGCACTGATAAAACAAGTAAAGTTGAAAGACTGCACTAATGTACATTCTCAAAGATATTGAAGTCAGTTATTTTGTATAATATTGATTGTTGTGCTTTTATTTAGGTCTTAATGTGTGCATATGTATAAATGTGTCTTTTGATTGTGTATATATAGGTATATACATATTTGCATACATATTTTTATATATATTTGTTTTTGTATTCAGGATTGTTGGAAACGGTATTTCGATCTCTCTGTCTGTCCACACAAACTGAAGGACATTTGACATTTGAAGACACTTATAGAGCGCAGACCCCCGCCAAGGCCTTTCTAACAATGGTTACATAAGTGAAAAATAGTTTGTGTAATTGCCCCGTGATTCGGATCCCCTCCAAAATGTAATTTGTTCTTCTGTTCCCTTTCCACCAAGTTACATACAAATCATGCCAGAAGTTTTTATGTTATCTTGAAGGCACAAACATATCAGAACAAAAACATGAACTCCTTTTTGTTTGTTTTGTTTGATGATGTAGTTCTTTGACGTGAACATGTTATTGTTGATTGTGATTGGACGTGACAGTTGGAGCTCATCATGTCTCTGCTGGGTCTGGTGTGTCCTCCTCTGTTTGAGACCATCGCTGAGCTGGAGGACTACCATCCTCGAATCGCCCTCAAGTGGCAGCTCGGACGCATCTTCGCCCTTTTCTTGGGGAACCTGTACACCTTTCTGTTCGCCCTGTTTGACGAGGTCAACAACAAGGTATAGTACCATAGTGTGTTTGTGTCTCTTTTTTTAAACTGACCTGATGGACCATTTCCATATAATGAAACAGCATTGACAAGAATGTTTAAAGGGTCATCCATAATTATTTTTGTGGCGTGTGAAACCTAAACTAAAATACAGTAACAATCATAGTTATTTTAAACCTAACCATGATGTTTTACTCAATCTGACAAAGTAGTTGTGTTCGTCTAAACAGGCTTTCTGCCAGAAAATGAAACCTGAACTATCAGCCCCACTATTGTTGAGTTGTTGTTGTTGTTGTTGTTGTTGTTGTTGTTGTGAATGTTAGGTTTGGGGCTAACCTGAGCCTGTTCACGATGATCTGCAGGTGGTCTTGAGGATCAATTATTCACTGACAAATGACCAAAGTGACTGAGTGAATTCAAACTTGTGTCACTGTTGACTGGTGCACTTTGTGCCCTGTAGCTGGAAGAGGAGGGGGCCATTAGGAACGCTAGCCTCTGGGCCATGAAGGAGTACTACGCCAACTACACGCTCTTCCTAAACAACTCCAACTTAACCCCCCCTCCTATGCCCCCTGCCGATGTCATCAGAGGACCCTGCTGGGAGACTGCTGTCGGAATAGTAATGATGACAAAAACTTATTATTAATATTATATTAAACAGAAATAATTTCGAAATAATATCTTATCTGCTGGCTGTTCTATGAGGGTGAAGTGTTCTGTCATTATGTCTGTTCCTTTCAGGACTCCACATGGTCTGTGTTTTGTTTTTATGTTGACCTTACATTTCTGCCTCATGTAGTTATTGTATTCATGTTTCTGTGGTCTTAATTTTAACTTTTGCTCTTAGTTGTGAAGCACTTTGTGAATTCTATTTCTGTGAAAGAGGCTATAATAAATAAACGTATTATTATTATGATGAACACTACAGCTTCTTGTGGTTGAAAGGAGTATTGCAACAAAAAACACACCATAATTTTTGGTCTCTCAGGGCTTCCGTATATTATAGAGAAGCTACAATTTGTATCCGAAAGGAAATAAAAATATGTCTAATATGCTGTTTGACAAACCAAACACACCCCTTATTTCCCCTTTTCACTTCCCTGAATCTGTCTCTCACAGGAGTTTGTGAAGCTGACAGTGTCGGACATCCAGGTGTCCTACCTGACCATCCTGATAGGAGACTTTGCTCGAGCGGTTATCGTTCGCTTCCTCAATTACTGCTGGTGCTGGGACCTGGAGGCTGGATTTGTGAGTCTGACTAATGAAGCATTTTAATATAAATAGTTTGTGTCTAAAACGTATCCATAGCTCAAGTTGTGAACCTTTTGCAGCTGTGATATAGAAGCTCCTCCATATTTGTGTGCACCATTTTCTTTATGCATTGTGATTCTTAAAAGCCCTCACCCGTGCATCAATAGAAAATAGTAATCTTTGTCTCTTTCCACTTCTAGCCTTCATATGGAGAGTTTGACATCAGTGGTAATGTACTTGGTTTGGTCTTCAACCAAGGGATGATCTGGTACGACCTTTAATTTTACTTTCATGCTCAATTGCCAATGTGTACCTCTATGTGTGTGTGTCCATGTTGTTATGCCTGTATAAGGCCCAGTCCATTTGTGCACCAGTATCTTTTAAATACAGGGTTTTGCGTATTCGTTTTTTGAAAATAAAATCACGTCAAGCACTGTTTCGAAAATCTCTCCATATCAAAACGCAAAAACACAATTAAAGAACCATATAGGCCGATTGATAGGTTTGGCCACACAAGAACACGCACACCCGGATCTAATGCTAATACATCGTGCTGTCATGTGCTGCTGTACTACAGGATGGGTGCGTTTTACGCTCCTGGGCTGGTGGGCATCAACGTGCTGCGCCTCCTCAGCTCCATGTACTACCAGTGTTGGGCTGTAATGGCCACCAACGTCCCCCACGAGAGAGTCTTCAAAGCCTCCAAGTCCAACAACTTCTACATGGGTCTGCTGCTCCTCATCCTCTTCCTCAGTCTGCTACCTGTCGTCTACACCATCATGACCCTGCCACCTTCATTCGACTGCGGACCCTTCAGGTAACACTGAAGAACAATGGCGAACACTCAAGTGTCAACAAGATATGGTTTATGAGTAATGAAAGGGGGTCAGACTTAAGTATAATAATAATAATATATTGGATTTATATAGCGCTTTTATAGTACCCAAAGACGCTTTACAATATGAGGGGTGGGGGGGGGGTAGATAGACTGGGGCAGGTAGACAGCAGACTAAGAAAAACAACAAAAACAACAAAACAAAACACAGTGGCAGTCAGGAGGAGGTCGAAAATGAGTGGGGGGGGTGTTTTACGGATAGAGAGAGGTGAAAAGATAGGTTTTGAGGCGGGACTGGAACAGAGTGAGGGACTCGGACTCACGGAGGTCTTGGGGGAGGGAGTTCCAGAGCTTTGGGGCGGCCACAGAGAAGGCTCTGTCTCCAAAGCTCCGGAGATTGCCAATGGGGGTGGAAAGCAGGCCGGCCGAGGTGGATCTGAGGGTCCGGGGAGGATGGTAGGGGATGAGAAGGTCAGTGAGGTACGGGGGGGCCAGATGGTGGAGGGCTTTATAGGTAAGGACCAGGAGTTTGTAGTTGATGCGGTGAGTAACGGGAAGCCAGTGTAGTTCTTTGAGGACCGGGGTGATATGGTGCCATGATTTAGTGTGGGTGAGAAGTCTGGCGGCTGCGTTCTGAACACGCTGGAGTCTACTGAGGGAGGTGGAGCTGATGCCGTATAGGAGGGAGTTACAGTAGTCGAGGCGGGAGGAGATGAAGGCGTGAATGAGTCGCTCAGCTGCGGGGCGGGTAAGATAGGGACGGATTTTGGCAATGTTGCGGAGATGGAAAAATGAGATTTTGACAACTTGGCGGATGTGGGAGTCAAGGGAGAGGGTGGGATCGAATATAACCCCGAGGTTGCGTGCCTGGGTTGAGGGGGAAACAGAGGTGCCATCGATGGTCAGTGTGAGGTTGGGGGTTTTACTGAGGGTGGATTTGGAGCCGATGAGGAGGAGTTCAGTTTTATTGCTGTTGAGTTTAAGAAAGTTTTTTTGCATCCAGGATTTCAAGTCAGTCAGACAGGATTCAATGTGGGTGATGGGGGGGTTATGGAGGGATTTGGTGCTGAGGTAGATTTGAGTGTCATCGGCGTAGCAGTGGAAGTCCAGGTTGTAGTGGCGGAGAATCTGACCAAGGGGGAGGATGTAGATGATGAAGAGGAGGGGGCCGAGTACTGAGCCTTGGGGAACACCTTGGGTGACTGTAGCGGTGGCAGAGGAGTGATTATTGAGGGAGATGAAGTGGGATCTGTCGGAGAGATATGACTGGAGCCACCTGAGCGCAGTACCTTCGATACCGATGTCTTGGAGTCGGGTGAGCAGGATGTTGTGGCTCACGGTATCAAAGGCTGCACTCAGGTCGAGGAGGATGAGGATGTTGAGGGAACCGGTGTCAGCAGAGGTGAGGAGGTCATTGAGGACCCTGACGAGTGCCGTTTCTGTGCTGTGATGGGGACGAAAACCAGACTGAAGGGGTTCGAAGAGGTGATTTGATTGAAGATGGCGGTGAAGTTGTTTGGAGATGATGCGTTATAGGGACAAATAGTCAGGAATGAAAAAGGTACTGCTGAGTGAAAAAGGGTAAACGGTTAATGAGTTTAGTCGAGTTTTGTCTTGCATCTGTTCAGAAGTTGTGCGTCTTTTGTGGCCACTCTCAAAGACACACACCCTTTTGAAAATTGGCATACATGCAAACACACCATCATACTCATACATTTGACTACCATGCCAAATGTCAGCCTTCTAGGGTAAAACTGTGGTCGCTAAAATGTAGGGCAATTTTTCTGGACCGACCAACCTAGAGAACTGCTGGTTGCACCTTAAAATATTCAACAAATTAATGAGTTATTGGAGTATAGTTAGGAATGAGTGTATGCAATTACACATACACACACATAAATATTGACTGTGGAGGTTTTTTCAGTGGCAAGCCCAAGATGTTTGATGTTATCATGGAAACGATCGACCTGGACCTTCCAGCCTTCTTGGGGACGCTTTTCAGCTACGCAGCCAACCCAGGCCTCATCATACCAGCTGTACTGCTCATGGTGTGAGTGTTAAGGAGACACCTTGGATCACACACACTAACCCTTGCCCTAACATTGACCATTGCAATTAAATGCTTAACCCAAAACCTTTCAGCATAATTCATGCCTGAACCCTCAAACCAGTTCCTCACCCTCAAACAGGCCTCACATCCCAAACATTTTCTAAAGTATAAAAACATGTTGGTCCTTACCCCTGAAGAAGTACAAGAAACACACATTAGCATACGATGTTACACAAGTAAATTGTTGGTCTAGACGTGTGTGTCTTTGCAGCACTGAAAATACAACGATTCATATTTTACTTTTATTTTACAGTCTGGCCATCTACTATCTGAACTCAGTGTCTGAGGCCTATCAAAACGCCAACATGGAGCTGAAGAAGAAGATGCAGATGGTAAGTAAAGAATGGGATTAAAATGAAGGTACATTGGTGAAATCTGTGCTCGGAAAAACGGACGTATTCATTTATTTTAGCAAGAAAACAATGTTTTTCGCCTTACTAATTATTCTTTCTCTCTTCCAAAATGTTTCTGAATCTCTTACGTTTCCAATTTTTTCTGTCCCCCACCCCTCTTTCTCTCTCCCTCCATCTTTGCCCTAGGCTCGAGATGAAGAGAAGAACCGGAGGAACAACACGGACAGCACAAACCAGGTGATGAAGGACCTGGAGGACCTGCTGCCCAAAGGATCCCTCATGGCTCCACCAGAGCCTGGTCAGTAAACTCCTGAGAACGTATTCACAAACATTATAAACAACTGAGCCTAAAACTCCCAGCGAGGAATCCCAGCTCAGGAGTATTTTAGGATACTTGTTAAGAACTCAGACACTTAGGAGGTCTATGCCTTTTTTGTGCTCTCGTAAAGTTTCGATCCTCACTACGTGAGCGCTTTCTTTTTGTTCTCATTTTTGTCATCTCAGCTAGAGATTTGATAGTGACCATTTTTTGTTGTTCATTCTGTCGTTCATGTCTCCCTTCCTGTGGTCACAGTCCCTTTTGGTTTGGATGCTACCTCATGCCTTGTACCTATTGGTGGATTCTTGTTTTTAAGCTTATTGTGAATAAAGCTCGCCTTTTGTTCCATTTTGAAACCTGCGTCCCTCCTCATTCTGCATTTGGGTCCTATTTTTCCCCAACCCTGACAGAGAGTAGTCGGCGGGGCCTCCAACGGCACAGAACATAGGGTTGGCAGGACCCCCGGCAGAAGAGTAGTCGACGGGGTCTCCAACGACACAGAACATAGGATTGGCAGGACCCCCGGCAGAAGAGTAGTCGGCGGGGCCTCCAACGGCACAGAACATAGGATTGGCAGGACCCCCGGCAGAAGAGTAGTCGGCGGGGTCTCCAACGACACAGAACATAGGATTGGCAGGACCCCCGGTAGAAGAGTAGTCGGCGGGGCCTCCAACGGCACAGGACATAGGGTTGGCAGGACCCCCGGCAAAACAGTAGTAGTCGGAGCCTCCAACGGCACAGGACATATTGGCAGGACCCCCGGCAGAAGAGTAGTCGGCGGGGCCTCCAACGGCACAGGGCATAGAGTTGGCAGGACCCCCGGCAGAAGAGTAGTCGGCGGGTTCTACAACGGCACAGAACATAGGATTGGCAGGACCCCCGGCAGAAGAGTAGTCGGCGGGGCCTCCAACGGCACAGAACATAGGATTGGCAGGACCCCCGGCAGAAGAGCAGTCGGCGGGGCCTCCAACGGCACAGGGCATAGGGTTTGCAGGACCTCAAGAGGAGACTCGAGAGGAGCCTCGCGAGGGAACTCGAGAGGAGACTTGAGAGGTGACTTGAGAGGGAACTCGAGAGGAGACTTGAGAGGTGACTTGAGAGGGCACTCGAGAGATGACTTGAAAGGGGACTCGAGAGATGACTTGAGATGTGACTTGAGAGGGCTCTCGAGAGATAACTTGAAAGGGAAATCGAGAGGGGACTGGAGAGGGAACTTGATAAGGAACTTGATAAGGACTCGAGAGGAGACTCGAGAGGGAACTCGAGAGGTGACTCGAGAGGTGACTCGAGAGGGAACTCGAGAGGTGACTCGAGAGGGCACTCGAGAGGTGACTCAATAGGTGACTTGAGAGGGGACTCGAGAGGGAACTTGAGTGGGGATTCAAGGGGGAAACTGAGAGGTGGCTCGAGAGGGAACTCGAGAGGAGACTCGAGAGGGGACTTGAGAGGGAACTTGAGAGGTAACTTGAAAGGGAACTCGAGAAGGAACTTGAGAGGAGACTTGAGAGATGACTTGAAAGGGGACTCGAGAGGTGACTCGAGAAGAGACTCGAGAGGGGACTTGAGAAGAGACTCAAGAGGGGACTTGAGAAGTGACTTGAAAGGGGACTCGAGAGGGAACTGGAGAGGAGACTTGAGAGGGAACTGGAGAGGAGACTTGAGAGATGACTCGAGAGGGGACTCGAGAGTGGACTTGAGAGGGGACTCGAGAGGTGACTTGAAAGGGAACGCGAGAAGGAACTCGAGAGGGGACTCGAGAAGGAACTCGAGAGGAGACTCGAGAGGAGACTCAAGAGGGGACTTGAGAGGAGACTTGAGAGGGAACTGGAGAGGTAACTTGAGACGGTCGGTACGCCGACAGGACTCGGGGAGCTGGCGTCGGCTGGAGAGCCAACAGGAGACGAGGTGCTGGAGTCGGGACCATGGCTGCTGGGCCCGGTACTTGAGCCGGAACCATGGCTGGAACTGGGGCCGGAACCATGGCTGTATGGGCCGGTTCTGGAGCCGGAACCATGGCTGTGGGAACCGGAACTGAAGCCTGGATCATGGCTGTGTGGGCCGGTTCTTGAGCCGGAAAGATGGCTGTGTGGGCCGGTTCTGGAGCAGGGACCATGGCCGCTGGGGCCAGCACTGGAGCCGGAACCATGGCTGCTGGGCAAGGAACTGGAACACGGAACCATGGCTTTGTGGGATGGTACTGGAGCACGGTATCATGGCTGTGTGGGCCGGCACTGGAGCACGGTATCATGGCTGTGTGGGCTGGCACTGGAGCACGGAACCATGGCTGTGTGGGATGGTACTGGAGCACGGTATCATGGCTGTGTGGGCTGGCACTGGAGCACGGAACCATGGCTGTGTGGGCCGGCACTGGAGCACGGTATCATGGCTGTGTGGGCCGGCACTGGAGCACGGAACCATGGCTGTGTGGCACGGAGCAGAAGCCTGGACCCTGGCTGTGTAAGCCAGGTAATGGAGCACAGAAGCATGGCTGTGTGGGCCGGTACTGGTGCACGGATCCATGGCCTTGTGGGCCGGTTCTGGAGCCGGAACCATGGCTGCTGGGGCCAGAACTGGGGCTGGAACCATGGCTGCTGGGGCCGTGGCTGGAACCCTGGCCTTGCGTCTCCTAGAGACCTTTTGGAGGCTCCGTGGACCTCCTAAGGCAAGGCGGGATCCCAAGATGGGGTTTGAGGCTTGAGGGTGGCACTCAGGGCTACTTGTAAAATCCTTAAGCCACTCGGGCAACAAGCTCCAGAGCCAGGGTTTGCGAGCAACCTCCTGACGTGCCTCCTTCAACGCAGCCTCTCTACCCCGTCTAGATGAGGCGCCATTCCACGTATAAAAAATGTACTCCAGAGAGTACCCAAGACGTTCCGCCTGTAGCATCAAAAGGGCTGAGTCTGCTGGGTCCATAATGGTCAGTTCGTTCTGTTATTTGCCACGGTCAGATCTTTGCTCTTGTCTCTTGCCACGGTCAGGTCTATGCCTTTTTTGTGCTCTCGTAAAGTTTCGATCTTCACTACGTGAGCGCTTTCTTTTTGTTCTCATTTTTGTCATCTCAGCTAGAGATTTGATAGTGACCATTTGTTGTTGTTCATTTTGTCGTTCATGTCTCCCTTCCTGTGGTCACAGTCCCTTTTGGTTTGGATGCTACCTTGTGCCTTGTACCTATTGGTGGATTCTTGTTTTTCAGCTTTTTGTGAATAAAGCTCACCTTTTGTTCCATTTTGAAACCTGCGTCCCTCCTCATTCTGCATTTGGGTCCTATTTTTCTCCAACCCTGACAATACTCTGTTGAAGAAACTTTAGCTTAGTGGGGAGGTGAGGTTAAACCGTTTGCTAGAACATTGATTGGCTTAATAATAGAATGTAGTGTCTTATATGAAATTGTGTTATTATAAATATTCCTCTGTATAACAGACTATAACGTTACAAAAATGCCTCTGAATAGAAAGTCAAATTAGTGTGTTGATCTTATTCATACATTGAAGTGTTAAGGGTGTGGATTCAATATATGTGACTGGAAATTTAGATATTCAGCTGATTCATCTCTTTTTATATGTTTAAACAGAAAAACCACCAGAACCGGAATCAAGATTAACTAAGACCAAGCCGGGGTCAGCGGGTAAAGGCGTTAATCTGCAGAAAGATGTGGCTCTGGCATCGCCCAACCCCAACGCTCGAGGACCGGTGAACCGTTCTCCTGGGCCGAGGGGAGCTGGACCGGGGCAGGGTCCTGGACGGGGTCAGGCTCCTGGACGGGGTCAGGGTCCTGGTCCTGGACGAGGTCAGGGTCCTGGACGGGGTCAGGGTCCTGGAGGTCCTGGACGAGGTCGAGGTAGAGGGCCCCCTCCGAGATAACAGTGTGAAAACCATTCCTGAAGGCTGTGTTCATGCCTCAGTTCATTTTACAGCATGAGACTCAAACAGGCACAAGGTGTTGACACTAAGTGTGGCATTTCAGTCTGCATATTTCCTTACTGACATCAAAAGTTCAAAGAATACTGAAGGTCATTTTTGAAGAATACAGCTCTAAAAAATGTTGCTATCTTGAGCAACCCATGATTTGCTATAGTTTTTGCTTTTGTGGGTTTAAAGTTAGACAGACACTGTGCTTTTCGTTAAGCTTGTATATCTTGTACAGGAATTCCCAGATTGCATTTTGGTCAATGTGTTCAGTATTGCTCTCCAAACGGACTGAAGCCTACATTCAACCGATGCCTGCTCAAACAGAATTGGTCAATACTTCTCAAAATGTAAACAGAAACCAGAGCGCTGTGGATACATACATCTTGTCCACCTTGCCTACTATTTATAGAGATGTTTAAAGCACAGTGGGTAAAATATTAGCGTCCATACAGTGTGCCTGGCTTTAGGATATCTGTTGGATACACCTTTGTCTTAACTTGGGTAGCTACTGGTGAGGTTCTCTGTGGTCTAACATTATTCTCATATATCAAGATAACTCCTTATGTATTCGGTGACATTTACAATACTGTACATACAGAAACATGTTATTTAGTGGTAATGTGTACTCAGGCTGTTTTGTTTTGTTTTACATGTACACTGTCTTTAAATAAAGTTTTAAATCTTTTAATAACATCTGTGTAGCATCTCAGTTTATATACATTTTCATTGTATTTTATACTGCATTATTTCTGTTTAAAACGTTTTCATTTTCTCTATTGTAGTTTACTCATGCTAATAGCCACACCCCAACAACTCCTAACATTTCTGTTGTTGGTTTGATTTCTTAAATGTATTCATGTCACTTTGTAAGAGCAGTCCACTGATTAAGCATGGTGATGTGATAAAACTGTCAGTCATGATTGACACAAACGTTTTTATAACCCGTGTCATAACCCTGGTGCCGTAATTACACACAATCCAACAAGACCAATACAGTTTGGTTGGAGATGCAGGTGTAATATGGCAGTAGCTAAGGTAGCCTTGATGCTAGCTGGGTCATTCTACAGAAAAGGTGGAAGTGCTGTCACTTACTTTTGCAGACACCAAAAAGTCGTGATCTGGATCAGGGTTATCCAGGATCAGACAAATCGGACAAATGTTGTCCCTGGAGTTCAAAGCAATTCAGGATAGGATCACCCTGATCCAGATTACGACTTTTCAAGATGACTAGATCCTGAATATCAGTGCTTTAATCCTACCGAGCGCCATCTAGTGGATATGAAAAAGAACACAAGGAAGACAAAAGACCACATTGCAGAGACATCTATTGTCCGCAATTACTTTTGAAAGGTGATGACAGATGATGGACTTTTTTTTTGTTGAAGATATTTTTACTTTAATCTAAATTACATTTGTGATTAACAATCTTTGTTGTGATACTTTTATGAGCATAAACATTTATGTCATCAACATTTGGTTGAAAACAAAATAGGCCACCACAAACGTGAGCAAAAAATAGAAAAATAAAATGTATTTCCCATGAAGAGCAAAATGTACTGTATAATTTATTTTAAAATATGTTTCAATTTAAATTAGATGGCAACGTTTGTTAACTGAAATAATACACCATTTTTAGCCTTCATGGGAAATACATTTTATTTTTCCATTTTTTGCTCAAGTTTGTGGTGGCCTATTTTGTTTTCAACCAAATGTTGATGACATAAATGTTTATGCTCATAAAAGTATCACAACAAATATTGTCAATCACAAATGTAATTTATATTAAATTAAAAATATCTTCAACAAAAAAAAAGTCCATCATCTGTCATCACCTTTCAAAAGTAATTGCGGACCATAGATGTCTCTGCAATGTGGTCTCTTGTCTTCCTTGTAGTATTTTTCATATCCACTAGATGGCGATTGGTAGGATTAAAGCACTGCTATTCAGGATCTAGTCAGTTACAAGTTTTGAACTCCTGGGCCCAGGGGGTAGCAAGTTTGAGTCCCACTGCATGTCCCTGAACGTATGGAAGTCACTTTGGATAAAAGCGTCTAACAAATTACATGTAATGTAACTGTTAGCATGCTAACTTATTTTGGTGGCTAAAACACTTAGCTGCCGCACCCATCCACAGCAATACATTTCTTAGCTTCTGAGCTGATATTCCTGTTTGTTTATCTGGGCTTTAACTACTACACTGACTAAGGATAAGTCCCTCATACAACCCCTTTTCAAAAATCTGAACTATCCACTATCGCTGTTTCCTCAATGTCTGAAAAATAAGTTGTTTAATTTAAGGGTGAAAGGGTTTTAGCTAACCCAAACTGTATGGAGCTCTGACTGTCACCCTGCAGGAATGTTGTCTTTGAAAGGTGGCCTGTGATTGGCTTATCCCCTGCAGGTGCATACAAACGATACAAACCTGTCTGAATATCATCTGCATAGAGATGGGTGGGGCCGCTGCAGAGTGAGTTAAATACTGCGTCTAACACATGAGAACTACAAACTTTGGTTTGAACATCGTCTGTAGCAGCCCAGGTGAGATTTGTTGGGATGTTTAAATATGTATAAGTATATAAACCAAGGTTAACTTATTTACTTCCTATTTCATGTTGCATTTTTTCCTCTTTAATTATATATATTGTTTTCTGCTTATAACTTTCCAGCCAAGTAAACATGTCCTTGTTCAAGGATTTGTTCAAAAAGATCATACGTAACAGAAAGCCAGACGAAGACACCGTCTTAGTGAGTATCAAATCTGATATATGGATTATTGACATGTTGTAAATGTTTTCTTTATGTGATAGCTCAGATTTTTGAGTTAGGTTGTATGAGGCATTTTTCAAAGTCAGTGTAACAGCAGATGGGAGTCGGCACGCGCCCAGTTTGGGTGTAACTTGGAAACAAAACAATGTGGACGCAACAGAACAACATATTTAAGAAATCTAAGGAAAGCTCAAAAAGGTTATATCAGTTTAAGTGTACTGAACTATCCGTTTCAGTGCTTAAAAATTAGCATTTGTAGATTTATATAAAATGACATGCTGACAGATGTCTATATCTCCGTCAGCCATCTCACCTCTACCTAATAACGTCACATATCTTTGCCATTATTCCTGTAATTCTGCGCTGTAATGAAACTCAAATTAATCAAAAATCATCCTATAGACTTAATTATCTTAAGCTTTGAATTCCTAGTGCTTTACAGCAGCTTAAGTCATTAAAGCATCCACATTTTGTTTTGCAACTTTTTGGACATACTGTATTTGTGAAAAACTGAAAAATAAACACAACAAACAAAAAAACATCCACATGTCTGCCTGTTGTTCTAGGTAAAGGGTAAGCCGAAGCCTAAGTATTATGGAACAGTTGTCCCGTCTCTCAACTTCAATGCCAGCAGCGATGCTTCCAATCTGCAGAGCGCCATTGAGAAAGACGGTGTGTGTGCCTCCACATTTCGGACATAGAGGGTCTCAGGGGTTTAAAGAAAGTAAGCTAAAGTACATCTTGTCCCTCACAGAAGTGGATAAGGATGTGATCATCGCAGTCCTGGTGAAGAGGAGCAATGAGCAGAGACAGAAGATCAAAGTAGTTTATGAAGCGTCCACGGGCAAGGTAAGTGATTCATTTCTCGTTAAGACCAAATAATGATACATCAGCATCAAGAAGAGCCCAAATAAAAAAATAAGGACGCAATGAAGTTCCAGCGTCCATAGTGAAGTCTCCTTGACTTCACTGTGTAAATGTGCAGATTTGCAACACAAACTAGGTTAAATGTTGGGCACACAATGCAGATCCGCTGCATTTCAATGAAAGCTGCTATTGCATTTCATATTTACTCAATGTATAAACCTTCTTGTTTGACTTGTCACAACATCATTTTTGTCCACATAAAGCAAGACGTCTGAAACTTATTTAGAAAGAAAGAAATAGCTTGGTCTGGTATGACCAGTATTATGGTGGCTACGTAGTTAGCACACTTTTAAAAAGCTGCTGCTGTGTAACATTACTGTCTTGATTACTGACTCATTGACTTTTTGTAATTTGTGCTAAAATCTTCTATCTTCTCATGATTTCCACCTTCGTTCCTATCTATCTATGTATCTATGTAATAGTATCTATGTATATATGTATCTATGTGTATGTATGTATCTATCTATCTATCTATCTATCTATCTATCTATCTATCTATCTATGTATCTATATATCTATCTATGTATCTATCTATCTATCTATCTATCTATCTATCTATCTATCTATCTATCTATCTATCTATCTATCTATCTATCTATCTATCTATCTATGTATCTATCTATCTATCTATGTATCTACATATCTATCTATGTATCTATCTATCTATCTATCTATCTATCTATCTATCTATCTATCTATCTATCTATCTATCTATCTATCTATCTATCTATCTATCTATCTCTCTCTCTATGTATCTATGTATCTATGTATCTATGTATGTATGTATGTATCTATCTATCTATCTATCTATCTATCTATCTATCTATCTATCTATCTATCTATCTATCTATCTATATCTATCTATCTATGTATCTATGTATCTATCTATGTATCTAACCAAAATGCAACCTCCAACACACACCTAAATGATGACCCTGATTGTAATGTAACTTAATGCTCGCTGTGTCCTACAGAGTCTGGAAAAAGCTCTGAAGTCGGCTCTCAGGTCAGACTTGGAGGACGTCTCTCTGGCTCTGCTCATGGATCCCCCTCACTTTGATGCCTACCTGCTCAGGAAGGCCACAAAGGTAAATATCAGTGGTCGATGTACTAAATATGAGAGGAGATCAATTCCAAATATGAATTCTCCAAGATCCTTTTCATGTCACTGTTTGTTCTGCAGGGACGGTCCAAGGTTCTTAATATTTAGTTTCATTCTCAGTTTTACAATCAAAGACTTTGGCTTTGCGGTCTTTTACACTAAGTCTAAAGCAGTGAACTCCCACACACTCCGACAGAGAGTCGTAAAAACATTTTTCAGATTAATTTGAAGCCACCTAAATGTAGGCCAACAGGACTTATCCAGACATTTTTACTCTTTGTTTAGTTATGTTTGAGGACTCCTTTGAAACACATTTAATATAGATATATATGGGAATTCCTAGCTATGCTATTGCTGTACTCAACAGGGTTTCGGCACACATGAACACATCCTTGTGGAGGTTCTGGCAACAAGATCAAACCAAGAGATTCGAGAGCTCAAGAGGGTCTTCAAAGAAGGTTTGGAATGAGTCAATGTTTATCTCTGTTATTAGTTGGGGAACATGCTGAGATCTGTTTGTAACATCTTAGGTGTTTACTGAAATTCTTGAGGATGTTTTTTGTGTTTGCAACATTCGAACAACACTGATTTCCTCGACAGTGCGGCTCTGTAATCACGCAGTCATGAGGATCGTGTGTCTGAACAACAGCTATAACCACTGCAGGTATACTATGTCCCATTATCTTACTGCAATGTCTCCTACCTTTGTCCCTCAGAGTACCAAGAGGAGCTGGAGGAAGTCATTAAGGAGGAGACCAGCGGTGACTTCACCACGGCTCTTCTGGCCCTGTTGAAAGCACAAAAAGATGAAAGTGTGGACATCGACAATGATCTAGCCCGAAAAGACGCAGAGGTAAAATCTGGAGAAAAAAAAACGTTTTAGATAATAAGGCGGGCATAATTTCAATATTTACTAAACTAAGGTCCCTTGAAGAAAACAAAATGAACGCTACTTTATGACCCTAACACAAATGTTTTGAACGGTTTTCTCATATGACAATATCCGTAGAATCCGGTGTGCACATTGTCTGGAAATTGCCCTTCATACATCAAGGAATTGTCCGTGTCAGAAGCGTTCTCACCTGCTGGAAATACTGTTGCCTTGTTATGGCGTAAAGGAGGTGTGACACCTCCGGGGTCAAGTACCCACCTTGTTATTTCGTCATATATTTAAGTCTCTTGCCATTCCCGGAATTTGACGGATGATCTTTCCAGTTAGACGTTTTTCTTTTGCTGTTTGTAATGACCCTCCCTTTCAACCCCGGATATTAGTTTTATTCTGGGTTTCACGCTCGCCGGGACAGAAAAATCAACACGGCCACTGGCTCAAAATAAATCTGGTTTATTATACGGCCTTCATTCGTCTACTCTATATCATTTCAGGTTTGCAGTAAATGTGTGAAATGCTTTGGATCACAAGTGCAGAACATACTTTAATTATTGTATATGGTCATCTCGATAGCAATGGAATCGTAACATACATTAATGTGTAAGTCTTGTAGAGAACAACATTAACGCGGTAATGGCGTGCTACTGTTTTCCCCGCAGATTCTGTTTGAGGCCGGGGAGAACACCAAAGGAACCGATGTTTCTGTCTTCATCGACATCCTGTCCAAACGCAGCGGGCCGCAGCTCATCAAGAGTAAGTGTTGAAATATTTGAGAGTTTCAGCTTTTAGGTTTGACTCATGGCTAAACACACACCTGGAGAACCGGTGGAACCACACTTTTTTGTAGCCGGTGGAACACACCCAGCAGTGTAGTAATAATATGGAGAATAGTAGGGCGGATTTCTTAAAGATAAAAACAGGACTATGAAAGCAGTTGTACTCTTGATGAGGCTATTTTATTTAGGGTTCTTTAGATTTTTTGAATGTTTTGAAAGTGTAGATGTACTTAGGCAATGCAAGGCAAGTGTATTTATATAGCACATTTCAACACAAGGCAATTCAAAGTGCTTTACAAAAATGAAAGACATTAAAAGCATTAAGAAATATATTATAAAATGGCATTTAAAAACACTCATTTAAAGATACATTCATAAAAGTTACAGTGCAAAAAGTTACTTAGGCACACATTCTCTCTCGATATGGTAATAATATATGGTTTGGCCTTTGTAGAGTACACATTCAAAAGATACTTTAAATCCAGCTAAAGGCGCCTTTTTAAATGCACATATTTCCCAACTTTACTTCTGTAACTTTTTGTAAAGACGTCTGCTTTACTTTCTGACTCATACATCCCTATTGTTTGTGTTTACCTGTTAGCCTTCCAGCACTACGCCGCTGTCAGTGACATCTCATTACCTAAAGCCCTGGATTTGGAGCTGAAGGGAGACATTGAAGAATGTCTCATTGACATTGGTAAGGAATGGTCTTCATTTATTTCAGTTATTGTTTGATAAAAGGGAAACATTTGTTCTGAAGTAGTAAGCACTGAGGAAGTAAGGTAATAGGATTACAAGGATCTATCTTCCGGGGAGCATGCATGCAATTTATACCTACTTATTCTTTACCAACGTATTGCCATTTACTTTTTATGTAAGCTTGCAAATAATGGTTTGTTATTTGATGTGTACAAGTAAAGATCTGGCATCATTGTGAATAGGAATGGTCAGAAAATCTAACAAATATAGCCTGAATTCCCAAAGTATATTTAATGGAAATATGTCCAGTGCTTTTCAAGACATTTTATTGGTGAATGGACTGTTGGGCATAGCAGGCTTGTAAATACCGATAGCTGGACAAGAGGGTTTCATTCTGCGAAACATAAATCATCACAATGTTATTGTTAAGTCTGCAACATGTGGTGTCCAGAGGGAAACCCTGGAAGGAGAGAGTGAGAGTCACAAAAACTCATAACAATCAAAGGGAGTGCAGAAATCCTTCTTGAGCACATACTGTATCAACAAAATGATTCCCAGCTGTAATAGGAGGTGAAGCTTTGAACATGGATAGACGATACGATACTGTCTGCACATGCGTGTGTCACGTCATGCTTCTAAAACCTTGTATGGACTTCTTTAGCCTAAACATCTGCATACTGCATATTTTAAATGGGAGTGTTTTTCTTTTTGACGTTTAGTAAAATGTTCCTGGAACAAAGCCGCTGTCTTTGCTGAGAAGCTCCATCTGGCTATGAAGGTGTGTGAATATCTCCTTCCTTTTCTCACCATATGTCGGAGTGTGTGTGTGTGTGTTTGTGTCACGTTTCCACTGACATTTTGTGTTCTAACTTTGCTCATGTAATTAAGAAAGTTATCTTAATAACGGTGTATGTGTTTTTCTTTGTGATGCCTGCTTTGGAATGTATTTGAAGTGGGGCAATAATTGTAAAATCCCCCATAATATGCTGCATTTCTTATGAATAATATGTAAAAACTAGGAATCCTTGTTTTGCAACCAACATGATGGTACATAACTTTACCTGATATCATACAAACAGAACCGAAGTGTTGACCCGAGTCACACGATTTGATACTCAACTTGGACTTGAGCCTTTTGACCTAAAACATACTTGATAACTTCCCCCAAGCCCAAAGATGTTATTCAAAAATTGCCATGAATCAATTAATTCCCTGAATCAACTTGTGAACACAAATCTTTCACAGCGAGTCGAACCAAAATTCCCCCTGACCACTTTCATACAAACCAATGTGAGAGCATCCAATCAGGTTGCAGGAGAGAAACGTGTCAAACAGGCGTTATGTTACGGAGTCCCTGGAGAACATACAATAAAAAACTAAAACGTATAATGTGGTCAACTTAAAACAGATTTAAGCAAATAATCCGTGTCAATTATTATTACAGATGCATTATGACTCGTTTGAGGGTTTAGGACTTCCATGTAGGACTTGGGGTGGGTCTTGGTTCGTAACTCTTGGGAATCGTCTCCAAACTTGTCTTAAATAACAACTTGAGCACAATATTTACTTGTGATTTGCAACACAATGACTTTGCCCCATATTTACTTCGAAGCGAAGATGTTTGCCTTCTACCTGCTCAGTGTTTACACCTCTGCTACGTTCTCACAGGGCCACGGCACATGTGAGGACACTCTGATCCGAGTGATGGTGAGCCGCTCTGAGGTCGACCTAAAGAAGATTATTGAGGAATACAGGGCCATGTATGACGTCAGCCTACAGGAGGCCATTCTGGTAAAATGACACACCTAGAATTAGTGCCCTAAAGTTATGTCACTCACTCATACCAGAAACAAAGATGTAATATGAGGGTTTTTCAGCTGAGCACTTTTGTTTTTGTTTACAGATGGACACTAAGGGACATTATGAGAGCGTCCTGCTCGGACTGTGTGGAGCTCACTGAAATTCTTCGGGAAACCACTCTTCTGGAAATGTAGACCATTCTATCCCCTGGATTATAAACAAATCTTACATCTTTGAAAGTTATGACAAATACCGTGATCAATCTGTTTTATTGAGTTATTCCCACCAAAAATAAAAAAAACATCTCATGCACTTCCTGTCTGCTGTTTCTGTTTCTCTTTTTGATTTAATCTGTGTTATCTATGTATTTTTTTCTCTAGAAATAATTATTTCCACTAGTATATTGATTTATATTTCACACAAAATGGCTAATCATTTGTTATAGGCTAACATAATAATAGAAATGCTAAAGCTTCTTTAACAGCCTTAGGGACGCCCCTCTCTCCGCAATTAAAATAATTAAATACGAATACAAAAATAAATTTAAAATAAATTCAATTAAATAAATAAAATAAATAATGATGTATAGGCTACAATGATGTATACAATCATAAAAACTAACTTGAAAACAATTATATAAATAAATGTCGATTTTTTACTAAAACAAAAAAAGTAAGTGATAAAAATAAGAATGAAATATATTACTTACGGAGTTTTCATGTTTTGAAATATCTTGTGTCCTTGCCAGCCTAAAGGAGACGCCCCCTACCTCCGAGGGACCAAACAAAAGGTGATGTGATCGAGTAAATTCAAATCAATCCTTGCTGAATAGCTCAGTGGTTAAAGCAGACTGTTCTGAGCCCATAGTCTACTTCTAAATCACTGAGACGTCACGTGGGTTCGGATCCACATTCTCGTCGTCCTGGCTGTCTGGCCATAAAACATAATAAACAAAAATAAACAGTTGCTTAAAGAATATCCACTAAAATTAAGAAATGCAATTAAAAAAAATCCTTGATGCCAAAGCCTTTATACCTTACAGTTACACAGATGTTATTAACGTAGTCAAACCAGATGTGTGAAGTGATTTTGTGTTTCTTTTAACATGTTACGCATAAAAGACAACATTTCATTCAGGCAAACTTTTTTCTTAAGTGCAGTTCCTGCGCCCTTTTGCTGCAAAGCTGGAGACATTTTTTATTACAAGTTTACTAACATGTATTACATTTCTTTGTGCACCCTTTTCAGGACATTTATTGTACTTTTATGTCCTCATCGTCATCGTCTGCGTATCCGTGCGCAGCAGCAACGGTCACAAACACATACACGTGACGTGACGTGGACCTGTCTACCGTGTCCGGAAATGCTGTGGCTTTTTGTCCAGCTCGGATAATTTACCCTATTTATTGAAGCTGTCAGCTCAGTTTTAACATTATTAATGTCCTACCTCTTACTAAGCAACTGCATGTGTTCATAAGGCGTACACAGCACGCGCAGCACGAGTCGCAGCTAATAACTTTGGATACAATCTTAGCTAGCATAACAGATGGCTAGCTAGCAAGCTAACAGACTAAGAAGCTACCAGCTGAATGTTTACAGTTAATTTAACAAACTAACTGTTACGTTTTAACGAAAGAATGATTAAAGCTAACGGAAGAATGGCTATACTATTTACCAGTAAATTGGCTGCGGTTTAATTACTTTTAAGGTAATGTTTAGGGTATTGGGGATTTAAATACTTTAACTGGAGCTTTAAGATGGAAGATAAATACAGCAGCAATGTACTCTCAGGGGGGAAACTGGGCATGGTCGAGGTGCCCAATTCTAGGTATGTATCTGTTTTTATCTCATCCATGATCTCTGAAACATTTGACAGCAGAACAGTGTTATGTCAGGCAGGAAAAGCCATTTCATAATTTGGTTGAGTGGATGAAGCTCTGAAGGTTGAAGTTAAAATGTTATTTCACTTTTAATTAGGTTTGAAATGCTCAGGAATATTCTCTTCACTTGACACTATCTTGTAAATAAAAACAAGTATTTGAGAAATGTTGATGTCAATAATAGATTAGAAGAGAGAGGAGGTTGTTGAACAATGTTTTAAAGGGCCCTATTATGCTCAATTTCCAGTTTATATGTGTATGTTGTGCTTTTACTGTGACCTGTTCATAAGATGAAATGTTCTAAAAGTGCCTTATTTGTATTGTTTTTAGAAATACTCCAAACAAAATGGTGCCAAAACTCAACGAATGTTCAATCTTTTCTCTCAAGAACTAATACATTTTTATTTCCTCCTCAGGTTAACCAGATATATAGTTTTACTGATCGTCACGAAGGTCCTCAAGGCTCTTGGGATATTTGAATCTTATGATATCCTCAAAGTTGTCCACATTGTCCAGTTCATCTTTATACTAAAATTAGGGTAAGTAGCCTATTAGTTGCTTATATTTCATTTCATCAATGTCATCAAACTTGGTAATTATTTTTATAATTGTTACTACATGTATGTAAGCATCCTTTTCCTTTTCTAGGAGTGCTGTTATCCTGCTTTTCTTTCAAAAGCCCTTCTCCTCTGGCAAAGTCGTCTCAAAAAGACAAGTGAGTGGGATTTCTCCGTCTTCTGTTTGTGCACGATCCAGCTCTAATGTGTATATAAATGTATATGTTTACATTTGTTTATTTTCTATAAGTATATCTAATCTAATCTATTGTTTCATTTTAGGAGAACAATTCCCTATTTTTCTCTGTGGCTCATAACAATGGTTTCCTACATTTTACACATGATTTAAACATTTGTCAAACCTTTAAGTCCTCTGTGCAAATGCCACCCTATATTAGGGGAAACATGCTGCAGTTACACAAACAATGCAAATATAGAAACACAAATGTGCCAGAAAACATGTGCAGCGTTTACTGAAGGCGCTACATCAAAAAAACTGTGCAAGAAGCTACAAAAACAAAGTAAACAGGGATACTAAAAAGTTGACGTTCGAGGACTGACTGTCGCTGTTGTGAGACATTTGCACTTGTCGGCCTCTGTATGTAGTGCTTTCCGAAACTACAAGATTGAGCTTCATGTTAAAGACATTGTATCAATGCCTCCGTAAAGTCACTTTGTTGATAATGATGATTTCTCTTTTTACTCTGTTTTCTTTCTAGTGGATAAAGTTACTGAAGCATGCCGTTTTCAGCTGCATCATTTCGCTCCTGGGCTTCTTCGGGCTAACTCTCTGTGGACCTCTGAGGTAAGCTGTCACCGTAAATTTGTGTTGTTTTTTTTGACAGCAATTCCAGACAACACTGGTGTGTGCACGAACATGTGTGTGTGGCATTAACTGCGCCATTCCACATCAAGACCTCCCAGATGTTATCATATATTTCATTTAAAAAAGTTAAGTGAAAATCTGTTTACATTTGTGGGACCTTGCCAACAATTTGGTTAGTTATACATTTTTGGCACTGCTTATTTTTCAATTGGATCAGATGGAATTACTGAACATCCATGCAAACCGGAGAATGATTTAAATATATATAATAAAAACTACATTTCACCCTTTTTTATACCTCATAATATATACCAGTTTTTCATTAGTTCTTTGACTTTCCTGAAATGTAATGTTTAACCTGTGTAGTATATTCATACAGTCTATCACACCTTGAATGTATTTGGTCATGCATACAAAATGTGTGACAGATCTTACTAAGTATAGCGTTGAAGCTTAACTTATTTAAATATGTTTTGTATTTTTTTAGAAAGGAATGTGTTAATATTACAGATGAGTCAAAATATGTTATATTACTCCTTCGTTAGAATACACAAACTTACAAATCTATTACTACCACTTCTGGAAAGGTATTTGGATGAGCGCTATAGTTTTGGCGAGGCCACATGACTTTATTGAAAACTTTTTCCATGGATAGTTTCAGAAAATCCATGACATGGTGGTTCTTGGTGAGTTTTGATGGACTCGCCCAGCTGTGTGTTTTATGTCTTTGGATGTGTCGTAATTAAAACTCTTTTGTGTATAGGGTGTGATTATGTGTGTTCCTTTCAGGGCTCCACGTGGTCTGTTTTGTTTTTATGTTGACCTTAAACATATGTGGTTATTTTATTCATCTTTATGTGGTCTTAATTTTAACTTTGTACTGTGAAGCACTTTGTGAAATCTATTTCTGTGAAAGGTGCTATAATAAATAGACGTATTAATATTGAATTCTGCTTTGTGTCTTTTGCAGGACGCTGTTGCTTTTTGAGCACAGTGATGTGGTGGTCATCGCTCTTCTCGGTGTTTTGTTCACAGGCACAGGAGGGGGGCCATCCAAGGTACGAGGGCTAAATGAAAACATGTCTGTATTTTACTCTCAATTATTTATTAATGTATTATTGTGTCAGATATTTTCAGTTCAAGCAACATAAAAACAAGAAAAACTTCAGTTGAATGTTTTTTTTTCTCAACGTTTGTCCTATTTTAGTTTTTTTAACCATTATTCAGATGAAGATAATTGATAAGATCTCTTCAATGGCTTAGTAAGGCCATTGAAGGTCAACAAAAAAATACATTCCTATACAGAATAGGAAGAAGAGGTAATATTTTAAGTGGTGAATTAAACATACAATTAAGATAAAAACACTTTTATATTCCCTGGAGTTAAGAGTCATACAATTGTGGATAAAAAAGCGTGGGTAATTTTGACCCGGAGTGAAATGTAACTGTCGAAGTGTGTAATTTGCATTTCTGTGGTTTTTCTCAGACCAGAGGCGCTGCTCTCTTCATCATCGCCGTGATCTGCCTCCTCCTCTTTGACAACGACGATCTCATGGCAAAGATGGCCGAGCACCGTATCCTTTGATAATTATTCAGAATAGTCTTTGACCTGATCTTCTTCTGTTCGTCGTCCTACTTCTCTGTTTGTAGTGTTTTCTCCTCGACTCGTTTTCTAACCAGCTGAGGGTCACCACGACAGCGCGCTGACTCATTTCCTCTACACCGCCATTGCCTTTTTAGGGGTTGCAGATCACAAAGTAAGCAAAGCACACGTTAAATGCTGCCTATAGAAGCATTCTAAGTGTATCTCTGCCTACTAACATCCCGTTCCTCCCTCCAGGGTGGAGTTGTTCTGCTGGTGGCCTCCCTGTGTCTGAAGGTGGCGTTTCACACGGCCTCCAGGAAACTGTCAGTGGAAATCGGTGGAGCCAAACGCCTCTACGCTCTGGACAACCTGGTTTCTGCTGTGGTGCTGCTGCCCTGGGTCATCGTGCTCTCAGCCACTACAGAAGTGAGTCGACAGAACATGAGAAATCTGAACATGCATCAAAGTCCGTTTTTGTCCCCTTTGGCATCACAAAGCCAAATGGAGTTACTCATAACGGTCAATAAGTTGAGTGTGGAACGCTGGACCCTTCTCTTGAATAAACGTACCACTATACTGTTGTTTCGAAAGCAGCCATTGTGGTTTGTACTGTGTTAATTGAGCAGTCTGTAATCATTTGGTATTGCAAATGATGCTAACTAGCTAGCTACCAACTGCAAAGTCATCCCGGTCAAAATCCCCACACTGTGTTAAGAGTATACGACATGGCAGTTTAACCGAAGTGTGAGAATTGAGAAACAGCAATAATGAGCTGTTCTTGT
Organism: Pseudochaenichthys georgianus; assembly: GCF_902827115.2. Lineage (NCBI taxonomy): Eukaryota > Metazoa > Chordata > Actinopteri > Perciformes > Channichthyidae > Pseudochaenichthys > Pseudochaenichthys georgianus. The sequence goes on along the minus strand of NC_047514.1, from coordinate 3,921,625 downwards.
TTATTTGGAGAGTTCAATGTAGCCTTTCAAATCTCAGAGACTTTTAAAGACACTTGTTCAGTTTACCATAAAGTTAAATGACAATTTTAATGACCCAACCAGTAAGATTTCCTAAATGACTTGAACTTTACTGTATAAAATAAATTGGAACGGCCATGCGTTCTGGGGCGGCATGGCCATCTTCACAGCCTATAACATCAGCTCTCAAAGGTCGTCTGTCAGCTGTAAAAGCGCAAGATAAATACCTTTACAGAGAGAAGCTTTTCACAAAGGCGAGGAGCGTTATTTTACTAAATTAAAGTTGATTTATGACAACTGTACTTAAGAATCAAGCGAAGAATGCACCGCTTAGTTTGACTGATCACGGCGACTAACTGGTGTTTGGAGTAACCCCGGAGGTCCATGTCTAATTTAATTTAGAACAATTAAGCGTTTATTTCCCCCCCAGAGTAAAGTGGAGTCGTGGTCGTCCCTCATCCTGCCGTTCGGGATGATCATCCTCTCCGTGATGATCCTGGAGTTTTACGTGGAGGCCATCTGCAACACCAAGATGGAGGCGCCGAGGTGCGCCCGCTACGGAGCCATCGCCCTCTTCCTCAGCGCCCTGCTGCTGGCCAACTTCTGGACCCACCCGCTCACCGACCAGCTGCGCTCCATGAGCAAACCCCCCCAGCAGGTCAGCACCGAGCACGTGCTGTCGGGGGAGTCATTGTCAGCGCCATCTTCTTCATCATGTGTAAGTAACGGCTGCGGGACGAGAGCTCTAAGGAGTCTAAATAATAATTCATCTTGTAAACCTCATCTTAGATCATTCCACTTCTTTGCTGCACATTCCCAGCCCTGATTTTCTTATTTGATATCAACATTCAGACTCAAAAGCTTAAATCAAGACCCTACAGGTATTAGGGCTGTGCATCTTCACTGGTCTCACGATTCGATTACGATTATCCTGTCAACGATTCGATTCGGTTCGATATCCCGGTGCATCACGGTGCATCTCGATTCATACCAATGCGTTGCATCCTCAATTTTCTATATTACTGCACATGGCTTATTTTTCATCAATGCATACATGCAGTAAATACATATGAACTCTCTTTTTATTATTTAGAAAGTGCTTCAGAAATCAATAACATAAATGTCTTGACATTAATTTATAAACCATAATAAATGAATTGTATAGGTCTAGCCTCCGTGTGTGAAGTTGTTCCATCCTCAAAAACAAAAAGCTAATGCTTCTGCAGTCTAGCTGCAGCTTCTAGCCACGGCCTTCTGTTAAGAAAGGACACTGAATGTCCTGAATGAGGCATCACACACAGGACGTGAGTCTGAACACAGCAGACAACAGGAGTATTTACAACAGCATATACAAACTAAAATACTGCATGTGGGTGCACACTCACATTCTCTGTTTTACTGTTGCATAAATCCCATGCATGTATGAGATTAAGTTAGCTTCATTATATCTCAGTGATTAAGTGAATAATAAAGTTTCTATCGGGTCACTATAAGCCTGTCAGTCATTATTTTCAGGGGGGGGGGCGGGGCTTGGAGGAACGGAGAGGAGACGGTGATCGCGGAAGCTTTTTTCCTCCTGCCTTCACAAACTTTGCATACGTATATATCGTCTGAAAATTGCTAGAGGACATTCATACTCTGCAATCCAAGACTTAATTAAATCCACCAAAAACCTGACATGATTGTAACGCGATTCTTTTTGAAAAACATAAATCCCTGTCTGTGTCTCTGAGCCACAGCAAACATGGAGTGATTCGGAGCGGGTCCTTCTGCTTTTGGTTCTGGACTGGTGTTCTTGTGTTGGTGGATAAAGCAGACTGCTCCGTGTTGCTGTGCTGCTGTCACGTCTGTTCCCTGATCTCTGCGTCACCGACCGATTTGATATTAAAGTGACAGAAAAAACGTTATAGTAAAGCCGCGGCCGGAAAATCAGGAAGCAACGTTACTACTCTATAACCGATTATCTTCCGTCACTGCATCGAGACCGAATCGTCCACGTCCGCATCGCAATGCATCGTAAAAATGATTATTTTCAACACCCCTAACAGGTATACATATTGTTTATCTTTAACAAATATGTGTAACTTTGTCTATTTGTATCTGTAGTCTCCTACATTCATATAAAGTATGCATTTGCATATGTAATCATAATATTTCAGAAAACGGGAATGAATACAAACTGAAACATGAATTTTGAACCTTTATAGAATATCTACATATCTGTCGTTGAAAGAACAGTTCCAGCTAATATGTAACAAGATAAAAGCTTATTTTCATGCTTAAATATAGCCTTTAAAAACAAAACAAAGATGGGTTTTAAGAAAAGTAATCGTTTCAATGCAAGTAATCAAATGGGGAAGTGATATTATTGAGATATTTCGTTTTTACACAATCCCCCTGAAGCTCCTCGTGCTTCCTGTGCATATTTTCAAGTTAAAGGTCACCTATTGTGCAAAATCCACTTGTTCATGTCTCTTCTACATCAACATGTGTCCCCTCTTCTTCATGTCTCTTCTACATCAACATGTGTCCCCTCTTCTTCATGTCTCTTCTACATCAACATGTGTCCCCTCTTCTTCATGTCTCTTCTACATCAACATGTGTCCCCTCTTCTTCATGTCTCTTCTACATCAACATGTGTCCCCTCTGTGGAAAGAGACTCTGGAAGTTTCAGGAACAAAGATTCTCTCTCTTTTTGTCCTGATCCATTTCTATAAAACCACTGTCAGATTTTGGCCACTTCATGATGTCATGACGATGTGTTGGCTTGTGTCACCATTAGCCAATCACCAACCAAGGTAACCCCCCCGCCCCCCCCTTATCACCTGAATCTCCTCCTAGAGCACCATTGTGTTCTTTTTAACCAAATATCTCTCTGAGGGGCGTGGGGAGGGGCTCCTTATTTTCATCTAAAGTAACAGACGGAGGCCGTTTCTCAATGTCGAGTACGCCTGCTGCAGAGCCACTATTTCAAGTATAGTACGTCATCGAGTGGCGCTGAATGCTGGGCATTTAACATGCATTCAAACAGTCCTTCGGTGCCACTCAATGACGTAGTATACTTGAAATAGTGGCTCTGCAGCAGGTGTACTCGACATTGAGAAACGGCCAGAGAATCAGCACTTTTGAAACAGGGCTGAAACAGAGAGGATTATGGGTAATGCTGCAATGATCTGTTTGGTGTTTGGAGCCAAACACTTCAGAGACATGTTCTGTATATATCTGAGACCTGTAATATGTTGATGAAAAACAGTAGAATAGGGGACCTTTTTAAATGTATCTATTCTCCTTTCTCATCCCTCTGCAGCGTCCAGTATTCTCTCGTCCCCCTCAAGGAAAGGTCAGAAGGGCACCCTGGTGGGCTACTCTCCTGAAGGGACCCCCCTGTACAACTTCATGGGCGACGCTCTGCAGCACACATCGCAGTCGATCCCCCGCTTCATCAAAGATTCCCTGAAGCAAATCCTGGAGGAGTACGACTCCAGGCAGATCTTCTACTTCCTGTGTCTCAAACCTGGTACGTACAGCGTGAGGAAGCTCACAACTGAACTAGGACTAACCATCGAGCATATTATGGTGAAGGGGAATTTATTAAAAATACATTTCAAATTGGAAAATTAAAACTCTATCTTTGTACAAATATTTTAATTGTATTTTATTTTGTATTAGACATTATACTTTCACTTCTTATTCATTTAATATGACAATCAGTTAGATATACTCCCACAACCCATCAGAGAGTGCACTGACATCACCACCTTCAAAAAACGTACAAAAACTCACCTCTCGATCTGGCTTTAATGTGTGATTGTTTTTGTATTGCTTGATTTTAATTAGACTTTAACTATATTTATTTGTTGTTCTTTTCTTTCACCATCTCTGTAAAGCGACTTTGAGCACCTGTAAAAGCCGCTTACAAAATAAAAAATACAAATAAATCTATTATTATACAGGAAAAACGTACTTTCTGTTCAATATAGATTAATAATTAATAAGACGGCATTGCATTAAAACAAAGATAACAGAAATAAATCAAGCATTAAGAAAAAAATAACATTAACAGCATAATCATTAGAAATAGTTTACTTTTAATTATTTCTTTAAGATACCTGCAGTGTTCTAACTATATTAATGTCAACTATTCAATAAAGATTAATCATTCAAAATGACAGCCATTGTGTGGATGCCACCCACAGTAACATCTTGTTATTGAAGAGGCATACGATATATTTCCAAACTAAAAGGAAAAAATGGTTTTTGTTAAACTCTGTAGCTACCTCTAGGAATTTAGGCTGTTTAAACACCTCAACATTAATTAACATTTTAGAAATACACCAAATTATTTACTTTAAAAGCTGACATTTTATGACTCTAGATATTTGGAATTTGACAATTGTTTTGTTGAATTTTCTGTAAATCAAACACCCTCCGGTTGTGCAGATCCTGCTTAAGGACATATGGATGTTGAATATACAAAATTGGAGCAGTTAGAAGATATTACTTACATTTCAACCTTAATAAACCTTTTGTTATACTATACATGACACCAGCTTTTTCCAGTTTAGGATAAGTGTGTACAGTTTGTGTATTTTGAGTAAACGTGAGGTGTGCTGTTCCAGGCGTTCACCTTCGTGGAGCTGTTTTACGGCGTTTGGACCAACAGTCTGGGGCTGATCTCTGACGGCTTCCACATGCTGTTCGACTGCTCCGCTCTGGTGCTCGGCCTGTTCGCTGCGCTCATGACTCGCTGGAAAGCTACCAGGATCTTCTCCTACGGGTAAACGTCTCTTCTGACTTTTTCTCAAAATCTCAAAATTCTGACTTTTTCCTCAAAATTCTAAATTTTTCCTCAAAATTCTGACTTTTTCCTCAACATCTCAAAATGTCTGACCTTTTCTCAAATCTTAAAATTCGGACTTTTTCTAAAAATCTGACCTTTTCTTAAATCTAATTGTTTTGAATTTTTCCTCAAAATTCGGACTTTTTCTCAAAATCTCAAAATTCGGACTTTTTCCTCAAAATCTCAAAATCCAGACTTTTTCTGAAAATCAGATTTTTTTTCTCACAAAATTCAGACTTTTTCTGAATGCTTAAACATTTTAATAATCACTCGTCACCGGCTTGAGCTTCAACATCAGGATCCATGTATTTGTGATCCTCTCCAGAATGGAAGTAGTCATCACATACAGAGCATCAACTAGTTCCTGAGCAGTGTCCTTCACATGCTGATATCCAAGAGAGGGAGTCACACAGTCACAAGATGGAGGAATAGAAAGCAGTATTCAATGTTTACTTCAGATTAGCTCCACGTCAGAAATGATCATGCTTGCCATATGTCTATCTCCATAGAGACTGAATCATCATGTTAATCACATAGCTATCACATGCCTAAAACAGTCCTGATGCTCTTCTAGGTAATCAATCATGTCATGTACACAGCTACGTAGGGTTATCATGTGTACTCTGATATTGGAAGAGTACATTCAACAACAACGTCCATCAACAACATGTGGAATCTCTTTGATGGGAGTTATTGGAGAATTCAGCTGGATGTCTAAAAGTGGACTGTTGTTCTTCTGCAGGTTCGGTCGTGTGGAAATACTTTCTGGATTCATCAACGGCCTGTTTCTCATGGTCATCGCTTTCTTTGTCTTTGTGGAGTCAGTCACCCGTGTGTTGGATCCTCCCAATATAAACACTGACATGCTGACTGTGAGTAAGCTGCACCTACAACCTGCTGATGTACTATTCATGTGACGTCCTGATTCAATATAAGGTGTCTGATACAAAGCCCTTTCCAGATGATTCTATTAACCGAAATGCACAAGAAACACCTGAAGTAGTATTGCTTTTTATTTTAACTATTTAGTAGTCTCAACACATAACAATTAATATAAAAATGTAAAAAATGTCACTGTTTTGTTGAGGAGAAAATGTGTTTTTCTGTCCATTGCTAAGATGAAATGAACCTGTCTGCTTTTGATAAGACTGCACATAGTGATCAGAGCGATCAGCTAGCAAGAGCAAGTTCAAATGGACCAATCAGCATTAAGAATTCAACCAAGCCCTGTAATCAAATGATAGTAATAATAATACATGTAATCTATATAGCGCTTTTCCTGGTGCTCAAACCGCTTTACAAGCAAGTAAAGAAGAAAAATAACAACGAGTAAAAAAGTGCTAAGCTAGGTGGAATAAGGGTGAGTGGTTAGTGGATTAGGAGTCGAAGGCTCGAGTGAAAAAGTGAGTTTTGAGGGATTTTTTTTGAATGAAATAAAATTAGTATGACATTTGGGAAGCCGCTGAATGCCATCAGTTATTAATGTCCTTTCAGTAAGTCGCTAGACACCATTCAGTCTAAAGTCTGTGTGTTTTTCTCCTGCAGCCGGTGTCAGTCGGAGGCTTGCTGGTGAACCTGGTGGGGATCTGCGCTTTCAGTCACGCTCACTCCCACGGCGGCAAAAGCTGCTCGTCACATGAGAAAAAAGTAACTCTCACCACGGCCACTCCCACAGCGAGCACGGCCACTCTCACGGGGGCCACGGCCACTCTCACGGGGGCCACGGCAACTCTCATGGCGGGCACGGGGGACACGGGAACTCCCACGGCTCCGGAGGCGGAGGCATGAACGCTAACATGAGAGGTGCGTTTTCAAAAAATATATATTTATTCAATTTTCACAGGGTAACACAATCAAGAAGGAGCATGATACCAATATGTACCCCCTTTCCCCCCACTTATCCCAAACACAGAACACATTCTCCACACATAAATAAAATAATAAAAAGTATAAATAAATGATGTATATAAAAAAAATAAGGAAAGAAATCCCCAAAACAAAAACATTATACAAAGAAAATTACCAGACAGCACAACAAGGAATATACAGATGAGTACACGGAGGGTGATCAGACACAACAATTACATAAAGGCTGTTAGACATGGCAAACAATATGGAAATAAGCCTTGAAATCTCCGTCCATCCTAGTCCGTAGAGACTAGGGCTGAATGATTAATTGATTTTAAATCGAAATCGCAATTTGAAATGATGCAATTATCAAATGATGCAATTATCAAATTGCAAAGCTTTTGGTTTTTTTCTTCTTGTGTGTCAGTCATCCACACCAATCAGAAGTGCTGTGCTCCACATGTACCAGTCATTGTTAACCAATCAGAAGTGGCCCATGATAGTAGGTGATAGACAGATTTATCCAATCACCTGCCAAGTATTTTTGAAATACTTTTCCAAATGGCTTCCAATGGAGCTTTCCTAGATGGTTTGGTGAAACAAAGCATCTGAGTTCAGGTTAGTAATGCTCCATCACTATTACAGTGAATCTTAAACTGAAGCTTGACTTTAAAGCAACCCAACGGAGGTTTCATGTAAGTTAGTTCTTTCACTCGTAGCTCGGGCTGCGGGGTGCAAGAGACGGGAGCACGGTTGATACGACCTTCCTAGCCGGAGATATGGCCGCATTTTACAATAAACTTCCGCTGGGTCGCTTAAAAACAAATATCGCAAATTGAATCCCAATATCTGTCATAAAAATCGCAATTAGATTATTTCCCCAAATCGTGCAGCCCTAGTAGAGACCACTTCGGTGGGCTTGGGCCCCCTCATCTCCAATACAGTCCAGAAAAGGGTTCCTTATGTGAAAAAAGTTAAAAGGTTTGTCCTTGAGCCAGAAGCGTGTAGTGTCTAGGAATAAGTTTCATAACACTTTGAATCCAATGCGGAACCGTGGGGACAGTCTGGAATCCATTGAAGCAGAATACATCTCCTTGCACTACGAAGAAGCAGCTTGAGTGAGGAGGGGCTAATGTTAACTGCTGCGGACTGCATTTTGTTTTTTTATTAAGGAGTGCAGATTTTACAGACAATACAACCATTTTTCACATTTTCCTGGTTTTGGTTTTCTTATTACAGGAAGTTGCACGACTACAATAAGGAAACAAACAGAATCCCCCCACATTGTATCGCTTGCACATCCTGATACATTTCACATGATAAAGAGCAAAAAACACACACAAAAAATAAATAATAAAAATAATAATTAATGAAAAACATAAAAATAAAATACAAAATAAAAGAATAGATTTGCGTTTTTTCATTGATGCACTAAAAAACATACTGTAACATGAGATATAGCGAGATACATTTATTTAGTTAATCACAGTTGATCACAGCAGTGGCAGAGATTTGCAGTCTGAGCGCACTTTTTCATATTATTTTCTGATTGTACTTTCTGTGTCATCGTCCTAACAGTTATTTGGTCCAATTAGGGACATGTTGGAAATGTTTCCAAAAGTCACTCCATGGGTTTCAGTAATGACCCCAAAATGATATCAGTTCTTTATTCATTAACTAATCGGAAGATCCTAAGATGCATTCCCACTAGGTGACAGTAAAATCAGCTATTCAATTCAACACTAGTAAAAACACATGCCAACGTATTGTTTTTTAACCATCTCGCTTTATTTGACATTGAGCATTAATCTAATGCATATACCGTACTTTTCGGACTATAAGCCGCGACTTTTTCCCCATTTTTTTTTTGTACAGCTACCGGCCACTAGGGAACCTCCTACATCTATGGATTTTACAGGTAAAATTAACCACTTTTAACTCTATGGCTCTATGACGGTCCGCGCCCGCCACTCTAAGCGGCGGGCTCCAGCAGGAAAAGCTGGCTATCTATCTATCTTCTATCTATCTATCTCTATCTATCTATCTATCTATCTATCTATACTATCTATATCTATTATCTATCATGTATCTATCTATCTATCTATCTATCTATCTATATCTATCTATCTATCTATCTATCTATCTATCTATCTCTATCTATCTATCTATGTATCTATCTATCTATCTATGTATCTACATATCTATCTATGATCTATCTATCTATCTATCTATCTATCTATCTATCTATCTATCTATCTATCTATCTATCTACTATCTATCTATCTATCTTCTATCTATCTATCTATCCTCTCTATGTATCTATGTATCTATGTATCTATGTATGTATGTATCTATGTATCTATCTCTATCTATCTATCTATCTATCTATCATCTATCTATCTATCTATCTATCTATCTATCTATATCTATCTATCTATGTATCTATGTATCTATCTATGTATCTAACCAAAATGCAACCTCCAACACACACCTAAATAATGACCCTGATTGTAATGTAACTTAATGCTCGCTGTGTCCTACAGAGTCTGGAAAAAGCTCTGAAGTCGGCTCTCAGGTCAGACTTGGAGGACTCTCTGGCTCTGCTCATGGATCCCCCTCACTTTGATGCCTACCTGCTCAGGAAGGCCACAAAGGTAAATATCAGTGGTCGATGTACTAAATATGAGAGGAGATCAATTCCAAATATGAATTCTCCAAGATCCTTTTCATGTCACTGTTTGTTCTGCAGGGACGGTCCAAGGTTCTTAATATTTAGTTTCATTCTCAGTTTTACAATCAAAGACTTTGGCTTTGCGGTCTTTTACACTAAGTCTAAAGCAGTGAACTCCCACACACTCCGACAGAGAGTCGTAAAAACATTTTTCAGATTAATTTGAAGCCACCTAAATGTAGGCCAACAGGACTTATCCAGACATTTTTACTCTTTGTTTAGTTATGTTTGAGGACTCCTTTGAAACACATTTAATATAGATATATATGGGAATTCCTAGCTATGCTATTGCTGTACTCAACAGGGTTTCGGCACACATGAAACATCCTTGTGGAGGTTCTGGCAACAAGATCAAACCAAGAGATTCGAGAGCTCAAGAGGGTCTTCAAAGAAGGTTTGGAATGAGTCAATGTTTATCTCTGTTATTAGTTGGGGAACATGCTGAGATCTGTTTGTAACATCTTAGGTGTTTACTGAAATTCTTGAGGATGTTTTTTGTGTTTGCAACATTCGAACAACACTGATTTCCTCGACAGTGCGGCTCTGTAATCACGCAGTCATGAGGATCGTGTGTCTGAACAACAGCTATAACCACTGCAGGTATACTATGTCCCATTATCTTACTGCAATGTCTCCTACCTTTGTCCCTCAGAGTACCAAGAGGAGCTGGAGGAAGTCATTAAGGAGGAGACCAGCGGTGACTTCACCACGGCTCTTCTGGCCCTGTTGAAAGCACAAAAAGATGAAAGTGTGGACATCGACAATGATCTAGCCCGAAAAGACGCAGAGGTAAAATCTGGAGAAAAAAAAACGTTTTAGATAATAAGGCGGGCATAATTTCAATATTTACTAAACTAAGGTCCCTTGAAGAAAACAAAATGAACGCTACTTTATGACCCTAACACAAATGTTTTGAACGGTTTTCTCATATGACAATATCCGTAGAATCCGGTGTGCACATTGTCTGGAAATTGCCCTTCATACATCAAGGAATTGTCCGTGTCAGAAGCGTTCTCACCTGCTGGAAATACTGTTGCCTTGTTATGGCGTAAAGGAGGTGTGACACCTCCGGGGTCAAGTACCCACCTTGTTATTTCGTCATATATTTAAGTCTCTTGCCATTCCCGGAATTTGACGGATGATCTTTCCAGTTAGACGTTTTTCTTTTGCTGTTTGTAATGACCCTCCCTTTCAACCCCGGATATTAGTTTTATTCTGGGTTTCACGCTCGCCGGGACAGAAAAATCAACACGGCCACTGGCTCAAAATAAATCTGGTTTATTATACGGCCTTCATTCGTCTACTCTATATCATTTCAGGTTTGCAGTAAATGTGTGAAATGCTTTGGATCACAAGTGCAGAACATACTTTAATTATTGTATATGGTCATCTCGATAGCAATGGAATCGTAACATACATTAATGTGTAAGTCTTGTAGAGAACAACATTAACGCGGTAATGGCGTGCTACTGTTTTCCCCGCAGATTCTGTTTGAGGCCGGGGAGAACACCAAAGGAACCGATGTTTCTGTCTTCATCGACATCCTGTCCAAACGCAGCGGGCCGCAGCTCATCAAGAGTAAGTGTTGAAATATTTGAGAGTTTCAGCTTTTAGGTTTGACTCATGGCTAAACACACACCTGGAGAACCGGTGGAACCACACTTTTTTGTAGCCGGTGGAACACACCCAGCAGTGTAGTAATAATATGGAGAATAGTAGGGCGGATTTCTTAAAGATAAAAACAGGACTATGAAAGCAGTTGTACTCTTGATGAGGCTATTTTATTTAGGGTTCTTTAGATTTTTTGAATGTTTTGAAAGTGTAGATGTACTTAGGCAATGCAAGGCAAGTGTATTTATATAGCACATTTCAACACAAGGCAATTCAAAGTGCTTTACAAAAATGAAAGACATTAAAAGCATTAAGAAATATATTATAAAATGGCATTTAAAAACACTCATTTAAAGATACATTCATAAAAGTTACAGTGCAAAAAGTTACTTAGGCACACATTCTCTCTCGATATGGTAATAATATATGGTTTGGCCTTTGTAGAGTACACATTCAAAAGATACTTTAAATCCAGCTAAAGGCGCCTTTTTAAATGCACATATTTCCCAACTTTACTTCTGTAACTTTTTGTAAAGACGTCTGCTTTACTTTCTGACTCATACATCCCTATTGTTTGTGTTTACCTGTTAGCCTTCCAGCACTACGCCGCTGTCAGTGACATCTCATTACCTAAAGCCCTGGATTTGGAGCTGAAGGGAGACATTGAAGAATGTCTCATTGACATTGGTAAGGAATGGTCTTCATTTATTTCAGTTATTGTTTGATAAAAGGGAAACATTTGTTCTGAAGTAGTAAGCACTGAGGAAGTAAGGTAATAGGATTACAAGGATCTATCTTCCGGGGAGCATGCATGCAATTTATACCTACTTATTCTTTACCAACGTATTGCCATTTCTTTTTATGTAAGCTTGCAAATAATGGTTTGTTATTTGATGTGTACAAGTAAAGATCTGGCATCATTGTGAATAGGAATGGTCAGAAAATCTAACAATATAGCCTGAATTCCCAAAGTATATTTAATGGAAATATGTCCAGTGCTTTTCAAGACATTTTATTGGTGAATGGACTGTTGGGCATAGCAGGCTTGTAAATACCGATAGCTGGACAAGAGGGTTTCATTCTGCGAAACATAAATCATCACAATGTTATTGTTAAGTCTGCAACATGTGGTGTCCAGAGGGAAACCCTGGAAGGAGAGAGTGAGAGTCACAAAAACTCATAACAATCAAAGGGAGTGCAGAAATCCTTCTGAGCACATACTGTATCAACAAAATGATTCCCAGCTGTAATAGGAGGTGAAGCTTTGAACATGGATAGACGATACGATACTGTCTGCACATGCGTGTGTCACGTCATGCTTCTAAAACCTTGTATGGACTTCTTTAGCCTAAACATCTGCATACTGCATATTTTAAATGGGAGTGTTTTTCTTTTGACGTTTAGTAAAATGTTCCTGGAACAAAGCCGCTGTCTTTGCTGAGAAGCTCCATCTGGCTATGAAGGTGTGTGAATATCTCCTTCCTTTTCTCACCATATGTCGGAGTGTGTGTGTGTGTGTTGTGTCACGTTTCCACTGACATTTTGTGTTCTAACTTTGCTCATGTAATTAAGAAAGTTATCTTAATAACGGTGTATGTGTTTTTCTTTGTGATGCCTGCTTTGGAATGTATTTGAAGTGGGGCAATAATTGTAAAATCCCCCATAATATGCTGCATTTCTTATGAATAATATGTAAAAACTAGGAATCCTTGTTTTGCAACCAACATGATGGTACATAACTTTACCTGATATCATACAAACAGAACCGAAGTGTTGACCCGAGTCACACGATTTGATACTCAACTTGGACTTGAGCCTTTTGACCTAAAACATACTTGATAACTTCCCCCAAGCCCAAAGATGTTATTCAAAAATTGCCATGAATCAATTAATTCCCTGAATCAACTTGTGAACACAAATCTTTCACAGCGAGTCGAACCAAAATTCCCCCTGACCACTTTCATACAAACCAATGTGAGAGCATCCAATCAGGTTGCAGGAGAGAAACGTGTCAAACAGGCGTTATGTTACGGAGTCCCTGGAGAACATACAATAAAAAACTAAAACGTATAATGTGGTCAACTTAAAACAGATTTAAGCAAATAATCCGTGTCAATTATTATTACAGATGCATTATGACTCGTTTGAGGGTTTAGGACTTCCATGTAGGACTTGGGGTGGGTCTTGGTTCGTAACTCTTGGGAATCGTCTCCAAACTTGTCTTAAATAACAACTTGAGCACAATATTTACTTGTGATTTGCAACACAATGACTTTGCCCCATATTTACTTCGAAGCGAAGATGTTTGCCTTCTACCTGCTCAGTGTTTACACCTCTGCTACGTTCTCACAGGGCCACGGCACATGTGAGGACACTCTGATCCGAGTGATGGTGAGCCGCTCTGAGGTCGACCTAAAGAAGATTATTGAGGAATACAGGGCCATGTATGACGTCAGCCTACAGGAGGCCATTCTGGTAAAATGACACACCTAGAATTAGTGCCCTAAAGTTATGTCACTCACTCATACCAGAAACAAAGTAATATGAGGGTTTTTCAGCTGAGCTGACACTTTTGTTTTTGTTTACAGATGGACACTAAGGGACATTATGAGAGCGTCCTGCTCGGACTGTGTGGAGCTCACTGAAATTCTTCGGGAAACCACTCTTCTGGAAATGTAGACCATTCTATCCCCTGGATTATAAACAAATCTTACATCTTTGAAAGTTATGACAAATACCGTGATCAATCTGTTTTATTGAGTTATTCCCACCAAAAATAAAAAAAACATCTCATGCACTTCCTGTCTGCTGTTTCTGTTTCTCTTTTTGATTTAATCTGTGTTATCTATGTATTTTTTTCTCTAGAAATAATTATTTCCACTAGTATATTGATTTATTTTCACACAAAATGGCTAATCATTTGTTATAGGCTAACATAATAATAGAAATGCTAAAGCTTCTTTAACAGCCTTAGGGACGCCCCTCTCTCCGCAATTAAAATAATTAAATACGAATACAAAAATAAATTTAAAATAAATTCAATTAAATAAATAAATAAATAATGATGTATAGGCTACAATGATGTATACAATCATAAAAACTAACTTGAAAACAATTATATAAATAAATGTCGATTTTTTACTAAAAAAAAAAAGTAAGTGATAAAAATAAGAATGAAATATATTACTTACGGAGTTTTCATGTTTTGAAATATCTTGTGTCCTTGCCAGCCTAAAGGAGACGCCCCCTACCTCCGAGGGACCAAACAAAAGGTGATGTGATCGAGTAAATTCAAATCAATCCTTGCTGAATAGCTCAGTGGTTAAAGCAGACTGTTCTGAGCCCATAGTCTACTTCTAAATCACTGAGACGTCACGTGGGTTCGGATCCACATTCTCGTCGTCCTGGCTGTCTGGCCATAAAACATAATAAACAAAATAAACAGTTGCTTAAAGAATATCCACTAAAATTAAGAAATGCAATTAAAAAAAATCCTTGATGCCAAAGCCTTTATACCTTACAGTTACACAGATGTTATTAACGTAGTCAAACCAGATGTGTGAAGTGATTTTGTGTTTCTTTTAACATGTTACGCATAAAAGACAACATTTCATTCAGGCAAACTTTTTTCTTAAGTGCAGTTCCTGCGCCCTTTTGCTGCAAAGCTGGAGACATTTTTTATTACAAGTTTACTAACATGTATTACATTTCTTTGTGCACCCTTTTCAGGACATTTATTGTACTTTTATGTCCTCATCGTCATCGTCTGCGTATCCGTGCGCAGCAGCAACGGTCACAAACACATACACGTGACGTGACGTGGACCTGTCTACCGTGTCCGGAAATGCTGTGGCTTTTGTCCAGCTCGGATAATTTACCCTATTTATTGAAGCTGTCAGCTCAGTTTTAACATTATTAATGTCCTACCTCTTACTAAGCAACTGCATGTGTTCATAAGGCGTACACAGCACGCGCAGCACGAGTCGCAGCTAATAACTTTGGATACAATCTTAGCTAGCATAACAGATGGCTAGCTAGCAAGCTAACAGACTAAGAAGCTACCAGCTGAATGTTTACAGTTAATTTAACAAACTAACTGTTACGTTTTAACGAAAGAATGATTAAAAGCTAACGGAAGAATGGCTATACTATTTACCAGTAAATTGGCTGCGGTTTAATTACTTTTAAGGTAATGTTTAGGGTATTGGGGATTTAAATACTTTAACTGGAGCTTTAAGATGGAAGATAAATACAGCAGCAATGTACTCTCAGGGGGGAAACTGGGCATGGTCGAGGTGCCCAATTCTAGGTATGTATCTGTTTTTATCTCATCCATGATCTCTGAAACATTTGACAGCAAACAGTGTTATGTCAGGCAGGAAAAGCCATTTCATAATTTGGTTGAGTGGATGAAGCTCTGAAGGTTGAAGTTAAAATGTTATTTCACTTTTAATTAGGTTTGAAATGCTCAGGAATATTCTCTTCACTTGACACTATCTTGTAAATAAAACAAGTATTTGAGAAATGTTGATGTCAATAATAGATTAGAAGAGAGAGGAGGTTGTTGAACAATGTTTTAAAGGGCCCTATTATGCTCAATTTCCAGTTTATATGTGTATGTTGTGCTTTTACTGTGACCTGTTCATAAGATGAAATGTTCTAAAAGTGCCTTATTTGTATTGTTTTTAGAAATACTCCAAACAAAATGGTGCCAAAACTCAACGAATGTTCAATCTTTTCTCTCAAGAACTAATACATTTTTATTTCCTCCTCAGGTTAACCAGATATATAGTTTTACTGATCGTCACGAAGGTCCTCAAGGCTCTTGGGATATTTGAATCTTATGATATCCTCAAAGTTGTCCACATTGTCCAGTTCATCTTTATACTAAAATTAGGGTAAGTAGCCTATTAGTTGCTTATATTTCATTTCATCAATGTCATCAAACTTGGTAATTATTTTTATAATTGTTACTACATGTATGTAAGCATCCTTTTCCTTTTCTAGGAGTGCTGTTATCCTGCTTTTCTTTCAAAAGCCCTTCTCCTCTGGCAAAGTCGTCTCAAAAGACAAGTGAGTGGGATTTCTCCGTCTTCTGTTTGTGCACGATCCAGCTCTAATGTGTATATAATGTATATGTTTACATTTGTTTATTTTCTATAAGTATATCTAATCTAATCTATTGTTTCATTTTAGGAGAACAATTCCCTATTTTTCTCTGTGGCTCATAACAATGGTTTCCTACATTTTACACATGATTTAAACATTTGTCAAACCTTTAAGTCCTCTGTGCAAATGCCACCCTATATTAGGGGAAACATGCTGCAGTTACACAAACAATGCAAATATAGAAACACAAATGTGCCAGAAAACATGTGCAGCGTTTACTGAAGGCGCTACATCAAAAAAAAAACTGTGCAAGAAGCTACAAAAACAAAGTAAACAGGATACTAAAAAGTTGACGTTCGAGGACTGACTGTCGCTGTTGTGAGACATTTGCACTTGTCGGCCTCTGTATGTAGTGCTTTCCGAAACTACAAGATTGAGCTTCATGTTAAAGACATTGTATCAATGCCTCCGTAAAGTCACTTTGTTGATAATGATGATTTCTCTTTTTACTCTGTTTTCTTTCTAGTGGATAAAGTTACTGAAGCATGCCGTTTTCAGCTGCATCATTTCGCTCCTGGGCTTCTTCGGGCTAACTCTCTGTGGACCTCTGAGGTAAGCTGTCACCGTAAATTTGTGTTGTTTTTTTGACAGCAATTCCAGACAACACTGGTGTGTGCACGAACATGTGTGTGTGGCATTAACTGCGCCATTCCACATCAAGACCTCCCAGATGTTATCATATATTTCATTTAAAAAAGTTAAGTGAAAATCTGTTTACATTTGTGGGACCTTGCCAACAATTTGGTTAGTTATACATTTTTGGCACTGCTTATTTTCAATTGGATCAGATGGAATTACTGAACATCCATGCAAACCGGAGAATGATTTAAATATATATAATAAAAACTACATTTCACCCTTTTTTATACCTCATAATATATACCAGTTTTTCATTAGTTTCTTTGACTTTCCTGAAATGTAATGTTTAACCTGTGTAGTATATTCATACAGTCTATCACACCTTGAATGTATTTGGTCATGCATAAAATGTGTGACAGATCTTACTAAGTATAGCGTTGAAGCTTAACTTATTTAAATATGTTTTGTATTTTTTTAGAAAGGAATGTGTATATACAGATGAGTCAAATATGTTATATTACTCCTTCGTTAGAATACACAAACTTACAAATCTATTACTACCACTTCTGGAAAGGTATTTGGATGAGCGCTATAGTTTTGGCGAGGCCACATGACTTTATTGAAAACTTTTTCCATGGATAGTTCAGAAAATCCATGACATGGTGGTTCTTGGTGAGTTTTGATGGACTCGCCCAGCTGTGTGTTTTATGTCTTTGGATGTGTCGTAATTAAAACCTCTTTTGTGTATAGGGTGTGATTATGTGTGTTCCTTTCAGGGCTCCACGTGGTCTGTTTTGTTTTATGTTGACCTTAAACATATGTGGTTATTTTATTCATCTTTATGTGGTCTTAATTTTAACTTTGTACTGTGAAGCACTTTGTGAAATCTATTTCTGTGAAAGGTGCTATAATAAATAGACGTATTAATATTGAATTCTGCTTTGTGTCTTTTGCAGGACGCTGTTGCTTTTGAGCACAGTGATGTGGTGGTCATCGCTCTTCTCGGTGTTTTGTTCACAGGCACAGGAGGGGGGCCATCCAAGGTACGAGGGCTAAATGAAAACATGTCTGTATTTTACTCTCAATTATTTATTAATGTATTATTGTGTCAGATATTTTCAGTTCAAGCAACATAAAAACAAGAAAAACTTCAGTTGAATGTTTTTTTTTCTCAACGTTTGTCCTATTTTAGTTTTTTTAACCATTATTCAGATGAAGATAATTGATAAGATCTCTTCAATGGCTTAGTAAGGCCATTGAAGGTCAACAAAAAAATACATTCCTATACAGAATAGGAAGAAGAGGTAATATTTTAAGTGGTGAATTAAACATACAATTAAGATAAAAACACTTTTATATTCCCTGGAGTTAAGAGTCATACAATTGTGGATAAAAAAGCGTGGGTAATTTGACCCGGAGTGAAATGTAAACTGTCGAAGGGTTGTAATTTGCATTTCTGTGGTTTTTCTCAGACCAGAGGCGCTGCTCTCTTCATCATCGCCGTGATCTGCCTCCTCCTCTTTGACAACGACGATCTCATGGCAAAGATGGCCGAGCACCGTATCCTTTGATAATTATTCAGAATAGTCTTTGACCTGATCTTCTTCTGTTCGTCGTCCTACTTCTCTGTTTGTAGTGTTTTTCTCCTCGACTCGTTTTCTAACCAGCTGAGGGTCACCACGACAGCGCGCTGACTCATTTCCTCTACACCGCCATTGCCTTTTTAGGGGTTGCAGATCACCAAAGTAAGCAAAGCACACGTTAAATGCTGCCTATAGAAGCATTCTAAGTGTATCTCTGCCTACTAACATCCCGTTCCTCCCTCCAGGGTGGAGTTGTTCTGCTGGTGGCCTCCCTGTGTCTGAAGGTGGCGTTTCACACGGCCTCCAGGAAACTGTCAGTGGAAATCGGTGGAGCCAAACGCCTCTACGCTCTGGACAACCTGGTTTCTGCTGTGGTGCTGCTGCCCTGGGTCATCGTGCTCTCAGCCACTACAGAAGTGAGTCGACAGAACATGAGAAATCTGAACATGCATCAAAGTCCGTTTTTGTCCCCTTTGGCATCACAAAGCCAAATGGAGTTACTCATAACGGTCAATAAGTTGAGTGTGGAACGCTGGACCCTTCTCTTGAATAAACGTACCACTATACTGTTGTTTCGAAAGCAGCCATTGTGGTTTGTACTGTGTTAATTGAGCAGTCTGTAATCATTTGGTATTGCAAATGATGCTAACTAGCTAGCTACCAACTGCAAAGTCATCCCGGTCAAAATCCCCACACTGTGTTAAGAGTATACGACATGGCAGTTTAACCGAAGTGTGAGAATTGAGAAACAGCAATAATGAGCTGTTCTTGTTTATTTGGAGAGTTCAATGTAGCCTTTCAAATCTCAGAGACTTTTAAAGACACTTGTTCAGTTTACCATAAAGTTAAATGACAATTTTAATGACCCAACCAGTAAGATTTCCTAAATGACTTGAACTTTACTGTATAAAATAAATTGGAACGGCCATGCGTTCTGGGGCGGCATGGCCATCTTCACAGCCTATAACATCAGCTCTCAAAGGTCGTCTGTCAGCTGTAAAAGCGCAAGATAAATACCTTTACAGAGAGAAGCTTTTCACAAAGGCGAGGAGCGTTATTTTACTAAATTAAAGTTGATTTATGACAACTGTACTTAAGAATCAAGCGAAGAATGCACCGCTTAGTTTGACTGATCACGGCGACTAACTGGTGTTTGGAGTAACCCCGGAGGTCCATGTCTAATTTAATTTAGAACAATTAAGCGTTTATTTCCCCCCCAGAGTAAAGTGGAGTCGTGGTCGTCCCTCATCCTGCCGTTCGGGATGATCATCCTCTCCGTGATGATCCTGGAGTTTTACGTGGAGGCCATCTGCAACACCAAGATGGAGGCGCCGAGGTGCGCCCGCTACGGAGCCATCGCCCTCTTCCTCAGCGCCCTGCTGCTGGCCAACTTCTGGACCCACCCGCTCACCGACCAGCTGCGCTCCATGAGCAAACCCCCCCAGCAGGTCAGCACCGAGCACGTGCTGTCGGGGGGAGTCATTGTCAGCGCCATCTTCTTCATCATGTGTAAGTAACGGCTGCGGGACGAGAGCTCTAAGGAGTCTAAATAATAATTCATCTTGTAAACCTCATCTTAGATCATTCCACTTCTTTGCTGCACATTCCCAGCCCTGATTTTCTTATTTGATATCAACATTCAGACTCAAAAGCTTAAATCAAGACCCTACAGGTATTAGGGCTGTGCATCTTCACTGGTCTCACGATTCGATTACGATTATCCTGTCAACGATTCGATTCGGTTCGATATCCCGGTGCATCACGGTGCATCTCGATTCATACCAATGCGTTGCATCCTCAATTTTCTATATTACTGCACATGGCTTATTTTTCATCAATGCATACATGCAGTAAATACATATGAACTCTCTTTTTATTATTTAGAAAGTGCTTCAGAAATCAATAACATAAATGTCTTGACATTAATTTATAAACCATAATAAATGAATTGTATAGGTCTAGCCTCCGTGTGTGAAGTTGTTCCATCCTCAAAAACAAAAAGCTAATGCTTCTGCAGTCTAGCTGCAGCTTCTAGCCACGGCCTTCTGTTAAGAAAGGACACTGAATGTCCTGAATGAGGCATCACACACAGGACGTGAGTCTGAACACAGCAGACAACAGGAGTATTTACAACAGCATATACAAACTAAAATACTGCATGTGGGTGCACACTCACATTCTCTGTTTTACTGTTGCATAAATCCCATGCATGTATGAGATTAAGTTAGCTTCATTATATCTCAGTGATTAAGTGAATAATAAAGTTTCTATCGGGTCACTATCAGCCTGTCAGTCATTATTTTCAGGGAGGGGGCGGGGCTTGGAGGAACGGAGAGGAGACGGTGATCGCGGAAGCTTTTTTCCTCCTGCCTTCACAAACTTTGCATACGTATATATCGTCTGAAAATTGCTAGAGGACATTCATACTCTGCAATCCAAGACTTAATTAAATCCACCAAAAACCTGACATGATTGTAACGCGATTCTTTTTGAAAAACATAAATCCCTGTCTGTGTCTCTGAGCCACAGCAACATGGAGTGATTCGGAGCGGGTCCTTCTGCTTTTGGTTCTGGACTGGTGTTCTTGTGTTGGTGGATAAAGCAGACTGCTCCGTGTTGCTGTGCTGCTGTCACGTCTGTTCCCTGATCTCTGCGTCACCGACCGATTTGATATTAAAGTGACAGAAAAAACGTTATAGTAAAGCCGCGGCCGGAAAATCAGGAAGCAACGTTACTACTCTATAACCGATTATCTTCCGTCACTGCATCGAGACCGAATCGTCCACGTCCGCATCGCAATGCATCGTAAAAATGATTATTTTCAACACCCCTAACAGGTATACATATTGTTATCTTTAACAAATATGTGTAACTTTGTCTATTTGTATCTGTAGTCTCCTACATTCATATAAAGTATGCATTTGCATATGTAATCATAATATTTCAGAAAACGGGAATGAATACAAACTGAAACATGAATTTTGAACCTTTATAGAATATCTACATATCTGTCGTTGAAAGAACAGTTCCAGCTAATATGTAACAAGATAAAAGCTTATTTTCATGCTTAAATATAGCCTTTAAAAACAAAACAAAGATGGGTTTTAAGAAAAGTAATCGTTTCAATGCAAGTAATCAAATGGGGAAGTGATATTATTGAGATATTTCGTTTTTACACAATCCCCCTGAAGCTCCTCGTGCTTCCTGTGCATATTTTCAAGTTAAAGGTCACCTATTGTGCAAAATCCACTTGTTCATGTCTCTTCTACATCAACATGTGTCCCCTCTTCTTCATGTCTCTTCTACATCAACATGTGTCCCCTCTTCTTCATGTCTCTTCTACATCAACATGTGTCCCCTCTTCTTCATGTCTCTTCTACATCAACATGTGTCCCCTCTGTGGAAAGAGACTCTGGAAGTTTCAGGAACAAAGATTCTCTCTCTTTTTGTCCTGATCCATTTCTATAAAACCACTGTCAGATTTTGGCCACTTCATGATGTCATGACGATGTGTTGGCTTGTGTCACCATTAGCCAATCACCAACCAAGGTAACCCCCCCGCCCCCCCCTTATCACCTGAATCTCCTCCTAGAGCACCATTGTGTTCTTTTTAACCAAATATCTCTCTGAGGGGCGTGGGGAGGGGCTCCTTATTTTCATCTAAAGTAACAGACGGAGGCCGTTTCTCAATGTCGAGTACGCCTGCTGCAGAGCCACTATTTCAAGTATAGTACGTCATCGAGTGGCGCTGAATGCTGGGCATTTAACATGCATTCAAACAGTCCTTCGGTGCCACTCAATGACGTAGTATACTTGAAATAGTGGCTCTGCAGCAGGTGTACTCGACATTGAGAAACGGCCAGAGAATCAGCACTTTTGAAACAGGGCTGAAACAGAGAGGATTATGGGTAATGCTGCAATGATCTGTTTGGTGTTTGGAGCCAAACACTTCAGAGACATGTTCTGTATATATCTGAGACCTGTAATATGTTGATGAAAAACAGTAGAATAGGGGACCTTTTTAAATGTATCTATTCTCCTTTCTCATCCCTCTGCAGCGTCCAGTATTCTCTCGTCCCCCTCAAGGAAAGGTCAGAAGGGCACCCTGGTGGGCTACTCTCCTGAAGGGACCCCCCTGTACAACTTCATGGGCGACGCTCTGCAGCACACATCGCAGTCGATCCCCCGCTTCATCAAAGATTCCCTGAAGCAAATCCTGGAGGAGTACGACTCCAGGCAGATCTTCTACTTCCTGTGTCTCAACCTGGTACGTACAGCGTGAGGAAGCTCACAACTGAACTAGGACTAACCATCGAGCATATTATGGTGAAGGGGAATTTATTAAAAATACATTTCAAATTGGAAAATTAAAACTCTATCTTTGTACAAATATTTTAATTGTATTTTATTTTGTATTAGACATTATACTTTCACTTCTTATTCATTTAATATGACAATCAGTTAGATATACTCCCACAACCCATCAGAGAGTGCACTGACATCACCACCTTCAAAAAACGTACAAAAACTCACCTCTTCGATCTGGCTTTTAATGTGTGATTGTTTTTGTATTGCTTGATTTTAATTAGACTTTAACTATATTTATTTGTTGTTCTTTTCTTTTCACCATCTCTGTAAAGCGACTTTGAGCACCTGTAAAAGCGCTTACAAAATAAAAAATACAAATAAATCTATTATTATACAGGAAAAACGTACTTTCTGTTCAATATAGATTAATAATTAATAAGACGGCATTTGCATTAAAACAAAGATAACAGAAATAAATCAAGCATTAAGAAAAAAATAACATTAACAGCATAATCATTAGAAATAGTTTACTTTTAATTATTTCTTTAAGATACCTGCAGTGTTCTAACTATATTAATGTCAACTATTCAATAAAGATTAATCATTCAAAATGACAGCCATTGTGTGGATGCCACCCACAGTAACATCTTGTTATTGAAGAGGCATACGATTATATTTCCAAACTAAAAGGAAAAAATGGTTTTTGTTAAACTCTGTAGCTACCTCTAGGAATTTAGGCTGTTTAAACACCTCAACATTAATTAACATTTTAGAAATACACACAAATTATTTACTTTTAAAAGCTGACATTTTATGACTCTAGATATTTGAATTTGACAATTGTTTTGTTGAATTTTCTGTAAATCAACACCCTCCGGTTGTGCAGATCCTGCTTAAGGACATATGGATGTTGAATATACAAAATTGGAGCAGTTAGAAGATATTACTTACATTTCAACCTTAATAAACCTTTTGTTATACTATACATGACACCAGCTTTTTCCAGTTTAGGATAAGTGTGTACAGTTTGTGTATTTTGAGTAAACGTGAGGTGTGCTGTTCCAGGCGTTCACCTTCGTGGAGCTGTTTTACGGCGTTTGGACCAACAGTCTGGGGCTGATCTCTGACGGCTTCCACATGCTGTTCGACTGCTCCGCTCTGGTGCTCGGCCTGTTCGCTGCGCTCATGACTCGCTGGAAAGCTACCAGGATCTTCTCCTACGGGTAAACGTCTCTTCTGACTTTTTCTCAAAATCTCAAAATTCTGACTTTTTCCTCAAAATTCTAAATTTTTCCTCAAAATTCTGACTTTTTCCTCAACATCTCAAAATGTCTGACCTTTTCTCAAATCTTAAAATTCGGACTTTTTCTAAAAATCTGACCTTTTCTTAAATCTAATTGTTTTGAATTTTTCCTCAAAATTCGGACTTTTTCTCAAAATCTCAAAATTCGGACTTTTTCCTCAAAATCTCAAAATCCAGACTTTTTCTGAAAATCAGATTTTTTTTCTCACAAAATTCAGACTTTTTCTGAATGCTTAAACATTTTAATAATCACTCGTCACCGGCTTGAGCTTCAACATCAGGATCCATGTATTTGTGATCCTCTCCAGAATGGAAGTAGTCATCACATACAGAGCATCAACTAGTTCCTGAGCAGTGTCCTTCACATGCTGATATCCAAGAGAGGGAGTCACACAGTCACAAGATGGAGGAATAGAAAGCAGTATTCAATGTTTACTTCAGATTAGCTCCACGTCAGAAATGATCATGCTTGCCATATGTCTATCTCCATAGAGACTGAATCATCATGTTAATCACATAGCTATCACATGCCTAAAACAGTCCTGATGCTCTTCTAGGTAATCAATCATGTCATGTACACAGCTACGTAGGGTTATCATGTGTACTCTGATATTGGAAGAGTACATTCAACAACAACGTCCATCAACAACATGTGGAATCTCTTTGATGGGAGTTATTGGAGAATTTAGCTGGATGTCTAAAAGTGGACTGTTGTTCTTCTGCAGGTTCGGTCGTGTGGAAATACTTTCTGGATTCATCAACGGCCTGTTTCTCATGGTCATCGCTTTCTTTGTCTTTGTGGAGTCAGTCACCCGTGTGTTGGATCCTCCCAATATAAACACTGACATGCTGACTGTGAGTAAGCTGCACCTACAACCTGCTGATGTACTATTCATGTGACGTCCTGATTCAATATAAGGTGTCTGATACAAAGCCCTTTCCAGATGATTCTATTAACCGAAATGCACAAGAAACACCTGAAGTAGTATTGCTTTTTATTTTAACTATTTAGTAGTCTCAACACATAACAATTAATATAAAAATGTAAAAAATGTCACTGTTTTGTTGAGGAGAAAATGTGTTTTTCTGTCCATTGCTAAGATGAAATGAACCTGTCTGCTTTTGATAAGACTGCACATAGTGATCAGAGCGATCAGCTAGCAAGAGCAAGTTCAAAATGGACCAATCAGCATTAAGAATTCAACCAAGCCCTGTAATCAAATGATAGTAATAATAATACATGTAATCTATATAGCGCTTTTCCTGGTGCTCAAACCGCTTTACAAGCAAGTAAAGAAGAAAAATAACAACGAGTAAAAAAGTGCTAAGCTAGGTGGAATAAGGGTGAGTGGTTAGTGGATTAGGAGTCGAAGGCTCGAGTGAAAAAGTGAGTTTTGAGGGATTTTTTTTGAATGAAATAAAATTAGTATGACATTTGGGAAGCCGCTGAATGCCATCAGTTATTAATGTCCTTTCAGTAAGTCGCTAGACACCATTCAGTCTAAAGTCTGTGTGTTTTTCTCCTGCAGCCGGTGTCAGTCGGAGGCTTGCTGGTGAACCTGGTGGGGATCTGCGCTTTCAGTCACGCTCACTCCCACGGCGGCAAAAGCTGCTCGTCACATGAAGAAAAAAGTAACTCTCACCACGGCCACTCCCACAGCGAGCACGGCCACTCTCACGGGGGCCACGGCCACTCTCACGGGGGCCACGGCAACTCTCATGGCGGGCACGGGGGACACGGGAACTCCCACGGCTCCGGAGGCGGAGGCATGAACGCTAACATGAGAGGTGCGTTTTCAAAAAATATATATTTATTCAATTTTCACAGGGTAACACAATCAAGAAGGAGCATGATACCAATATGTACCCCCTTTCCCCCCACTTATCCCAAACACAGAACACATTCTCCACACATAAATAAAATAATAAAAAGTATAAATAAATGATGTATATAAAAAAAATAAGGAAAGAAATCCCCAAAACAAAAACATTATACAAAGAAAATTACCAAGACAGCACAACAAGGAATATACAGATGAGTACACGGAGGGTGATCAGACACAACAATTACATAAAGGCTTGTTAGACATGGCAAACAATATGGAAATAAGCCTTGAAATCTCCGTCCATCCTAGTCCGTAGAGACTAGGGCTGAATGATTAATTGATTTTAAATCGAAATCGCAATTTGAAATGATGCAATTATCAAATGATGCAATTATCAAATTGCAAAGCTTTTGGTTTTTTTCTTCTTGTGTGTCAGTCATCCACACCAATCAGAAGTGCTGTGCTCCACATGTACCAGTCATTGTTAACCAATCAGAAGTGGCCCATGATAGTAGGTGATAGACAGATTTATCCAATCACCTGCCAAGTATTTTTGAAATACTTTTCCAAATGGCTTCCAATGGAGCTTTCCTAGATGGTTTGGTGAAACAAAGCATCTGAGTCAGGTTAGTAATGCTCCATCACTATTACAGTGAATCTTAAACTGAAGCTTGACTTTAAAGCAACCCAACGGAGGTTTCATGTAAGTTTAGTTCTTTCACTCGTAGCTCGGGCTGCGGGGGTGCAAGAGACGGGAGCACGTTGATACGACCTTCCTAGCCGGAGATATGGCCGCATTTTACAATAAACTTCCGCTGGGTCGCTTAAAAACAAATATCGCAAATTGAATCCCAATATCTGTCATAAAAATCGCAATTAGATTATTTCCCCAAATCGTGCAGCCCTAGTAGAGACCACTTCGGTGGGCTTGGGCCCCCTCATCTCCAATACAGTCCAGAAAAGGGTTCCTTATGTGAAAAAAGTTAAAAGGTTTGTCCTTGAGCCAGAAGCGTGTAGTGTCTAGGAATAAGTTTCATAACACTTTGAATCCAATGCGGAACCGTGGGGACAGTCTGGAATCCATTGAAGCAGAATACATCTCCTTGCACTACGAAGAAGCAGCTTGAGTGAGGAGGGGCTAATGTTAACTGCTGCGGACTGCATTTTGTTTTTTTATTAAGGAGTGCAGATTTTACAGACAATACAACCATTTTTCACATTTCCTGGTTTTGGTTTTCTTATTACAGGAAGTTGCACGACTACATATAAGGAAACAAACAGAATCCCCCCACATTGTATCGCTTGCACATCCTGATACATTTCACATGATAAAGAGCAAAAAACACACACAAAAAATAAATAATAAAAATAATAATTAATGAAAAACATAAAAATAAAATACAAAATAAATAAAAGAATAGATTTGCGTTTTTTCATTGATGCACTAAAAAACATACTGTAACATGAGATATAGCGAGATACATTTATTTAGTTAATCACAGTTGATCACAGCAGTGGCAGAGATTTGCAGTCTGAGCGCACTTTTTCATATTATTTTCTGATTGTACTTTCTGTGTCATCGTCCTAACAGTTATTTGGTCCAATTAGGGACATGTTGGAAATGTTTCCAAAAGTCACTCCATGGGTTTCAGTAATGACCCCAAAATGATATCAGTTCTTTATTCATTAACTAATCGGAAGATCCTAAGATGCATTCCCACTAGGTGACAGTAAAATCAGCTATTCAATTCAACACTAGTAAAAACACATGCCAACGTATTGTTTTTTAACCATCTCGCTTTATTTGACATTGAGCATTAATCTAATGCATATACCGTACTTTTCGGACTATAAGCCGCGACTTTTTTCCCCATTTTTTTTTTTGTACAGCTACCGGCCACTAGGGAACCTCCTACATCTATGGATTTTACAGGTAAAATTAACCACTTTTAACTCTATGGGCTCTATGACCGGTCCGCGCCCGCCACCTCTAAGCGGCGGGCTCCAGCAGGAAAAGCTGGAGGCCGGAAAAGAGTGAGACAGGTAGCGCGCCAAAGTAAAAGTGGAACCGAGAGACAGAACGAGAGCAAGACAGACGGACAATTTAGCTGCTGCGGCTTATATGCAGGTGCGCTTTATAGTCCAAAAAGTACGGTCCATAAAAATCAACAGAGAGGTGAGTTTTTTTCATTGATGCACTAAAGAAATACCTTCCTGTAAAGGAGGATGTAGCGAGATACATTGTTTTTGTTGTTTCCTTGCAGGTGTTTACCTCCACGTCCTGGCTGACACGTTGGGCAGCGTGGGCGTCATCATCTCCACCATCCTCATCCGTCAGTTCGGCTGGTTGATAGCAGACCCAATCTGCTCGCTCTTCATCGCCGTGCTCATCTTCCTCAGCGTCATCCCTCTGCTGAAGGACGCCTGCGAGGTGCTTCTTCTGAGAATTCCCCAAGAAAATGAGAAGGAGCTGACCAGTGCGCTGGAGAAGGTGAGGAAACACTCGTGATGAGGACTAAGTTCTCTCAGTTTTCTTTCACAGATAGTGGTTTCACTGCACATCAGAATAACTGTATGTTTAATAGAGTGTACAGAGTGGGGGCAAATCTGTTATCTATCTATAGCAGGGGGGTCAAACTCAAATACACAGTGGAGGGCCAGACTGGTTCAGTGTTTATTGCAAAACGTATTGAAATTAACTTATTGCACATTAAACCTGGAACTAACACAGCTTAAATGATTGCCTTTAAAAACAACATTAAACATTAAATAATCAGTTGCATTCATTTCTTATGGCTCTATCTGCAGCTTTTCCAGAGTCATTTCTTATGATTACATTTTTCCAACAGCTTTAAAAAAACTATTTCACTCAAAGAACAAACCAAACATGCCCTGTTGTCGTGAGAAAGAAAGTGCAGAAGGAAACATCCATTGAACTCAGGTTGCTGCTCTGTGATGCTAGTTCAGATACTTGGCATCTCATCTTGGGTGCAAGGTCATCAATGTTTGGGCTCAGGCTCTGAGCGGAGGAGACCCTCAGGATGGAGTGAAGGAGTGCGTGCGCAATATACCGGCGGGCCAGATCTAATAGTAATTAGAAATTATCCTGCGGGCCGAAATTAAATCCACCAAGGGCCTGATTTGGCCCCCGCGCCTTGAGTTTGACACATGTGATCTATATTATTAAAGGAGTTGACTTCTTAGGATTGTTAACTAACCTGATGTGGTTGAATTCATTTGGCTTAGCAAACTTTAGCCATTATATCTGAACGTAAAGTTAGATGTTATTTCCATAAAGGTTATTCCTATTCTTATTGTAATGGTGTTGGCACTCTTACTAACATTACCATAATGTCAACCATTTAGCTGCTGGATCAAAGTATGAACTAACTTCACGTTATCCTCAGCCACCAATGGTTCAATTGTAATTGAGCTAATATAATTAGCATAGTATTAGGATTTGCTTTTGGATTTGTCTCAGAACATGGGACTAACTTATCAGACAACAGTGAGGACATTAAGTTAAATACACCGTTAGTACGTGATCTACATTTTCCATTTCTCTGAAACATAAATGACAGACTCACATTGAGATTCAAGAAAGAGCTGAGCATTATCAAATGCCTTGGCAAAAGTGAATATGTTTCCAGCCCCTCGGCAGTTTTCCTGGTGTTCATTTCCCTGGTTGTTTTTTCAGATCGAGAAGATCGAAGGAGTGTTGTCGTACAGAGACGCTCATTTCTGGAGGCACTCGGCCAACATGGTGGCGGGGACCATCCACCTGCAGATCATGGCAGACGTGGTGGAGCAGAGGATCGTTCAGCAGGTCGGTACAAACTGTAGAATCACCTCATGGCCTTCGGCTGATCGCTAAGAAACGATTGGTAATTGTTATGATGGGCATTTATAATAATTCAATATATAGGTTTCCTAACTACAAAATGTTCTCCGACAGAAGGGTGTCGCCTTGACCACTGTCAGGCAGTTATCATATGGATGTTAGGGTTGTAATTAACATGCGATATTTCCCCTTCTGTCTGCCCCCCACCTTCCTCAAGCCTGTAATGTAAATGACCTAGCTGAATGGATCCTCTTCCTGTGTCTCTTCCCTGTATAAAGTCACTGCTTTTCTGTGTAACTTGGTCAGAGTTCTTAAGCACGCAGGTTATCTGTCCTTCCAGCTGGAAATAAGATTGATTTTGTTCAATGCTATAACTCTTTATCAAATAACACAGCTTTTGTTTAAGCTTGTATATTTGTTCTTTTCTTCCCAGAAGGTGATTACGTGTGGGATTTCCCCCACAATTGTCAGTTCTGATCGCTCTGTGTCTGTGTGATTGGCAGGTGACGGCCATTTTGAAAGACGCCGGGGTGAACAATCTGTCGGTGCAGGTGGAGAAGGAGGCGTACTTCCAGCACATGTCGGGACTCAGCACGGGATTTCACGAAGTTCTTGCGATGACGCAGCAGATGGAGTCCATCCAATACCTGAACGATGGGACACTTATAATGTAACCGCAAATATTTTGGACCAAATGAAACTTTTTCGGATTCACTTTTTTTTATTGAGATGTACAGTAAATGTATGAATGTGGTTTGAATAAATCTGAATATATTGGCTTGTTGCATATTATCCCTTACCAATCAGTGAAAAAGCAAACGTTGCTTCATCTGCAATTTAAACCAACGTTGAACTAACATTAGCTTTTGTTTCTCTTCTGTTATCTCTGCCGGATATCCGTCTGTCCACAGCTACTCTCACAAAGAATCAATCAATCGAAGTACTTACAATAAAAACATATTTATATAAACAATTGAAGTGTAAATGTGCAATACAAGTCCTTGTAACCCCAGGGACACAGCGTCTAAAGCACAGGAACAAGACAGGACGTCCTCCACAGAACAGAAACCCTCCGAGGACATGGTGAAGACATGGTGCAGGTCAGACCTAAAGCTGCAGCCATGTTTTGGTAAAGCACACTTAACTACACTCTAGATAATCCGTCTGACTCGCCGTTAGCTCCTCGATGGTGGTGCATGCTCACTTTTTACTACTGGACCCATCAGCCTCGTATTTTCTGAGCACATTTATGAATGTTTCTTAAAGATCTCTTGTGGCTTTGGGGATGAGAGATTTTTTGAAAAACATATAACATTGTACGTTTTATAATGTCACGACTTGCTTCTGACTGCAGGATGGGGCAAGTGATGAGCAGCTGATCTGGTCCTGCCATACTTGCCTGATATTATAACTCGCAAGGATTTTGTGGAAGTTTACGATATTTGCGGTTTGTATTTTTCCAATATAACATCAGCAGTGGCAGAGATTTGCAGTCGAATGAGTGCATTTTTGAGTATATTTATTATTATTGGTTATTGTATGTTCTGTGTCGTAGTCCTTACAGTTATGTGGTCCAACTAGGGACATGTTGCAAAGGTTTTCACTTGGGTTTCAGTAATGATCCCAAAATGATGTCCTTAGTCAGTTCGTTATTCATGAATAAATTGGAAGATGCATTCCCACAAGGTGACAGTGAAAAGAGGCGTTCAATTCAACATCAACCAGTAAAAACACATACCAACGTATTTTTTTTTAACCTTCTCGCTTTATTTGGCGTTGAGCATTAATCTAATGCATATACATGTGAACAAAACAGTCAAACTCACTCTGTTGCTACAGTGCAGAGAGAAATGCGGACTATCATACACCTTATTGGTGATGCTTCAACAAAACGGAACTACATGAAAAGTCTCCTTTTACCCGCACTACTAAATGTTCTGACTGACACCGTGATAGACACGCAGGAGTCAGGGGTCTGTAATGTGCACACAAAAAACACGGGGGGGGGTTCATGCATCGTACACAGCTGATCTTCCTTCTACTCGATGTCATTGGAGCTTCCCACAGGGGCCTCTGTCTTCGTTACTGCAGGGGGACAAAAGTAAATCAGGTAATTCTCTGTTCATTTTCTTCTTTGATGTTTAATCTTAAACCATGTGTTCAACATTCAATACTGTAGATGTTTTACCCGGGCAAGGTCCGCTCTCTAAGGTAATGTCATCAATGGCAATGTCACTCCTTACTGATGAACCCCTGGTGGCTTCAAACACAATCTGGAACAGAGAGAGTACAGAGCTGTAAAGCAAAAAGTATTAAAAGTACAGTTTCTGCAGAATATGGCCCGTGGGACTGATATATCTTTGTATATGACACAATTAGGGTGCAATGTTTAGGCTGCATTTGACTGTTGTAGCTGTTGAATATGTATTTCATCTTCTTTATTTACAGTCAAACCTCCCTGAGCCTTAACTCATTTGCAAAACAGCCCAAAAGGTTAGGAATCCTATATAATGTATTGTTTAATAGGCTGATCCTATCTGTTGGGAAAATACTGAATGTACTCTTCCAATGTCAGATAGCACATGATAACAAAGGCCCCACTGTAGCTGTGTACATGACAGGATGTATGATTACCTAGAAGAGCATCAGGACTGTTTTAGGCATATGATACAGTATGTGATTAACATGATGATTCAGCCTCTATGGAGATAGATATATGACAAGCATGCTCATTTCTAACGTGGGTCTTAGCTAATCTAAACATTGTATACTGCTTTGAACTGGTATTGAACTGCATCCCGAGTGATATTTTTCTAACAATATCCATGTCCAGCGCACAGACTTTAAATACAAACAGCCCTCAGAGGTGTCTTGCCTGATGCTGGATATCGCTCCTGTACTCCACCGTGGCCCTGAGCCAGGCGACGCTCTGCTCTCCGCTCAGTTTCCACAGCAACGCACCCTCTCCATCCTTATGGAGGTGAACGCTGAGCTGACCCGTGCCTGAGCCGTACATGTGGTAGTAGAAGCTCAAACACTGAGGCCCCCTGGAGCCTCTCAGGGGTCGAGAGAGCAGCCGCACGCTCTGACCCGACAGCATGGGCGACGCCTCCATGTGCAGGTAGTATCCTGTCAATCAAAGGTCAACGGGTTCAACGCAGACTGCTACTCAAGCTGTGTTACTGTGTAACGTTCTCTAGTTATTTTAGAGCAGGGGTGTCCAAACTTTCTGCACTGAGGGTCACATACAGACAAATATAGAGGTGAGGTATATTGCATTGTCAGTTCAGTGATAAGTTAAAACAAACAAGCCTCATATTGCTTATAAAAAGAGAAAATATGAAGGGTGTATTTCAAGCTTGTTATGTAATTAAGTTATTGGGTTATTATTTTGTATCAACTAAGATTTGTTAGAAAATGTTTCCAAC
Organism: Pseudochaenichthys georgianus; assembly: GCF_902827115.2. Classification (NCBI taxonomy): domain Eukaryota; kingdom Metazoa; phylum Chordata; class Actinopteri; order Perciformes; family Channichthyidae; genus Pseudochaenichthys; species Pseudochaenichthys georgianus. The sequence goes on along the minus strand of NC_047514.1, from coordinate 3,888,540 downwards.
TTTAATTGACCTTTTAACACATGAATACTGTGTAATATATTTGTACAAATATATTTAAGAAGTACAGTATATGACAAGCACAAGTTTAATCTTGTGGGCCATATTTCAATATACTTTTGGAATTAGCTGATGGCCGATTCAAAATGGTCCCCGGGCCGCATTTGGTCCCCGGGCTGTAGTTTGGACACCCCTGTTTTAGAGCGTGCAGAATATTGTGGATTTGGAAGGAGCGTTAAGCGCGGGACCCTCACCGAGTCCCGTGCTGTGGTCTGCTCTCGGTCCGGTGTAGGAGGTGGGGGTGGGTCCTCGTCTCAACTCCCAGTCTCCACTGTCACTCTGCTTGTCCTGAGTGTAGCCACACAGGCCCGCCTCAAAGTCACAGTGTCCGGGCAGAGTCCGCAACACGGAGCCTGCAACCGCAACATGAAAACACTACAAAATGTTCTGTAACACTTGTATTTGATAGTTGCCTTTAAAACAAAACTAGTGGTTGGACTGACAGGGAGCTGTGAGGCATAATTTAGGGTGATCCGTATCTTCCTTGTTTGAGAGGGAGGGGAGATAGAGACGACCCCTGGTGGAGGTCTGGAGATCAGTTTCTGAGTTGCAAATGTTCTTTAATGGCACAAATTCCTGTAGTGTGTTATATAGGTTTTGTGCATGTAAATGGTCTGCAAAGGCTACAATCCCAAAGCTCACTCCAGAGGGAGTTTCTCTCCCACACACTCCCCCCCCCCCCCCCCCCATGGATGTATAATAAGAACTGGACACAGCGGGGGAGGCGGGGGAACTAGTTTTCTCATTGCTGCGTTTAGCTAAACAGCATGTTGGGAGTATTTTGATGTCGTCTGACTGCAACTAAATATGGGGAATGGATTTTTGATCAGGGTAAATAGAGATGTGTATGAGCACGCTATGATTTGTTTTTGTTGTTGCAGTTTGTACCTTCTGTCAGCTCACAGTCTCCGAGGCTCAGGCTGATGTCGTCCAAAGCCACGGAGCCGCAGTCCCAGAAGCTCTTGCAGGTGCTGACGAACACCATCTGAACAGCAGAGGAAAGCAGTGAGCAGCTCCACCGTCAGAGGGTCAACACCATCGCTCATTTACACTGACATCTCTGGAGAAACTACACACACGTCATTACACACACGTCATTACACACACGTCATTACACACACGTTCTGGTTGTTTCTGCCCTGCGTGAGACTTCCTCGTGGGGAAGAAAAAATCCTCAATTGGAATCTTGAAATCGGTTCAATGTGTTCAGAAAGGAAGAAAAGGCCAGTGTGGGAAATCCTTGGAGCGTTTAGTCATCTGGACGAACTCCTTCTCATCATGCACATGAACAAACACAGTAATAAATCCGATAAATCAAAAAGCTGAACTGTAAAAGGCTCCGACACAAGAGCAGAACGTGAGAACAGGTTAGTTGTCCCCTCAGGGCTCCGTAAAGGACAACACTATTATTTAAGAATACAAGTGAGAAACATTATGAGAAAGTGATCATTTGTTCTATTATCACCAATGAGGGGATGTCTTCAGTTTGGTTTGTGGTCTGCTTGTCTTTCATACGGCAGGCTTAGAAAAACACGACTGGCCCAATGTCGATGAAACTTGGTGGAAAGGTGAATCCTGAGCCAAGGAAGAACTCTTTACATTCTGGAGCGGATCTGCTTCCTGGAGCATTACTTTTTATTCATGGCAAAGGCCTTAGCGAAGCTCTGTGCTCGCTGCCTTGGCGGAGGTATGCACTTTTTGAATGTTTATTATTTCCTTCGTTCCTTCCTCCCGTCCTTTATTAATGAATGATTTGGCTCACTGTCTCCCTCTTTCTCTCCTCCCCTCACTTACTTCCTTTTTGATCCTTCCCTCTTTCCCGTTCACGCTTATTCTCTACTGTTTTCTGCCTTTGATATTTCCACTTCCTCTCTTCTGACCTTGGCAGGCTTTGATGTCTGGAAGGTGACGTCCGCTGTGATCCAGATTCCTCTGGACTTCTCCCCCTGAGTCCAGATCCTCTCCTGGCTGCTGCCCTGCTGCAGATACACAGCCAGAGCCTGGTCCGTCTGGTTGAAACCTGCAGTTGCCAGAGTTATTTTTGGTCAGTGAGTCAGTCAAACAATCACAGACAGCGATAACATTATGCAAATGTTCTTTCATCCGGAGAGTTTTTGGGGTGCCACTCACCCCTCAGGGAGAAGTAGAATCTCAGGCAGTACTTCATGTTCCCAGGCAGAGTTGGACCGATCAGGCGACTAACGTAGCCAGAGAGTGGGCTCAGCCAGGAGTGAGCCAACAGGAAATATCCTTGAAGGAGAAGAGAGCCTTTATTTCCCTTCAAAACGGTCTCTTCCTCTGAGTCCATGCCATGAGTGTTCCTGTCACTACTGCCACCTGTTATTGATCTTGAATTCAACAGTTTTCAAATTGTTTTAATCCTCAAATCCAGATTGGTTCACCACATTATCACCCTTTGGGTTTTAAAGCTGTCTCATCCAATTGTCTTTGCTACAAAATCTATACAAAGCAACCAACACTAATAAAATGGTAATCGCTAACATATTAGCAATGTACAATTTAAAAAAGCAACTGCTTCTGGTGGCAACATTTACTGAACCAGATAGTAAAAATGGCTAAACAATAAGCTAAATAGGGCTAGAAGCTTTGTGAAGCAAACAAGTTGACCACAATACCCACAATCAAACTCTACTGGATTCACTTGACTGTACAGATTGTAGTGTTATGCTAGTAAAGGTTGATGTAGTCAGGGACTGCTATCCTTAAGCAGAGATAAGGGTGGACTTCAGAGATCTAGTAAACTCTCCTCCTTCTTTCTCCAAACCCTCAGAAATGTTTTATATTTTGGTGGTTTCATAATCGGCGCACGCAAAATGGCTCTATAGCGCCCCCTAAACTTAAATCGACTATTATTCATTGTAGCCCTGGCCCACCTGCTCCTGTGGTGTGGTCTCCGTTCCTAAATATGTTGGGCTTCACAGACACTCTCCTCCACAGCGACCCGGTCATCTGCTCCTGGGAGTAGCGGCAGAAACCAGACTCAAAGTCACAGTTAGCGATGGAGGGGTCAAAGGTCGGCTCTGTGGATCGCATGTATGGGATCAGCAGATGTTGTTGGATTAACACTGTTTTGTATTTGGCCTTAACTTAATATTTAACAGAACGTTTCACATGACAGAGGAAATACTAAAAAGGCAAGGAAAGCAAAGAACTGTAATGAGCACAATCATGCTTAGGGATGGTCCATACTCTATTTTAATCCACCACCCTGGGGACTAACTTGACATATGACCAGAGGTGGGAAGTAGGGGAGTACAAATACTTCGTTACTGTACTTAAGTATATTTTTCTGGTATCAGTAATTTACTCCACTACTTATTTTCGACGACTTTTGACTTTTACTTCTTACATGTTGAACCCAAATACCTGGACTTTCTACTTCTCACATTTTCCAAACAGGCTGGTTCCTTTAGTCTGAATGTGTGTTTGGTGCGTGATCATTATTCTTTAGAGTCATTGCGTGCCTATTGATTCGAACACGATCCGTGTATCCATCATTTCCTGGTCTTCTCTAAAGAAGAGGGACCAATGGAAACGTTGTCATGTTGCCGTTGTTCAGCATGGAAACAATCATTAGCTAACAATGACATTATTGTTCTAATGATGTTAAGGGAGGTCAGGTACTCTTTAAAACAGCTGGTAGTTATGGGTACTTTTTACTGAAGTACACTTCAAAGCCTCTTTACTTTTACTTGAGTAAAGAAGTTTAGTCAGTACTTCTACTTTTACCAGAGAATTTGTAAACACGAGTATCTGTACTTCTACTTGAGTAAAGGATGTGTGTACTTTTGCCATCTCTGCATATGAACATCCTCAATTGTTAATAATTTGGATGAACAACAGTGAGTGACTAGCTGCAGCTCACCAGTGTCTGTGCTGCAAAACTCTGGAGAAAAGGAAATGTCATCAACTGCAACACGTCCACCTCTCGCACTGTTAAAGGACACTTCAAAGACCACCTGAGAAGCAGACACATGGAGAAGCTCATAAACAGAGATGCATGACATCATGTGCACGCCAATATAAAACCCTCACACAGAAAGAACATGTATTTACTGTAAGAAGAAAGAACACGTTTAAAAACAAACACTTTTACATTCTGTTTTTAGAGTTAAAACTTTAGCAGCATGTTGAATAATTAGACCACCTATAATGCTGCTTATGAGTTCATTCAGCATAAAATGATAACAACAGGGGACATTTCCCCTAGTTATTGCATTGCTACCACAAACAAACTAGCATGTATTTATATTATTTCTCCATTTAACTAAGCCCTTATATCATATACTATATGTATTTATCTTTAGACAATAGGACATGTACACAACAAAATAGGAAAATGTAAGAAAAACAATGTGTTATTTCTTCCTTTGAAAAGTCATATAGTCTCATCTAAATATCTTAAAGTGTTCACATACACTTTGAAATGCTATGTACATTAAGCGTAATTCCATACTGACCTGTACAGAGTACGGTGCCTTCAGTTCCACCTGCACAGGTATCCATTCTTCCAGCGTCCCGCTCCAGTCGTTTTGGTTTTCTGACCCGGCCCTCCACAGCTCCTGGTACTGACCCAGCCGGTCCTTGGTGAAAACTGAGAACAGGTTCCCTCTCTCCTCGCTTCGCTGGTACTGAAAACTCAGGCATCCGGACATCGGCACCGTCGTCATGGAAGACACCAGTTTGGCCACTTCTTTGAAAGTCTTGGCGTAGATGGAGTCCACGTACATCAAGTGACCTGAGTGGGAGCTTAGATATGAGTTAGGTTGTCGACTACAGCGTACCCACATATACTTTCAGTGTCCACATAAATGGATCAGGACAAAAAGAGAGAGAATCTTTTTTCCTGAAACTTTCAGAATCTCTTTACACATGTTGATGTATAACATACATGAATAAGTGGATTTTGCATAATAGGTGACTTTCAATGTAGCGTTCACTAGGTCAATTAGAACGAAAAGGACAAAATGATCACTTAGTAATTGGATGAAAACACCTTTTTGTGAATAATCCTCACCTGTCTTGTTGTTGTATGTGTGGTCGTTTGGTATGTTGTTGTGAAATATCTGGGAACCGCCTCCTCCCACATACCAGTTTACATTAGCGTTCCACTGATTACTGTATCCACAGAGGTGAGACTCCTCAAAATCACAATCTACACGCAGGAAATGAGAAACCGACGACTCATTATGGGTGTGAGTGCAAACTGATTATAATTTGTTCATGTTTTTGTGAGGAACATAGCACAGATGTGAATTCTTATTTTCTTTTTGATTTCAGAAAGATGCATGAGAGATGTATGTGTGAAGTCACTGACCCAGGCAGTACCCCGGGGTGATGTGGATCTCAAAGACGGCCACGCTGCTCCCAGCGCTCCGTCCGGGTTTAGCTTCGATGACAACCTAATCGACAACACATGTTCAGTGATACCCTGCAATCCTGATAGGGAGTGACACAGGGATGTTATCATAGGTCAGGAGGAAAGCAATTATATGGAAGTCAAAGGAAAGCACGCACGAAACGCACAGCAATCTAATTTGCTTTTGAAGCGGCAGGTTTTTCCGTAAAATGACTTGCACAGAGAAGAATCGACACACAGGAAGACGGAGAAGAAACACACTTGTTTAAGCATGAGGTCATGGTTTGAACGTGTGTGAGATCAAGCATGACATCCAGGGCCGTCCCTGGCAAAACTTGGGGCCCCAAGAGACATTGTGAGATGAGGCCCCCCCCCCCCCCCCCCACCGACAGGAGTGAAACATTTTTTTTGCAAATATAATTCCTGTTTATTATTATTATGAACCCAGTTACTTTTTTATACAGTGAGGTAAATGGTAAATGTATAAAATATATATAGTTGTAATATAGTCAAGACAAAACATGCTTATTACATTACATTTCTTAAATCTGCTTTCAAATATAGTTCCCTCTGTCAGCAATGTATCAACAACTACACACACATTTCTATCAGTATTTCTCTGTGTTGTGGTTGACATGATGATGGCTGTTAGGAGTTAAGGGGAGAGGCTGAGCATCACCATGAAATGTGCAAATTGACATAAAAATGAATGAAAGGGGAACAAATGCTAGCCAATGTTATGTAAACCAACTAGACAGACAGTTTCTCAGCGCGGAGAACTGCGCTGAGAGCTGCGCACAAGCCGAGCTCATAAGCTGAGGCCCCCTGCGCAATGTGAGGCCCCATGCAGCCTGCATGATCGGCCTGTAGGGAGGGACGGCCCTGATGATATCAGAGGTAATTTGAACTTATTTAGACAAACTAGTGCAGTGACCGTTTAAAACATGGGTGGGGAACCTCCGGCCCCCGAGCCATATACGGCCTGCGAGATAATTTGGTACGGCCCTCTAGGTAATTTATAAACACATGCAAAAAAGAAAAAAATTAGAGAAATCTAGACCGCAAAAAAATTAAACAAGCGAGTGCCTGTTTTTCCTGGCCACGGTCAGGGTCCTTGAACACAACACGAGCCTAACGTGTCATCACGTGGTATATGTCTCGTCTGACAGGGGTGCAGTTCTGACGGAGAGCACAAGAACGCGGCTCCGGCACTTCAGAAATTGCAGCCGTACACATGCCGCAGTTTCTGCGTGTCTGTGTCTTTAGTTGAAAGCCCAGTGGCGATCTGTTCATCTGTCATCATAGCCTACTGATCATACAGTCAATAACTGTGTTGTTATCATTAGCATCTGATTAGCTAGCTATGCTAACGAATATAAGAAGCTTGTTCTCCAACCAGTGAGGTAAAGGCACATCTTTATATGATCATTATAGTTATAAAAAAACAAGAGAATAAAGTAAACAGGTATAAAATACTATATGACAGTAAATAACAGTTGTTATTATAAACAAGAATACAGTTTGAAAGGGGAGTGATTTGTAAAATATCCATAAAGAAAAATAAATCTGCTTACAGTTCTGTTTCATATGGGTGTTGAGAGATGTGTCCATAGATCTCCTAATGTTGCTCTCAAAGTGCACCAGATTGATGCTTTTAACTTCCAGCAAAGCATGCCCCCGGACCCCCTTAGAGGAGGTTAGGTGTCCATATCTTTCTGTTTTGGTGGTCATGCCACAACCGTGCACGTGCAAGGATTAAGAGGTTGCGTTTTCTTTGCACATGTGATTTTAGTATTTTTAAGCAGAGGTCAATAACTTGTATACGGCCCTCGGAGGATATTGTAAACATTTAAATGGCCCTTGAGAGGAAAAAGGTTCCCCACCCCTGGTTTAAAACATGCCAGTTCGGAGTGGGCTAATTGTTTTTCCACTGTTTTTGCTGCTTATAGCTTTTTCACAGTTTGTGTCCACCTTTATGTTAGCTCATTTGTTTAAGGCTCTGGTTTGGTCTCCAAAAATTCCTGAGAACGTTTCTGTCTCTTTATAGCTGCAAGAATTGAGAAGGGTCAAGCACGGATTAAATCCTGCAAAAATAATATGCGTTAAAAAGGAAGATGAAGAAGAAGATTAACCTTTATTTATCCCGAGGGGGAAATTCATTTTTCAATTAGCCCCACCTCCACCAAAAAACACCAAGGAGGCTAAACATACAACCACTATTTTGATATAACTGAAACTTAAAAAGTTTGGTTTAGTAATATTTAGCAACAAAATAAGTAATAATTTCCCCCTCTTCATGTTGTGCTAACAATAACACCAGCTAGCGTTAGCAAAGGTCAATAGATTTGTTTGCCACTCGTTACGTTACATAACTTTAATGACTAATTGTAATCTTTCATTCGGTATTATTAGCAGAGGTAGTGTAGCACATGATGCAATATATTAAATATATGCTAAATAGGTATTATTGGTTAACAATAAACACTTTTTTTTAACAAATCTCTGCAACAGGATGCTATCGCTAGAATATAGCAGCTAGGGGTTTCACTGTCTTTTCTAGCTAACAGTAGTTGTTAACTTTCTCTTATTGGTATCATTTTTCCCATCTAGAATATTTATAATTGAAAGGTGAAAGTGATGAAGGGATATTTGGTAGGAGGCCTGAGTTCCAGCTATGAGAATGAGTTGCTTGGTTTCGGTTCAGTGAGACTAGAGAGCAGAACGATTTATCAGTCAGTTCTCTTCTACCTCTGACATTTTCCCTTTTTTTTTTCCCTAGGTCTGGTCTGAAATACATTAATGCACTGAGGGGCCCACACATAGCACACACTCCTCTCTCCATTATGTAGGTCACGACCCTGTCACAGACAGCTCTGCCCGAGTCTGGATGTAATATAAACATGTGCTGTACTATTCCCTCACAGTGTTTGGATAATGTGTGCATGTGAAGGTGTGTGTTATTGTTTCTGCACACTTTGTCCTTGCCTCAATTTGGGTCCCATGTGTAATTTATATGAATCTAGTTTTGGCCTCCTTTTAACGACAGCATGAGAACTTGGTTTTTACATTTACCAGGTTCCTTTAACAAAGAGAGAATATACCTGTGAGCAGAAACAGTTTTTCCAATTCTTGGATGTTTGTTCCCTAACAGTGGACTGCTCATACCTGTTACTTTTATTTGAGTAGTTTTCAATATATGTAATGTTTCCAAACAGCCCCCAAAAGTAACCATCTTAGGTTTACTTTCCGTTTGTCTACGATATCACTAAAACTGAATGTGAAATTGACATTACACTTGCTGTTGGTTTTCGTGGTAGCCATATGATGAATATGACAAATGCTTTTGGTGACCTTCTGAGCTTTTCAGTTAAGCGATAATTTAACCAACATTTGACAATTCTACAATTTAGGCATCACATGTTATTGGGCAGGTGGACTTGACCTAAGCATGTTCAAGCAAGAGGATGAACACTGTCTACACTCTGATACATTTTCTTCCCTGGGGCCTCTTTGTGGATTTTACTTACAAAGATTAGACACTATTTCAGAAGTCCTCTCACCGTGTAAGGCTCGGTGGTGTTCTGCAGGTCCATGCTGGAGATGACCCAGCTGTCAGAGGGTGCCTGGCTGCTCCACAGCGGTCTGTCAAAGCTCTTTCCCTCAGTGCTCTGCAGGACCTCCAGGCTCCCCGATCCGCTGATCTGGTAGACGAGCCTCAGGCAGCTCCACTCGCCCTGCTCTAGAGCCGGGCTCAGCAGGACCCCTGAGGTCTCTCTCTGTGGTCCGCCATCTGCACCTATCTGATCCTCCTGGTCGTCGCTCACGGCTGCTTCCACCGACACAAAACGGCCTGAAATAAAAAGGTATTTCCGATTTAGAGAAAACATTGGAAAAAATGCCACTGACAAAGAACAAAAATGTGATTAAAAGGACAAATATTGATAGCTTTTGACTTTATTTTACTGATCCAAATGTTTATTTTGTATGCATTCATTTTCATTGACATCAGTTGTTGAGTTAAATTAGTTTAGACACTCCTTCTTTCTTACTAGAGATTTAAATACAATTAAAATAAACTCCTTTGCATAACAAAACTGAAGGTTTACTTTACACCAGACTGGAAACTGTTTAATTTGTAATTCATTGTTAGTTTAGTGGTTGCCTTTCATTTTGTCAGTGTCTCTATCATAAAGTCAGTTAGCATCACCTGTCAGCTGTAAATGAGACATGGCAGTCTGCATTGTAATAAATAAACTTTCAGGCCAACTCGGTCAAAAATTATTATTATATTTTATGGAATTCTTCTACTGGTTGTACCTTCAATAATACAATGACCAACATAAAAACAAGTGTTTAGCACAAAGTCAAGAAAATTCTCGCAGAAAGTCATATATCGCTTACTTCTACAATATTTGCTAACGAGTGAGCTACCTGCTTGCTTTCGGCGTCATCAAAGCCCAAAGCAACAAGCAATAAATATTACAGTTTAGTAGCTGGGGTAGTAACTATAGTAACGCAGTGTAGGCGGAGCCATGACGTCATCTTCAATGCGAAACACAAAACCAACATCAGCCGTTAGCTGTTAGCCCTCAGAGCTCACAGCTCCTCATATCTGTTCAGAAACTAGACAAAAGTTAAACAAGTACAAACCACAGACTGCCTGTGTCATGGCGAATGTATAGGCCGTTGTTGTGAGTGTGGACGGTCGGAGCATATACAACGTTAACTTAGCCAATCTCCATTCAGAAAACACGCCTTTAAAAAGGGTTTTCGCCTGCCGTCTGTCTGCAGACTTGTCAAAGCATTGATTCATGGTTTTTACTAACCGGTATCAGTATGTTGTTACTTTGGCATAATTTTGAAACGTGTATTACAATTAAATCACGGTCAAATATGTTCATCTTGTTGTAGTTGCCAGTGATTCTCTCACTAGTTTAGCATACTCAGCCCGGTTGTTGGCCCGGAAAGAACCTCGATTTTGGAGAGCCAGAAAAACTGTGAAAAAGTATACCGCTAGCCAGAACTACGCCTAGTGGAAACGCAACCACGCAACAACGCTGTATTGGAAATGTGCCATTACTGAGCTAATGGCTAACGTGTTGCCTTTCAGCAGTTGGCCATTGTCACCACAGTTTAGCATGTCAGCAAACCAACTTTAGCTCAGGGCAAATTAAAATGTAGACCTGATGGTGGCGCTAGCTAAAAAGTCAGGATTATGCAATCTACCCAACAGCTTCTGTTAGGGATAGAACAGGGAAGAAACATGTAGAAGGCTGGATAATGTCTAATGGAAATGTCCAAAATTCAGCTCCCACCATAACACAGACTCCTAGCTTCTTTTTTGCTCCAAGGGTCTCTGATCTCTCCTGAGTCTGTGATTTATTTGTTGTCCCAGTGGAATGCCCTGCAGCCTTGGGGCTGCTATTGCCTGAGCTCATTTTACTGGTAATGCGGTCAATTCAAGATGTCTTTCGTCTTTTTTTGCGAATAAACTCTAATTGTTTACAAATGTTTGTAGACAGAATGTAAACATCATAACCTTGGCTCGCTTTTAAACTGAGGTGTTGCCTTGATTGAATCAGTGTATCAGCATTGTTTGGATTAAGAACAAATGACGTAAAAATTGCTGTTAGCATGACTTCACTTTTCTATTACGGTCAGCTGTGCTGCACAGAGCATAGAAATGAAAGGGAGTGAGCGAATACAATAATTGACCAAGAACTGAGTTAACTACTCTGACCTTTTAAGAAGCTGGTTTCAATAGCAACAAGGATGGAAACAGGAAGAGAGAAACTGGTTTATGTATCCAAGAGGGAAGACTAAAAGTGAGACCGAGATTCGCTTAACAGCAGAACAATTTTCGGACAAGTAGGAGCAAGGTGGAGGAAAACAAGTTGTAATAAGTAGAACCCTTCAGGGTGATAAAGGAGTCCTGCTAACCCTGGCTGGTTCCTTTCGCAATAATGACCAGCTCGCAGCATATTAACCCTTAGTTCTGCTTTGCCATTTTTCCTTATATTTTTTTAACTTGATACAGTGCTGACGTTTTTATGTAGGCCAATCCAGAAGTTAGCAATGCATTGTTTGCATGCATTTATGCTTTAATCATACAAATTGTGTTCATTTGGGATGATTATTTCTCCGAAAAACATGAACCATGTATTTACTGCAATATTCCAAAATCCAATGGAATAAGCCCATCGACTTTTGCAAAATACAACGCTCAACAATGCTGTTTTATGGACGTCTCAATAACAAGGTACTGTAGACCCGCCCTAAATCTTCCCAGCTATATCGTCTATTTTACCCTTATTAGGACCAAAATACACATAAGGCCGCAATGAAGGCGACTTACAACTAGTATTTGAGACCATAAACTCATCAGTAAATTGTTAACTGAGGTAATAAATCAATTGAGAGGTTGGGTCATTCCCTAGCCGCTTTCACACCATGTACTTTGCCGTACTTAGTTCCCAGTACTTAGTCCCGCCGAACTCTTTAGTCCCGGAACTGTCCCAGTAAATCACATTCACACCAGAATAAGTCCCTGACATGGATGTATAATAAGAACTGGATACAGCGTCGGAGGCGGGGTCTCGTTCTTTCCTATGAGAGCTGCTCATTGGCGCATGAGGACAAAATGGCCCAACTTTTGAGAGAGCGAAACGTCACAGATTACCCAGCATGCCTGGCTGTCAGAGCAGAAGAACCCATATGTGCGCTCAGAGAGCATGCGCAGTTGAGTTGCCCCTAAAGCCCCGCCCCTCGAGCTCCCACTCTCAGATGCGCGTTCATAATGCAGAGGAAAATAACTTTCAGAATAACGTTATTAGCACATTTTACAACTTGAGGACCTAATGTAGGTCTATATAAGGGCTATACAATAGTTTATACTGGGTAATTTATTTGGTTAAAAAAAAAATTATCCAACGATTTACAGACCACTCCTTCCCAATTTTAGTCAATGGGAAAAAGTATTTCTGGGCCCAGGGACATCACGGACTGATACGGAAATTGCAGTACCGCCGTTTGGACACAACGAATTATTTCCTCAGAGTCTGGTGCACTCCTGGGGGCTTGGTCCCTGAGGGAGGATTACGCAAATGAAGCTGCTGACGTCACTTCTGCCACCCGAAGTCCCGGAGTCCCCCGGACTCCGGGACTTCGGGTGTCGCTGTAAATCACCACCCGAAGTCCCGAGTAAATCGCCAGAAGCGCCGACACCTCCTCATCAGTCCACCGCTCCCATATTTTATTTTGTGTTGCCATAAGTTAGTCTTTCTCCGTTGGTGCGCTGGGCTAATGCTAATGCTAACAATGCTAATGCGAGCAAATAAAATGGCCGCTTCATAAAACTTTTCAGAGTTTTATGGGCCGTGGTTTGGAATTCGCCCAGCCAATCAGAAATTTGAACCTTTTTCCTCCCCAGGAAAGTACCACCTCTCTAGCAGGGACTGAAAAAGGGTGAAAAGCTTCCCGAAAAAAAAAGTTCTAGTTCCAGATCTTTTTGGTGTGAACGCAAAATCCCAGGAACTATCGGAACTATTCCTGGGAAAAGTACTCCGGTGTGAAAGCGCCTATAGACTTCTATACAATTAGACTCCTTTTTGCAATCAGTGGAGTCCCCCCCTGCTGGCCATTAGATAGAATACAGGTTAAGCAACTTCCACATTGGCTTTACTTTTAGATACCAGAGGTTATACCCCTTGGGGTGGTATACATATTCTTATTTCACTCATGGAACAAAGGCAAATAAGTACATTTCCCAAAATGCTGACATGCACCCTTAAAGAGGTAAGAGTGTTTATTTTATCAACAACAACAATATTTAGGATTTTGCTCTCTGACCATTCCTGGTGCAACATTCATTAAGAGCTGCCAAAACATACCTGGCAGATTTAGTTATTTTAAGTGAAAACATTTAACTTTAGGGACAAATGTTGTGCAATTCAAATCAGGTCAGAGAGCTGAGTGTTTTGTAACATAAACATAAGCTCCACCTCTGAAAGCGGGCCTGCTTCCTGTCGCAATTAACTTGACAGGATCCTGCTGCTAGTGCATCATGAGGCATGGGTCTCCGGCAGCTAGATCCATCCCATTATTTCACCACAGTCTTCATGTGTATGACATCTCAGCACTAGCACAAAAGAGAATGTTATAGGAGTTGGCGACAGATTGTAGACAGCGTAATGTACACGTGATCTAATCTGCATTCATCTGTTGGCTTTGATCACTTGACACAACTTAGATATGGGTGTGAGGAACTCATCTGGATCAGCTGCAGTACCAACGTGGCAAGAATGCCAAAATCTTTTATTTCACTGACTCCAGATGTTGGAGTCAATGCAGAGCAGATGGGCTTCTTTTCACCAGTGAGCCTCTGTGGTAACGCCAAACCAGCACCAAAACAACTACGACAGGAACACGCAAGCATGAGCACATCACACCAATTCTGGCTTCCCTCCACTGGCTTCCTGTCCATTTTAGAGTTCATTTTAAGATTGTTTTGATTGTTTTTAAAATCGCTTAATGGGCTGGCCCCTCAGTACATCTCCGACCTCCTAAAGGTGTACACCCCTTCAAGGTCTTTGAGGTCGGCTGATCAGCTGCTGCTAGTAGTCCCTAAAACCACGAAAAACACCAGGGGAGACCGAGCCTTCTCAGCAGTATCCCCCAGGCTCTGGAACGACCTGCCCCCCCATGTCAAATTGTCGCCCACCCTCCTCTTTTCCCTCACTTTCGAGTCAGTTTGATCGATTTTTATGCTTTTATTGTCTGTCCATAGCCTTTGTGTACCTTGTATTAATTCTATACCTTTTATCTTTTCTTATGTATGCCTTTTATCTATTATTGTAATATTATATTTTATTATAATGTTATGTTTGCTGTGAAACACTTCGGGAAACCCTCTGTTTTTAATATGTGCTATAGAAATAAAGTGCATTGGATTGGATTGACATCACAGCTAAACCTGCAACCACTGCTAAAAGAAACACGATCAAGCAAAAGCCTCTAATTGTAATGTTTAAAGACTGAAGATGTTGTGCAGAGTGTCTCCCAGTACCATCTTTGTGCAGCGTCCAGCTTGTAAAGTCTGGATCTGACGTATATCCGCAGGTGTTGGACTCGAAGTTGCAGGAGCCTGGCAACAGGTTGTGTGCTTGGATGGTAGCTTTGAGGAAAAAGAAAGAAGAAGAGAGACATTGGAGTGAGAGAATGGTAAGAATGAATCATAGCAACTGGCGTTAACAGAAACATGCCCTCATCTACTGGCATTGGCATGACCATTAAATAAAAGTGCTCACCAGCTAAAGTCAGGAGGTAGAATGGAAGCATTGCAGCTTTCTTTTCAAATTACCCGACCTGAAAATAAGAAAAGCAATAGTAGGTCTCACGTTGCATCCACAAAAAAGCACAAAAAGCTGCAGGAAAAGGGTGTTTTTGAAGATTTCCTCCAGTGAGAGTCGTCTGAGTGTCTCTCCAGCTCATAGACTGGCAGCCCACTGCAGAAATGGAAAGCGTGTGTCTGGAAAACAGAGCAGGGAGGAGGAGGAAGAGAGGACTGAGAGGGAGGGAAAGAGGAGGAGAAAAGAAGGTGAGCAATGGGCAGTTGGGAAGCCAGTGAGGGAGGAAGAGAAAGAGGGATAAGGAAGGGGGGAGGAAGAAGTTGGAGATGTTAGAAAGGGAGAATAAAGTGCGATTAGAGTGGGGATATTGAGGAAAAGATGGAAGATGAAGAATAATTAATTGCAGGATGTTTCCTCCCGATAAAAAAATGACACACACACACACACACACACACACACACACACACACACACACACACACACACACACACACACACACACACACACACACACACACACACACACACACACACACACACACACACACACACACACACACACACACACACACACACACACACACACACACACACACCACACACACACACACACACACACACACACACACACACACACGGAGGAGATGGCGGAGAGAACGCGCTCCGAGGTGTGGTTAAACTTGTGGTTAAACACACACACACACACAGACACTTTATATATTTCAGCCGTAATGGCACAGTGGATACATGTTATCACAAACTAAATTAGTTAGAAGAGTAGTTACAAAAGATAACATTGCTACAGATTTCAATCCCTGATCCCACTCCATAACAACGAGAAGTTCCTTTTAAAGGCATTGCACTCTGCAAAGTCATTAACAACTCTGCTCAAGTCCAACTGTGTGGCTCTGCTGTTCTTTATTTAGAGCCTGTGACTGTTCTTTGAAATTGCAAGCCCTTGATAATGATAAAGCAGGGTATACATTAAGAAAGTAATGTCAAACTTAGTCAGTTAAGTCGTTCACTCCTTCTGTTCTCTTGTGTCCTTCCTGTACATGTGGGCTTGCTCAACATTACGTCCCTAACTTTTTCCAACTGCATCACCCTAAGCATAGGGCCATAAAGAGAAATGTTTTCCAGTTTGGTGTGAAGAAGTCCACTGGCGAGCACCGAGTCTTCTTGACCTCAACCCTGTCCAACAATGTTGGGATGAACCCGGAATGCACAGGGAACAAATCCCTGCAAACAGGTTCCAACATCGTGTGGAAATACTTACTCAAAGCGTGGTTTTTGGCATAACATGACCGAAAATCACATATGTGTGACGGGTGTGCTCATACTTGTGGTATATAGTATATATTATCAAGACATTTTGTTCATTGTATGTTAAATTAAACAAAAGTCTAAGACCCAGGAGATGGTAGATTTAAGGAGAGGCCTGAATACACAAAATGATTTAAGCTTTGTTTTACAAACCTTCAGAGAGTCAAAACATTTTGCAACCATAAAATATGTCTCCTGGCTTCAGTATTAAACAGCTTGCAAGCATTCTGTGTTTGTGAACATGAGGCAATTCTACTTTAATTCTTCAGAAATCAGCAAACATTCCCATTGAGTATCCTCCAATGCCATTAAATAGGTAGGTATGCCAACACAACAAAGACAGAATCACTGAAGACCAATACTTGTTATGTGATTTGGAACAGGACTTTTTCACCCATCGTGTCCGTGCCAAGTGCCAAGTGCCAAAAATGCAACTTCTTGACAAGTCATTGGTAGAAAAAAATACTTGGTTACACATTCTTTTAAGTGTAATTGTCCTAAGAGAATGGATTTGAGAGGTTGAGAAGAAACTAATGCAGCATGTTGATAACAAGAGACCAGACTCTTTTTTGAAGGAGGCGCACTCTCATCCACATGCGATCCATCTGTCTGAGCTTCCTCTTTGTCCGCCTTTCTTACACAGTCCTCTCCGATCATTTACCTTCTTCTTGCTTTTGAATGAGGTGCCCTGAACTCTTTCAGACCAGATGAAAGTAAGTACATTACTGTCTGTCCCCAGAAAACCTCAATACTGCCATACATGTTTTTCTTCAGAAATCACAGAAGATCTGGGTCATCCTTACCAGAGTTTTGGGAGGAAAAAACTCGTAAAAATTCTCAAGAACCCATCAGCAGAGAGAATATTTATTATGTCCATGAATTTATTCAGTTCCCAAGACAATTATATATTATTTTTTACTGGTTTGATCTTTCATCACTTATCTGTTTCCTATCCCTGGATGGCTGTTTCTACTTCAACAGTAATATATAGCTTCAATAAAGAGCTGGAGAAGTGCATGCAGAGGTTAGTGTTTGCATGATACAGTTATGACATCCTATCCCCAGTATGTGATTTGCTGCCAGAGGTCTCTGCAGGTTACATCTCCACCGGCCCCCACCCCTCCTCTGGGAACACCCAGACCCGCCTTGGACCAAGAACTCTGAAGAAGCAACATTAATCTTGTTATTAATTATTAAACACCTGCTTTGTTCTCAGGGTTGATGAGAGCAGATTCATTTCTTATTGGCATGTTTTCAACCAAGATTTCTCTCTGAAGAAATCAGTTTTTCCGAGCAAAACTGGCTCAGATGCCAGATTCTTACTTCATCTGTAGGGATCATTAGTAATAATTTACACTATGACCACTACAAACATATGTAATGTAATCATGAAATTGTGAAATCATTCAATACATTTGTAAGACTAAGCAGTTCTCAAATCCCCAAATAAAGTTGTTTTTTTAATCAATTATTTATTGTGTCTTGTGAGTCAGTCATAAGCAGAGATGGCAAAAGTACACACATCCTTTACTCAAGTAGAATTACAGATACTCGTGTTTAAAAAGTAGAAATACTGACTAAACTTCTTTACACAAGTAAAGAGGGCTTTGAAATGTACTTAAGTAAAAAGTACCCATAACTACCAGTTGTTTTAAAGAGTACCTGACCTCCCTTTATATTAATAGAACAATAATGTCATTGTTAGCTAATGGATGTTTCCATGCTGAACAACGGCAACATGACAACGTTTCCATTGGTCCCTCTTCTTTAGAGAAGACCAGGAAGTGATGGATACACGGATCGTGTTCAAATCAATAGGCACGCAATGACTCTACATAATAATGATCACGCCACCAAACACACATTCAAACTAAAGGAACCAGCCTGTTTGGAAAATGTAAGAAGTAAAAGTTAAAAGTCGTCAGAAAATAATTATTGGAGTAAAGTACTGATACCAGAAAAATGTACTGAAGTACAGTAAGAAAGTATTTGTACTCCACTACTTCCCACCTCTGGTCATATGTAAAGCTAGGTGAACTGAAACAGCTGATTTTTTATTTCCCCCACTGAAGGGCCCATTGGAAAGGCCCTTAACCCCCCACTAGTCCAGAAGCCAGAAGATAAGATTCTAGTCAAGGATTTATTATGTATAGCTGACATACAAACAGTGCTCTCAGTATAACTTCCCCAGATAGATTAAGGTTGGCAATTAAGTGTAACAGTACATGGGTATTAACCGTATTAACACCATCCTGCCAAAGAGTGCCATCTGCAGTCTGACTGAGAACACAGGCAAACATGGAGCCTACTGTCTCAAGAAAACATAGGAACCTCCAGTGGGCATTTTAAGAAGCCATGGGTTTTCTTTCTGATAAGATATAACTATGTAATGAAACATTAATGTGCATTAATTCCAGTAATGGGTACAGTTGGTGCTCACTGCGTGCTATACAACTAACGACACGTCACGTACAGTATACTTTCATATGCAGAGAAAGCCACAAATTATTGATGTCTTTCTGGAAATAGACCAGCAAAAAATTGGACTCGTGAATTATATGCTGTGTGACATGACCCCAGATACATTGTGAATGACCTGATTCTGCATGTTGCACTCTATATTTTGGAGCTTTTTGATTGGCTCAAATTGTGTGTCACGCATGCCTCCACTTTCAGACAAAAGTGCAGGCTGAATGTGTGGGATTTGAGATGTGTGTAGCTGCAAATATAGCAATCAATCACAGATTAGATGCCATGGTTACAACTCTACACCATCACCATTCTCCAGTCGCATTGTTGTCACGGTAACGGCATCTCAAGTACATGCATGTGACTTAAGTGAGAATGTGTTACAGGGGCTCAACAATGTAGACACAGGCCCTGTTGATCTGCTCCACCAGGCCTTGAGTGACACAGAAACATGCCTGGATTATAGCGCACATTGTTTCACACTCCACTCAGTAGGCCTACATTGTATTTCAGTCATGATGATTAGTTACTGTATTTCCTCTTGGACATGTTGACCTAACAATACAACAGACCTGCAATTAAAAGGGTTTATGAAAGTTTTTGAAACGTTTATGAAAAACAAAAAAGACGATAACCTGTTAATGTTTAAGAACATAAATTAAGAACATTTACCTACTGTATGTGTTAGATAAAGACACACTTATTATATTGTATTAAAGTATTTCCCCCCCAAAATGTTATTGGAACATGAACCCCAAAACTTTATTGGAACATGAACCCCAAAACTTTATTGGAACATGAACCCCAAAACTTTATTGGAACATGAACCCCAAAACTTTATTGGAACATGTGTATCATATACGGCTAGTGATACAACCATACAGTCTATAACCCAGACATCCATTGGCCTTTCTCCAAGCGGATATTTTGGCATGTCTGGGAAAAGTACAAGTGTTACCAATTAGATTAACAAAGTTCTACTCATGATTTCCAGTAAACTAAGATAGACTCTGTATAATAGGCTTAAACTGTAAATATCTCTGTATATTAAGGTTTTAAATGTCAATACAAGTAAATTGTGTTTAAAGCCTTAAGAACATTATATTTATTTTAATCTTTTTTAAGTAATTCCTCAAGCTGTTTAATAACACATACACATTTATTAATAATGATAAGCAAACAATATTTTCATTTCCAAATAAAGTGACAACTACGTTACTTCTGGCAGACATCTTTGATTAGCAGGACTCATTACTGTGTTGTCACTTTGATATTAATTAACCATCATGGTAATGTGTTTTGCCTCAGTTGGGGAGTCTTTAAAAACGGGCAAAGTTATCAGACGTGGTTTTAAACGTCTGTGTTTTTAGTTTACATTTGTCTTTATGGGAAAAATATTGTTGTTTAACTTCAGCTAACATTAACCTCTCAGTGCTAAATGTTAATGTGATATTAAGCTAGCTGCTAGCTAAGTGTTAGCCGACTCGACAGAATTATTTTAGCTAATCAACGATGATAGGGCACATACTGGGGTCAGTAATATTATATTTTAACTGTGTATTATTTTATTGACCTGAATTTAAATCATGTTTTATAATTGTTTGTATGATTGCGATTATGCAATGTTTTTAGTGTTTGTTGATTGGTACCTATAGGACTGCAGATGGAAATGAGCTAGCTCAAATCTGGCATAATTCATCTCTTCTCTTTTCTGTGATTAATGTATTTGTATGCATGCCTTGTTGAAATAAATACATAATAATAATAATAATAATAATAATAATAATAATAAGTAAGATATAACTTGTTGGGTCATTCCAGAATTGGAGGACAATTTACTGTAACATTTTTGAAAAATGAACCTTTTATTTTATTATTTTTGTTATGTATTTAGGAAAAACAGACAATAAACCATCAAAAAAAGTGATTTGCCAAGCTAGGCATCAAATGTATATTTTACAATGAAGAATTACCCCTGTTACTCTAATTAAAGTAACAGGGTTGAAAGTAAATGCTAATTTGAGCTTTAACCTCAGGAATTATTGATATATGTAGCATGTAATGCTACTTTCAAGGCAAGGACAAACTTGGATATCAAATGCAAGAAAGATAACTTTGAAATGAATATGCTTTATTCTGATAATATCAGTAACAGCAGGGCCGGCCCTGACCAATTTGCCGCCCTAGGCAAGATTTTAGCTGCCCCCCCCCCCCCCCCCGATTTTAGCCCCCCCCCCCGAAATGCAGACACTCACTATGATTTGCGCATGCACGGTTGTGGCATGACCACCAACACAGAAAGATATTGACACAAGATGTGTGCAACTGTATTTAGTTTCCTATCCATTTGAACATGATTTAAGTGGGGGGGGACCTCACCTCCTCTAGGGGGGTCCGGGGGCATGCACCCCTGGGAAGACTTTTTTTTTTTATATTGATGTTACAAGCATCAATCTGGTGCACTTTGAGAGCAACATTAGGAGATATGGATACATCTCTCAACACCCAGATGAAACAGAACTGTGAGCAGATTTTCTTTTTCTTTATGGATATTTTACAAATCACTCCCCTTTCAAACTGTATTCTTGTTTATTAATAACAACTTTTTTGTACTGTCAGTATTTTATACCTGTTTTACATCTATTCTCTTATTTTTTTATGACTATAATGATCATATAAAGGTGTCCCTTTACCTCACTGAGCTGAGGTTATCAGAGCCTCTCAGTCTTTCATGGGAGCTCTCTAAAGCTCTCCCCCCGCGGCCGCTTACAATGTAAATTCCAATGTAAATTCCAATGTTAATAAAAGCACCGAAAAGCACACAGAAGCTGTGTACTGGTTTTTACTGGGACTGGGGCAGTTCAACTTGATTTTGGGGGGGGGGGGGGGGGGGGTGCCAGAGTTTATGGGCGCTGTACGCAATATATGCGTAGTTCTGTTAGTATAAGATAATAAGATGTACTTAGTTGATCCAAAATCGGGAAATTGTGTTTACATTTTTAAAAATTGTTTAAATGAAAACAATTTTATTTATTTTTTCTAACTTTTTTTTTTCTTTTTTTTTCGGCGCCCCCTATACCTATACGCCTATACTGCCTATGCCGAGAGCCGGCCCTGAGTAACAGGGTTGAGTGGGTCAGAGTGCCACACTCTTTTAAGACTGAAAAGATTGTAAAAATATGAAAAATAAAAGAGAGGACTTAGTTTTGGTCTACCCATGGCACTAGCACATGGCTTGCTGATGTCACTTCCACTGTGTCATCTGATTTACAGTGTTTTCACTTCCTGTGCCAATCTAAAAAGGTTTGGGTAACAGGGTTGAACACATGTTGAGGGACACACCTTCGGTGCAAAATTACTGTTATTTAAAATATGTTTATGATTTAACAAATTGATTTTACCATTACAAGAGACATATATCAATAGAATAATACCAAAAAAAGTAAATAAAATCCCTATTTTAAATGTTATATTTGACATGCAAATTGGTCACCAAGAAGCGGGGACAAGAGAAAAATGCCATTTTAGGGGATGTTCGAGAGCTATTTGATAATTTAAATAATATTTTGAAACCACTTTTTCTACAACTTTATATACATTTTGTCTCAAGACAAGTATGTTTAACACAACAAGTGCATGTTTTAGGATTTTGGGCATGGATTATTAGATTTTTTTTATATGGGGGACATGAAATGTCCTCCAATTCTGGAATGACCCTTTTGCTCTGTGTTTTAATATTCAGGAGCATGAGGAAGACCCACAGCTGGATAACAGCGACACCTCCGACAGACCGTGGGAACATATCATCTCACGGTGTTGCAGCAGGCAGTCAGAGGAGCTGCTGCTGCTACTGATGGAGGAGGAGGAGGAGGCTTCACTTCTCATGGCCGTAAAGACCTGTTTGTGTCTGCTGCACCACCAGCACCAACCGAGGCTGTAAAGGCGCTTTGTGCATCGCTAATCCGCTCTGATGTCACGGTGCAGAAGGAGGGGCTCTCCGCTTTAATCCGAGCAAATTGTCTGGAGAGAGAAGCAGAGCCAAACCGAGCCGAGCCTAAACGAGCAGGCACGGGATATACAGCAGGGACGATGTGTGCTGCAGGACCCGGGCCTCTCCTCCTCTGACATGCAGGTAAATCGGTAGATGGCATGTCCGACAACCTCTGAAGGGAAGCCGGGTTAAGTGTGTGGTTGAAAGAGGGAGTGATGGTTCAGGGTTTTCTCGTTGATGGTGGATCAGACACCTGCAGAGATTTAATCTGGCCCGTCAAGAGGGAGGCTTTAAAACAGGTGACAGTGTGCTGCACTTGTTTTTTCACATAGATTTCAGGCGGTATCTATAGGCTAGTAAGAGATTGTGTACGTGATTACCAGGATATACGTGCTTCATATGCATAATAACGCCACGCATGAATTGTAGCCTGTAAATGCATTTCAAATGGCCACTATCTGATCATGATCACCGATCCCAAAAGGAAGGCTTTTTTTCTTTACCCTTTTTAACGTAATAATATCGTCCAAGGCCGTGGGAGGGGATTTAAGAAGCCATTAAGCCTTCAAAATAAAAGCACTTGCCAATTTGGCACTAGTTCATGGATTAATCTTGTTCCTCTGGAGCATTGGCAACGTCGACTTGTAAACACAATGTAGGCTAAGGTATGCGACTGTTGAGATGTTGGTGTGCGTGTGTGTGAGTGTGTGTGTGTGTGTGTGTATGTGTGTGTGTGTGTGTGTGTGTGTGTGTGTGTGTGTGTGTGTGTGTGTGTGTGTGTGTGTGTGTGTGTGTGTGTGTGTGCGCGCATGTGCGTGTGTATGAATCATGCTGTCAAGAATAGAAAGATAATGAGAATCCTACACAGTGAGAATAATTTTATGATAATCGATTAAGCATCATAACATTTGTTTTGATTCTCTTATATAATTGTCCATGCAAGAAGGCAGAAAATGATGTTCTCAAAAACTCAAATATTTGAATTATCCTGTTAATAACGTTTGGGTTTGGACTGATAAAACGAAGAGATATAAAGACATTACTTTGGTGACATTTTACACTTTTTAAGACATAACAAACCAAACGATTAAGTAAGAAAATATATAGCAGAGTAATGGATAATGCTAATCATTGTTGGCCTTAGTTTGGTTGATTGAATATAATTCAAATAGCTAAATGCTGATCACCAAAAACTGCCATAGCATTTGGTGATTTCCACAAAATGCTTGTTTTGTTTGAGCTAAACGTTATGTAATTCTTGCTTGAAATACGTAAGCAATTATAAAAGCTGTTGTTTACATTTCTATGTATTGACTTATTGATTTATCATCCAATCAAATAACTGTTCCAAGATTTTTCAAGTAGGCTTCAGGATAAAAGTTGAGGTCAATATAGTACTGACGCCTCGGTGAAGGGCAAATGTACACTTGTTACAATATAATAGTGTGATATAAGGCTGGATACCAAATTTTCAAATGCATTATGACGATTGTAACTATCATGAATGTACCTTTTTAATTTTGCCTTGTCATCGGGAAGATCTTAATATTACTTGTCCTGGTTATATGTTAAACACTACTCGTGTTTACAAGGACTGGAGGGGCATAATTTAGTTTAAATGTCAGGTACAGTTGTTTTGTTATTGACATGGTCGTTGATAAAAAAGAAAAATGACGAACAGATTCACATTTATTATTTATCAGCAATAATGAGCTTATTTGATTGTTGACTGTTAGAAACGTCAATAACTCCTCTACTTCAGAAACAAAATGAACATTTCTGTAAAAGCAACAATAATTTACATTCTCTAGAGCTCTGGGAAATTGTTATGGCGTTCCCTCACGGTTTCTGAAACTGAAGTAGACCAACTACTTCCAAATGATTTCCTAACTATAAAAATGTACTAATCAGGAAAACACATACAAAAATATTGTGAAGACTGCTCGAAAGCCCCAAACTGTTAACAAGTAAAAGGCTACTAGGCTAGTGATTAGATGCAATCAGTCCTTGCTAGTACGCCAACATGCGAGTGTTGTCAGTCAGTATAAGATCAGCAAATTAATGGACTAGAAAAACCCTCAGCCCGCAGCTTTCACTTCAGCCTGACAGATGGAAGTGCAGCTCTACAGGCCTAAGTTTCACTGCCACGTTGCCAGGGCCATCTGTGAGCCCCCCCCCCCCCCCTTTGAGTCACCCAACCATTGCCATCCAGTCTCCGGGCATTAGAGGGACATTAGCCACCCTGAGAGTCTGCCTCATCCCCGCTGCGTCCCTCCATGGTCCCTCCCCAGCAGTTTGTGGTCCGTGCTCAGATTACAGGGTCCACATTAACCTTTGCCCTCTGTGGTTTCCCTCTCTGTGTGTGTGCACTCAATTTCAGAGTCCTGCATTTCTGAAAATACATCAGAACCAGAATCAGGTTTATTACCAGGTAGCTTGACACGTACGGGGAATTTAACTTGGTGTCGTGGTGCTCTAAAACAAAAACAAAAAAAAAACACAGATAGCGAACTATTTTAAGAACACTATAATGACATTACAAAAAAATTGAAAAAATATGTCGTAAAATAGAAAATAAAATAAAGCCGTATTTACATTGAAATAGAATGCAATAAAATATGTGCAGTAAGCAAACCAGATATTGTCCACATTGTGCGCACATAATCTGACAATCACCTAGTAACCTTGTGACAGAATGCAATATGAAATGTGTTGATTAGAGAGGAGCTGCAGTAATTTACAGCAAGCGTATCATTAGTTCACTGTTACAAGACATCCATTCCCGTGAAAACAAGGATACAAATTCAAAAGGATACATTATTCACGTCTTTAGCACTTTTCTTTATTTCCTTAAAAGTATCACCATTTTAACTTCAAGTTATCAAAGCATCGGATTTGTTCTCCCAGAGAGCACTTCACTTCCAAAATATCCCCACAGATAGCCAGTTGTAATACTGCAAATCCATTACACCGTTGTGTAACCTTATTTGGCGAAAGATAATAACTCAATTGACTAAACAGACATATATTATAATAAAAAAATATATTTAAGTCACATCTTTAAGCAACAATAATGGTTTGAAACCCAGTCAAGATTGTTCAATGAGTCTACAGTATTTTAAATATTCATCACCCATGAACTAAAGAGTTGAGTTAAGAAACCGTAAGGAGATATTTGTTGATGTCTCATGTACACTCCCACACTTTATGGATTCTTGTGATCATTAAGGTCTGATAAATAAATGATGAAAGCATCTTCAGTGAAACGTATCCTGCAGCAATAATGAAAAATGCTTTTAAGCTTTTATGTACAAACAAGCGGCAGTCTTTTTTCTTTCTCCAAGTCAGACTGTACAGTTTCCATTGGTGACCTTTTCTGGAACGAGTTTATTACTCCTGAAGCATTGAGCGGGATTGCGTTCGGTTGTCCTTTCTCAGCCCGTTGACCTTACTCAGGGTCAGGCCTGTAGTAACTGATGTGTACCCTGATAGCCTAGTCATATTAAATGAATATCAAAACTGGGCTTCTCACTCTCAGAGGGCCTTTATTATTCAGATCACTGCCCTATCTATCTCTCTCTGTCAGGTCCTATCTGATACCTAAGCAAAGACATGTCCCTCCTTGTCCTTCTGCCGTGCCTCATCCTCCTCTGTTCCCCTCCTATGCCATCTGCCAGCTGCTGTTGAACGTGGTACAGATTAAAGTGCACTTCGCACACATGGATCTCAGAGGATTTAGGGTTTTACTATTAGCAATAGAGAGACAGGGAGTACTGTCTGATACCCGACATCACTGTAATATATCCTCTTTGTGTGTATGTCATCTTAGATACAGATATGTCTGGGTTGGGGGCTTCATTAGCCATCGTAGCATGTACACTTTCAATACGTATGGGTAAAAAAGTGTTTTTCTTCCTTAACATAAAACCTTTGTCCAGATGAAAACGCAACACAAGTTGGTGGCGGGGTCTTTGTCGTGGGAGTAGCCTGATCTCAGTAGCAGACCTCTGGCGCCTCTGTATCTCAATATAGTACACGAGTAATTCTACATTTCATTTAATCGTTTATTTGAACCGGGACAATGCACTTTAATGAACATTTTAAACAAAAATAATGTGTATCATACAGTGGAGGTATGACTTTGCAGCATTGACAGAAAGGTCTGATTTGTTGATGTGCAAGTTGAATTTAACGGTATTAGATACTTTCTTGATATGTTTCTTAAAAGTCAAGTTTGAGTCCAGTATGACTCCAAGATACTTTAAGTGGGGGACTAGTTCTATTTCTGCTCCGTTGAAAAACAATTTTTTTTTTTGACTGGTCGTTTACTGAACGAATTTATGTGTTGACATGTAAAAAATTGGAAAGGGTTTTCAGTGTCATTTGGATTTGAACATAATGTCAAAAGTCATAGAAACGCGTAGTGTTCCTGTTTTAATCGTAAACCTTTCCTTGACCTCTTATGTGCATGATAAGACTTGTTCTCTTATATCCTTTCTCCGTCTCTACCAGGCTGAGCTATAAGTGGAGTTTCCCTGGAGACAAGAGGAGCATGTTCTGATCAGATCCCAGCCATGAGCCACAAGTATCAGGGAGATGCGTCCGGGGAGGCAGGCGAGGAGCAGAAGGGGCCCCCGAGGAGCCGGCAGCCCAACGGGACGTCCCCCGGGGAAGCTCCCGTCCGTCGGTCCTGGAGGCCATGTCAGATCAACCAGGACGGGGAACCAAATCCCCATCACCACCACCACCATCATCATCAGCCTCCTCACCACCAACACCAACCCTCAGCTCGTGGGGCCCCTAGGCATCGCAGGCAGCCCCCGTCAGGGCAGAACCAGGCTCACAGTCCCGGTCTGGTCCCGTCGTTGGTTTCCACCAGTCCAAACGGGGAGGATAATCGAGACTTTGAACCTCGTCCCGTCCAGCAAGCCCGCCCTGCTGTGACACGTTACCGCCGCCATGGAGACCCTAATCCAAGACTCAGGGGTCAAAGACAGAAGCAGCCAATCAGAGACATGCAGGACTCTCCACCTGGTGTGGAGGAGAGACAGAGTCCAGCGGAGGTGCAGGTAGAGCAACGCTCATTAGAAGATCCTGTATCCATCAACCAATTGCAGGACAGGGGATCTCCTCACCAGACTCCCGTTGCCGTTGTCCCCCCCACCCAACTCTCACCTGCTCCTGCAGCACATGACATGCAACCTCGCCTCCCAGATACTCCTCCTGCTGAGGCAGAAGAAGACCTCCAGGAGCCTACAGTGGAGTGTGAAGAGAAACCAGAGGAAGCTCAGGCACAGGACGAAGAGCAAGAACAGGCGAAGGATGACGGAGACATCTCCTCGACCCCAAGTCACTCCCTCTGCAGCCATGAGGACACACAGGCGGTCGATGAGGGAGCAGAGGAATGCTCAGAGGAGGTTGAGGAGGATCAGGTAGAAGAGATGGACGATGTACCGGAGGACATCGCAGCTCAGGGAAGTGAAATCACCGATCTCTGCTCCGACACGGAGAGCGTGGCCTCGCTCAGTTTGGACGGACCTCTCCACAGCCCCCCGCCCCTCCAGTCCCCAACTCCTCCTTCCTCCCCGGATGTTCCCCCTTTCCCCCAGATAGACCACTTCAGCGAGGACGCCAGCATGAGCCCCGTGCCCGACAACGAGCTGCTGCCCGAAGACGAAGACGACGATTGCTCCGATTCGGGCTCGCCGCCGCAATTCAGCTCTTATCCTAAAACCTATGCAGACTTTTATACGGAGTCCCACCAAAAAACGTACCAAGAGCCGGTCTACGAGTCGTACCCGGAGACAAAGTCCTTTCCTAACTCTTTCCCAGAGCCCCTCAAGACCTCCTACCCAGAGTTGCACAGAGAACCTCGCAGGCAATCTGGTTGGAGGACAGAGTCTAAAGAGGCCCAGCAGGAGACCCCCTTTAACAGCCATAGACAGGAGAATGTACAGAAAGGGGCTCCATCCTCCCCCACCAAGAGCTCCCATTATGCCCAAAGGCAGGGCAGAGCTTCCCATCACCCCCCTCTGGACCGCTCGGTCGGGTGCCGCCTGCACCACTACGACGGGCAGTCCGACGTTGAGGGGGAGGGCGCCGATCAAAGTCCTCTGCCCAAAAGTCGCAGGCAAACCCCCAGACAAGCAGAATCCCAGGCCAAGAGCCCCTCGTCTGGGCAGAGCAGCTCGGGGGAGACCCAGGAGGAGAGGAATGCGGTGGGGGTGGGTCTCCAAGGGGAAGAAGGTACGAGGGGGTCGGGAGACGCCATTACCCTGGCGATTAAAGACATCAAGGAGGCGATTGAGGAGGTGAAGACGAAGGTGCTGCGCTCCCCCTACACACCTGACCGCCCCGTGGAGCCCATCTGGGTGATGAGGCAGGAGGTCAGCCCCACAGAGGAGGGGTACCCACTGCAGACTGCAGCTGGACATGTGAGTGTGACTTCACTTAAGGCTCACGCGTTTTGGTTTAATAGAATATATCTCCCAAAGGACGCAGCAATATAGTCTGAGACTTGATTGTTGAAAATACATTTCTATGATTTTAGGGAATATGCTCATTTGCCTTCTTCCTAGTAGTGAAATGGGAATTGATCAATTGTTATGTCTCTACGTTATGAGTGCAAAGGACGTTTTTTGCCGAGCTTGGCGTGAAGACTTCTCTCTAAAGTGTAAACATAGGCTTACAAACAACTCTTATTTTTGTTCTTGTTTTTATATCTTGTTTGTTTAACACATTTTTGGAGTTAAACTAATATCAAGATGTTTTTCTTGATATGTCTTAGTGCCATTTAGTTTTCTCTTTCGAAGTGTTGTACTACACCTTTAAGGCTGCATACGAGTGACATTGCCAGAGGAGTTTTGTCCTGCAGTGTTGCATTAATTCAATTAGAGTGAAATGCTTCCGGGAAGTTTTACAGCATGACTTACATCCCTGCTCTCATTTCATCGTGTGTTGGATTAATGCCCACATTCTGAATACTGTATAGTCAGAATAAGATGTCTGCTGAGCTGCTGTAAACGCATGAAGTCATTTCTATTATCTTTTTGTTTCCCTCTCTCAGTCTTCCCCTCACTCCCCTGCTCAGTCGTTGTCTGAGTCTCCGTCCCGCTTTGTTCCAGTTCGGGAACCGGTCAGTCCACCGAGGGCCGAGTCCTCCAGAGCTCCTCCTCCTCCTCAACAGTACCACCAACCGCCCCCCCAACAACACAACCACCACCAAGCCCACCTCTCACAGCAGAGGGACACCGCCAGGCCGCCGCCGCAGACACACACACAGCCTCAACCGTACCAACACGCGGCGCCCAATCAGCTTCACCATCGGCAACATCAGCACCAACAACAGACTCCACATCAACCGCAGCTTCCGGCTCAGCGGCCGCGACCTCAAGTTCAGCCACAGTCGCCTTTACAGCAGCCAACGGTCCAGGAGGTGAACAAACAAACTTAAATCCATAACAACTTAAGAGAAAATCGTCTTATAACTCAAGAGCTTGCTTTTACTTCAAGTTTTCCTCAACTTCTAAGTAATTGAGGACCAGTTGTGGGGAAAGGAACCTTTGATAACTCAATTAGTGTACTTTTATTTAAATCAGAAATGATTTGTATTTGTCCCCGAGCAGGGACATTTGCATTGTTACAGCAAAGGAGACTAAATAGACTAACATGTAAAATAAAGAGGCAAGAATAAGTACATTTTTACACCACCTAGTGTTATTTCACAACATTGCTGAGAATGTGCAGAAGGTAATCCAATACAGGCGTGCAAACACGGGTAGACCACTACGTAACGCACCGAATCCATGGCAACATGGATGATAAATCCTTTAAAGGCGGGCATCTTTTATAAAGTGTTTATCCGCCAGCAGCTAAATGGCTGACAGCAGTAGAAGTCTTACAGAATGTAAATGAGTTGGACGATTAATTGTATTATTATATAAGTTATTCTTACAGT